>NC_044564.1:25521390-25821390 GCF_007565055.1 Rhinopithecus roxellana
CAGCCTGGGTGACAGAGTGAGACTCCATCTCAATGATAATAATAATAATAATAATAATACACATATTTTGTGCTCAGCTTTCACTTACTCCTTGAATTGGACCTATTCAGAGAAACCTACATTAAATTATGTGATAACTGAGTATTTTACCCTTGTACATTAAAAAGCGAAGTTTCTGTAGAAAATAGTGAAATTAAACTCCTGAATTTGTGTTATAAGAAGAGGAGGTCGTTTTGCTCTATTTCAGAAAGACTTCAAAATTTTTCTTCTAGGAGCAATTCAAAGGGCTAGAAAAACTAATTCGAAAGAGAGGGTAACTGCATGAAGTCTTGAAAATTTCAATCTTTGTGCATTACACATTTGTTAACATGCACATCTATGCCAATTCAAATATAAATATGAGTGGTTCAAAGTATCTTTTTGTTGTTTGTTTTTAAGTTAAAAGAGAGCCTCTCAGGCCGGGCGCGGTGGCTCAAGCCTGTAATCCCAGCACTTTGGGAGGCCGAGACGGGCGGATCATGAGGTCAGGAGATCGAGACCATCCTGGCTAATACGGTGAAACCCCGTCTCTACTAAAAAATACAAAAAACTAGCCGGGCGACGAGGCGGGCGCCTGTAGTCCCAGCTACTCGGGAGGCTGAGACAGGAGAATGGTGTGAACCCGGGAGGCGGAGCTTGCAGTGAGCTGAGAGCCGGCCACTGCGCTCCAGCCTGGGTGACAGAGCGAGACTCCGTCTCAAAAAAAAAAAAAAAGAGAGCCTCTCTGGAGTTGTGGTGAAATTTGAAATTAGCGTTTAAAGCAGAGAACCCCAAATGATTAATGAAGAACAATGAATTTTGAATAGAAACAAAAGATCAGAAAAAGGAAGCTTAAATGGAGAAAATGAAAAGACTGTATGTTTGGGTTCATTGATAAAATAGACTGCAGTGACTAATGGAAAGATGTGTGTTAGTCCCTTTTCTGTGGCCATAACACTGGGCAACTCTGTTTCCATGGCCGTTCAGGAAGAAAGTTTCTAGAAAGTCATTGTACCACCATCCCCTAGGGCAAGGGCTGATGAATTTTTTGTAAAGGCACAAAAGTGAATAGGCTCTGTGGACCATATGGCTGCTGTCACAACGACTCATTTCTGCAGTTGTAGCCCCAAAGCAGCCATAGACAATGCATCAATGAATGGGTGTGGCTGTGTTCCAATAAAAACTTTATGGATACTGAAATTTGAGTTTCATATAATTTTCACATATTGTGAAGTGGTATTCTTCTTTTGATTAATTTTTTGACCATTTAAAAATGTAAAAGCCATTGTTAGCTTTCGGGTAGAAGCCTGGATTTGGCCCAAGGGCTTCAGTGTTCTGACCCCTGCCCTAGGGCTCTGCCAGCATCGTAGAACTGGGTGCTGCCAAGTTAGAATATACTGGTGGGAAAAGAAGAGGTTTGTGGGAGACAAACCCACTTTCTTAAGACGTTGGCCTTATCACTCCCACTGATTAGTGAAAAAGAGTTACTCAGTCCCACCTAGTGACAAATGAAGCTGGACAAACCTAGTATTGCGAGGCAGCCATGTGCTTGGCTACAAGCTTACTATTGTGAAGGAAAGGTACAGGTTTGATGAACAGCTTTCAGTCTCCTCCTCTGATGTCTGGTTCTTTCCTGTTATGTCTTCTACCAGATGCATTTATCACATCAGTACCCCAAACCAGGGATGAAGAATTCAACCATAGGCCAGACACGGTGGCTCACACCTGTAATCCCAGCACTTTGGGAGGCTGAGGCGGGCAGATCACTTGAGGTCAGGAGTTTGAGACCACCCTGGCCAATATGGTGAAACCCCATCTCTACCAAAAATACAAAAATTTGTATTTTTACAAATACATGTACGGTGGCACATGCCTGTAGTCCCAGCTACTCATGTGGCTAAGGCAGGAGAATTGCTTGAACCTGGGAGGTGGAGGTTGCAGTGAGCCGGGATCATGCCACTGCACTCCAGCCACTCCAGCCTGCGTGATAGAGTGAGGCCCCATCTCAAAAGAAAATAGACCAATTGTTACATAGAGTTGATTCAAGGCAAACACAGAGAAATGAGAGAGGCTGTATAAATCTAACAAATGTATATAAATTTTATTGTTTGGCCAAGTTAGGAATACTAAGATATTGTAATTTTACTATAAACATAAACACATTGGTATTTAGGGCACAGTGGATCATAGGGAAAAGAGCAAACAGGAGATTGTGAGGATTTACGGATTAATGATAAGAATCTAGACTCAGAAATACTTCTTTTCACAGAGTTTGTCACTTTGTTCTCCTGACACCTCACTCACCATGTAGTTCTACTACATTTGCACTGAATTGGAATCTCTTCTTCGCCAGTTACTAAACATTTGATTTGGGCAAATTAAAACTCTTCTATGGCTCAGTGTCCTCATCTGTAAACTAGAAACAATAATAATACCAACAGCAAAGGGTTGTGATAAAGTGCTTTTTGTTTTTGTTTTTAAGAGACAGGGTCTCGGCTTGGCCTGCTGGCTCATGCCTGTAATCCCAACACTTTGGGAGGCCGAGGTGGACAGATACTTGAGGTCAGGAGTTCGAGACCAGCCTGGCCAACATGGTGAATCCCTGTCTTTACTAAAAATACAAAAATTAGCCAGGCCTGGTGGCACATGCCTGTACTTCCAGCCACTCATGAGGCTAAGGCATGAGAATCCCTTGAACTCAGGAGATGGAGGTTGCAGTGAGCTCCGATCACGCCATTACACTCTAGCCTGAGCAACAGAGTAAGACTGTCTTAAAAAAGGAAAAAAAAAAAGAGAGAGAGAGAGAGACAGGGTCCCACTCTGTCACCCAGGCTGGAGTGTAATGGTGCAATCAGAGCTCACTGCAGCTTCGAACACCTGGGCTCAAGTGATCCTCCTGCTTCAGCCTCCTGAGTAGCTGGGACTATAGGCATGTATCACTAGGCCCAGCTAATTTTTTTTTTTTTTTTCTGTAGAGATGGGGGTCTCACTATGTTGCCCAGGCAGGTCTCAAACTCTTGCACTCAAGCAATCCTTTCATTTCAGCCTCCTACAGTGCTGGGATTACAGGCATGAACCACCACATCTGGCTGTGATAAAGTTTAAGTGAATTAATATAGAACTTAGAACAGCACATCTAAATGATATTGTTTATCATATCATAAATGTAATGTATTAATGTTATTACTCTATATCATTGTATTATATATTATACACAAATGAGTTATTATACCTATATATATATTTAAAATACTTATGTACATTTGTTATATTTATATCGCCTCTCTCATTTCTCTGTGTTTGCCTTGAATCATCTGTTTTTGGTGTTTTTTTTTTGTTTTTTTTTTGGAGGTGGAGTTTCACTCTTGTTGCCCAGGCTGGAGTGCAATGGTGAGATCTCGGCTCACTACAACTTCTGCCTCCTGGGTTCAAGTGATTCTCCTGCCTTGGCCTCCCAAGTAGCTGGGATTACAGGCATGGACCACCATGCCTGGCTAATTTTGTATTTTTAGTAGAGATGGGGTTTCTCCATGTTGGTCAGGCTGGTCTCGAACTCCCGACCTCAGGTGATCTGCCTGCTTTGGCCTCCCAAAGTGCTGGGATTACAGGCGTGAGCCACCACACCCGGCCTGAATCAAAGGTCTATTATATTTTTATTTATTATTTATTTATTTAGGAGACAGAGTCTTGCTCCGTCACCCAGAGTAGAGTTCAGTAGTGCAATTTCAGCTCACTGCAACCTCTGCCTTCAAGCCATCTCTTGCCTCAGCCACTTGAGCAGCTGGGATTACAAGCATGTGCCACCATGCCTGGCTAATTTTTAGTAGAGACATATTTTTAGTGTTTTTAGCAGAGACCGAGTTTTGCTATGTTGGCCAGGCTGGTCTCGAACTCCTGGCCTCAAGTGATCTGCCCACCTCAGCCTCCCCAAAGTGCTGGGATTACAGGCATGAGCCACCGCACCTGGCCTTATTTTCTGTTCATTGTTCTTTTTGTCAGTCTTATCTTTTCTTTCTTTTTTAGATGGGGACATTGGTTTGGACCTTTACAACAGAGAATGTCTGAAGAAGTTTCTTTCCAGTCTAAGATTAATATTAATCTCTTCAAAAGAGATGACCCATATTCCATTTTAGAAGAATTGTGGAAAGATGATGAACACACAAGAAAATGTGGAGAAAACCAGAACAAACCTTTAAGTCATGTTGCCTTCATTAACAAGAAAACACTAGCTAACGACAGGGTCTGTGAATATAAGGACATTGGGGAAATAGTTCATGTAAACACACACCTGGTTTCCTCAAGAAAAAGACTCCATAACTGTAACTCATTTGGAAAGAATTTGGAGCCTATTGTAACCTTATTTAATAGAAACAATGCAACAGAAAATTCTGATAAGACTATTGGAGATGGTGATATTTTCACTCATGAATTCTCATACAGAAGTGACTGCTTGTGAATGTAATCAGTGTAGGAAATCTCTGCATCATAAGCAAGCTCTCATTCAACATCAGAAAATTCATACTAGAGAGAGCTTCTATTTGTTCTCTATGTAAATGTTTTCTCCCTGAAGTCACATGCCTTTGCACATGAGAGCATTTTACTGAAGAAAAGCAGCATGAATGCCATGAATGTGAGGCAGTCTTCACTCAGAAGTCCCAGCTTGATGGCCGTCAGAGGGTTTATGCAGGAATATGCACTGAATATGAGAAGGATTTTTCCCTCAAGTCAAACCGTCAGAAAACTCCTGAGGGGAATTACTGTAAATGCAGTGACTATGGAAGAGCCTTTATCCAGAAGTCAGATCTGTTCAGATGCCAGAGAATTCATCCTGGAGAGAAACCCTATGAGTACAGTGAATGTGAGAAAAACCTCTGTCAGAATTCAAACCTTAATATACATAAAAAAATTCATACTGGAGAGAAACACTTTGAATGTACTGAATGTGGAAAAGCTTTCACAAGGAAATCAACACTAAGTATGCATCAGAAAATCCATACAGGAGAAAAACCTTATGTATGTACTGAATATGGGAAGGCCTTTATCCGGAAGTCACATTTTATCACACATGAAAGAATTCATACTGGAGAAAAACCCTATGAATGCAGTGACTGTGGGAAATCCTTTATTAAAAAATCACAACTCCATGTGCATCAGCGAATTCACACAGGAGAGAATCCCTTTATATGTTCAGAATGTGGGAAGGTCTTCACTCACAAGACAAATCTCATTATACACCAGAAAATCCATACAGGAGAAAGACCCTATATATGTACTGTATGTGGTAAGGCCTTTACTGACAGGTCAAATCTCATTAAGCACCAAAAAATTCATACTGGAGAGAAACCTATAAATGCAGTGACTGTGGAAAATCATTCACCTGGAAGTCACGGCTCAGGATACATCAGAAGTGTCATACGGGAGAGAGACATTACGAATGCAGTGATGTGGGAAAGCCTTCATTCAGAAGTCAACACTAAGTATGCACCAGAGAATTATAGAGGGGAAAAACCATATGTTTGCACTGAATGTGGTAAGGCCTTCTTCCACAAATCCCATTTTATTACACATGAGAGAATTCATACTGGAGAGAAACCCTATGAATGCAGTATTTGTGGGAAATCCTTCACTAAGAAATCACAACTCCACGTACATCAGCAGATTCACACAGGAGAGAAACCCTATAGATGTGCTGAGTGTGGAAAGGCTTTTACTGACAGATCAAATCTTTTTACACACCAGAAAATTCACACTGGAGAGAAACCTTATAAATGTAGTGACTGTGGGAAAGCCTTCACTCGGAAGTCAGGTCTCCACATACATCAGCAATCCCATACTGGAGAAAGGCATTATGAGTGCAGTGAATGTGGGAAAGCCTTTGCAAGAAAATCAACACTAATTATGCATCAGAGAATTCATACCGGAGAGAAACCCTATATTTGTACTGAATGTGGGAAATCCTTCATCCAGAAGTCACACTTAAATAGACACAGGAGAATTCATACTGGAGAGAAACCCTATGAATGCAGTGACTGTGGGAAGTCTTTCATTAAGAAATCACAACTCCATGAGCATCATCGACTTCACACAGGAGAGAAACCGTATATATGTGATGAGTGTGGAAAGGCCTTCACCATCAGATCAAATCTTATTAAACACCAGAAAATTCATACTAAACAGAAACCCTATAAGTGCAGTGACTTCAGGAAAACCTTAAACTGGAAGCCACAACTCAGTATGCCTCAGAAATCTGACACTGGGGAAGTAGAGTGCTCAATGCCACAATTGTGGTGTGGGGACTCAGGAGGTGACCAGGCCAACTTTCTTCTATCTAGTTAGAATTATGAACATCTGGATCATATAGCTGATGTGCAGTTACGCGTATGGGGAGACACTTTTGAGAGTGTTAAGCATTGTATAGTGGCCATCTTTGATTATTTGATACTGGTATTGTCAAGCTCCTGCAAATAATAGTAAATGTGCAAGGAGATGATTGCAGTCTTTCTGTTTCCCTTTTGAGCAAACAGTTTCATCAATTCAGGGCTGTTGAGTTTTTCATGTTGTGGGTACCAAAACTATTCAATATTGACCCCAAAAAATTCATTAATGAGTAGATTGATGAGATAATTTTACATTGTCTAAGCAGCCTAAGGACACTGAGATCAAGGCAAAAGGAGGGCAGTTCAGGTCTATAATGAAAATGAATCAGCAGTTTTTGTGAAAACACTAAAGACAGAAAGGAAGGACTCTACTTTTTTAAAATTTTCTTTGGGAAGTCACCATTATTTATTGTTATATCTGTTGGTGTATGCTGGGGCAGAAGTTAGCCAAGAGATCTGAAATTGCTCTTTGTCCTATTTCTCGAAAGTCTATTTCCCCAGTGATGTAAGCAACAGTGCCCTAACTACTTATTACCTTAGAACTAGCACTAAGATCATGGAACTTAGCTACAGGGACCCAGATCTAGATAGCAGCACTTTAGATCCTCAGCTTTGACCACAGAAACCTGCACTTTTTTGATGTTGTTGTTACCAACTCCTGTTTGAAAAATAGGACAAATTAAGAAAATGGATATCAAATCCTAAAATTTTCCCACTAATTTTGTTAGTACATTCTCTACATGTTTGTTACTTGCTAGATTACCATTTACTTAGAAGATAAAATGTAGTTGAACATTTGGAAGACTTCTCCTTTTATCTCCTCACAATCTCTACAAACGAATCTTAATTTTGTTTTTCAAATTCTCTGTATTTGAGTAGACTATTTTTCTTCTATCAAATACTAAAAGAAGTGTGTTGTGATTTTACAAATAATTGTGAATTTGTCTCCTTTAGAGCTACTAATTTTTGCTTTATATATTTTGTCTTTGATTTTACATACAATTTAGAATTGTTATAATCTTCCTTGTTAATTGACACATTATCATTACTAGATGTTTCTTTTTATCTCTAGTAATTTTTGCCTTAAATGTACTATGTCAGATACTAATATAATACACATACGGATTAAAAGCTAATGTAAATTAGTACTAACAACATTTCTGGACAAGGGGAGAAGCTATAACATTAATTTCATTTATTTGTCTCTCATATGGTATTAATGTTATATATCTGGATTCTGTATATGGTGAACATAGCCAGTCATTATTTGAGTCAATAGCCATTTAAATTAACCCACATATTTATCATTTTAATTGCTGTTTTATTTTTCCTGTCCTGTAAGTTTTCCTCTAGAATTATTTTGCTTGTTACTGAAGAACACCCTTTAGTATTACTTTTACTGTGAGTTTGCTGGTGACAAATTTTTCTTTGTTTGTTGGCAGTGTTTTATTTTGCCTTCATTTTTGAAGGATACTTTTACTGAATACAGAACTCTAAGTTGAAAGTTGTTTTCTATTAGTATTTTGATGATATTTTATTTTGGTCTGTCTTTTATCATTTTATTGAGAAGTAAGCTTTATATAATTACCTTTGCAGGCAATCTGCTTTTCTGTCTCCTTTGAAATTTATCTATTTGCCTTTGTTTTTTAACAGTTGCACATTGATATGCCTAGGTGTATTTATCTTCCTTGGGGTTTATAATATTTTTTAAATCTGTGGCTTAGTGGTTTTGTTGTGTGTGTGTGTGTGTGCACGCGCTTGCGCACACGTGCATTTGGGGAAATTCCTAGCTATTATCTATTCAAATTATGCATCTGCCTCATTCTCTTTCTCTGTTTCTTTTAGGGATAGCCTTATTACCTAGATCTCCTGTTGGCCTGTTTTCTAATGGTTATTTTTCTTGAGTTTTGCTGATGTCCTATGTCCTCATATGGTGATTTTTATATCACTTGCCAGACAATATATATTAAAATTGTAGAGGTAATAAGATAGTCTGGATAATATCTTCTTCCAGAGAGGATTTGCCATAGCTTCTAACATAGCTTCTTAGGCTAGGATCAGTAGTAATCCCTGATTGCCTTTATCCAGTCATGTATGAAGATTATTTGAAACAGGGCTTGAGTCTCTGGAAGACTCATCTTATTATATGTTCAGAATGTGAACATATAAACCTTATTTCTAGGATACTTTTAGGACTTAGGAGTTTGGGAGGTACGTCAGGCCCCTCCTCTTTGGAAAGACTTGAATTCTAGTATTTCTTCTTTCGGTCACTTGAATTTGTCAAAAATTCTCTCCAGCCTCTCTTGCCCAGTATTTGCCTTCAGAATTAGCAAATACCTCTTGGGAATAAACAGTTTAGATATTACGTCCCAAATTTCAGACATTATGTCTTATCTCCAATTTTATTCCTGCAGTTTCTCATTGCCGTGGTAGCTTTCTTTATGCCTTCAGAAAATTAAATGTGTTTAATATTTTCATCCCACCTTTTTTAGTTCTCAAAGGAAGTACTAGTCTGTACCACTTACTCTGCCACTGGCAGACGTTTTCAATTCGTTGAGATAGCTATTTATATTTAAAAGTATCAAGACCAAAAATGTATTTTCTTACTTTCCAAAATTACTGACTTGTTAATGAAAATGCTTAGATGTGCAGCATTACTTTATTCCAACCTTTTGTTGCTTAAAGTCTTAAGGCATTCACTCATCTGTTAAAACCTTTACAAACTTTGATACATAAGAGAAAATTACCTCTGGTGGTTTCAAATTTTATTTTGGTAGCTGCCAAATTTAGCAAGTGGAAGAGATTCACTAAAAGCTTCTCAGATGTCTTTTTTTTTTTTTTTTTTTTTTTTTTTTTTTTTTTTTTTTTTTGAGACGGAGTCTCGCTCTGTCGCCCAGGCTGGAGTGCAGTGGCCAGTTCTCAGCTCACTGCAAGCTCCACCTCCCGGGTTTATGCCATTCTCCTGCCTCAGCCTCCGAGTAGCTGGGACTACAGGCGCCCACCACCTCGCCCAGCTAGTTTTTTGTATTTTTTAGTAGAGACGGGGTTTCACCGTGTTAGCCAGGATGGTCTCGATCTCCTGACCTCGTGATCCGCCCGCCTCGGCCTCCCAAAGTGCTGGGATTACAGGCTTGAGCCACCACGCCCGGCCTCAGATGTCTTTTTTAATACTATGGTTTTTCCTTTGTATAATTAATAGAAAATGGGGTTAATGAAGACTGGCATAGAGTTACCAAGATAGTGATTCTTAACCTTTATTCTCAAGCACATTTTTAAAAATAGAATGTTACACTCCCAAGAAAAAGAAAAAACTATAAAAGAGCTACTTGACCTTTTGTCAACAAAGTATTCATCTGCAGAAGAAAAAAAGACTTTCTTCTGTGGGATTTCTTGCATCTCAAGGGGCACTGTGGACTGATTGAGGAATAAATGATGGAAAACTGAGTGAATTGGGAGAGCTAAATGTTAGGTAGAATTCAAAGGTCAGTATAGATTGGAGGCATGTGGAATATAGACTTTACTAGGGAGAACACTATAGGTTCATATCTCTTCTTTTTTTTTTTTTTGAGACGGAGTCTTGCTCTGTCACCCAGGCTGGAGTGCAATGGCATGCAATCTTGGCTTACTGCAACCTCCACCTCCTAGGTTCGAGTGATTCTCATGCCTCAGCCTCCCAAGTAGCTGGGATTACAGGCATGCACCACCACGCCCAGCGAATTTTTGTATTTTTAGGAGAGACAGGGTTTCGCCATGCTGGCCAGGCTGGCCATCATGTTGGATGAAGTGATCCACCCACTTCATCCTCTCAAAGTTCTGGGATTACAGGCATGACTCGGCCAGCTGTATCTTTTTATGCCAGCACGCCATTATGGTTCATTTGTATTTACAACAAACTATTTTAAGACAGTTTTACAGTTTAAATATTTTAATAAAAGTGCATTTTATTCTATTTTATTAATTTTAACTTTTTTTTTTTTTAGTGACAGGGTCTCACTCTGTCGCCCCAGGTAGAGTTCAGTGGTATGATCATAGTTCACCGCAGCCTTGAACTCCTTGGCTCAAGCAACCCTCCTGCCTTATCCTTCCAAGTAGCTCGGGCCACAGGCGTTTGTTAGTACACCTGGCTTTTTTTTTGTTTTTCTTGAGACAGAGTTTCCGTTTTTGTTGCCCAGACTGGAGTGCAATGGTGCAACTTTGGCTCACTGCAACCTCTCTGCCTTCCGGGTTCAGGCAATTCTCCTGCCTCAGCCTCCCAAGTAGCTGGGACTATAGGCATACACCACTACACCCTGCTACATTTTTTTGTATTTTTAGTAGAGACAGGGTTTCACCATGTTGGTCAGGCTGGTCTCAAACTCCTGACCTCAGGTGATCCACCTGCCTCAGCCTCCCAAAGTGCTAGGATTACAGGTGTGAGCCACCGTGCCCAGCCCTTTTCTCTTTTTTTTTGGTAGAGATGAGGCCTCACTTTGCTTTGTTCCCCAGGCTGGTCTCAAACTCCTGGCTTCAAGCAGTCCTCCCACCTTGGCCTCCCAAAGTACTGGAATTACAGATGTGAGCCACTGCACCTAGCCAAAAATGCATTTTAAATTAATTTTTAAAAAGTGTTCATACTGTGTATTCAGAAAATAAAAGAAAACATACACTCAAACATTTACTTATGCATCAGATAATTCATAGGGGATAACAATTTTCTGTTTGTACTAAATGTAGGTAGGATTTTCTTTACAAGTCATACTTCATTATATATCAGAAAATTAATGCTGGAGAGAAACTTTATGAATATGATGACTAGGAAGTCTTCCACCGAAAAGTTAGTGACCTGAATATACTAAATTCACATATGAGAAAAAAATGATCATTCAAATCCCATTATACACTCAAAACACCATTTGGAGAACAAAACCTATAAGAACACTAACTGGAAAACACTTCACCTGGAATTTATCCGAAAGTTTCTACCAGAAGGAGACAACGTTAAGAGCAAATGTGGGAGTAGCTTCACACAGAAATCAGTTTTAGTATTCTTCAGTATTTACACATGAGTGAAACTGTATTTCTTGCAAGTGAGAAAGCCTTTTCACAGAAGTCAGAACGAGTTTTAATCACTCATACTACAGACAAGCCCTGTGATTACTGTACATGATATATTGTACATGGAAAAATCTTTGTCCATGAGTCACACCTTACTGTATACCAGACAAGTAATTGATAAAAATACGTTTTGTAAGAATACATCATTTTATTAAATGCCATAACATTCAAGTAGAGAAGAAGCTCTATTTGATACATTGGAAAAGGTCTTCCTATAGAAGCAGATTTCACAATAAATATAATTCATTTTGTTTACTGATTTAACTTTAAGCCTATGTCTCAAACCAGTGGAGAAAAACAGACCATGAAACACTTGCCTTTCTTTTTATTAAAATAGTTACATACACACACGTGTATATATATATAACATGGCATAAATGTGACTTTATTTACTTTAGAGACTGGCACCCAGGTGGGAGTCCAGTGGCACAATCCTGGCTCACTGCAGCCTCGACCCCCGGGCTCAAGTGATCCTCCTGCCTTAGCCTGTTGAGTAGCTGGGAGTACAGGCACACGCCACCACACCTGCTAATTTTTCTAGTTTTTGTAGAAATGAGGTCTTGCTGTGTTTCCCAGGTCAGTCTCAAACTCCTGGCCTCAAGCAGTTCTCCTGCCTAGCCTCCCAAAGTGCTGAGATTACCGGCATGAGCCACCATGCCTGACCTAACTAACTTTTATAATGTACTTCCATTCATAGCATTTCCAGCCACTCCAACAGTCTGTCAACAGATAATGCTAATCAACTTGATATTTTTCGCTATATTCACAATCACATACAGTCACATTAATATGTCATCTGTATCATATATTAGTGTGTGTGATTTCATTGTCATACATAAGAGGGATTGTATACTCATTTTTGCACCTTTTACACTTAACGATTTTTAGCTAGCTGAAAAGACTCCATGGTGTGGACATACCATAATATTTTGACCATATTGCCATTGGTTATTCACATTTTTTTCATTAGGAGAAATAATCTTTTATAACTATACTTGACAGATTATTGGACAAGGACAGTCATGCCCTTACCTACTGGAGATTATTTTTTCTGTAGCATCTGCTTGTAGGAGTGGGACTGATCAAATGGTATGTGTTATTTTATTTTAACAGATGTTGCCAGATTTCTTTGTCCCAAGACTGTAGCTTTTTATGTTTCCAGTACTAGTGTATAAATGTACCTCTTTCCCCCTACTAAAAGTAGCTGTTACTCTTTTTTTGTCTTTTGAGACTGAGTCTTGCTTTATCGCCCAGACTGGAGTGCAGAGGTGCAATTTTGGCTCACTGCAACCTCTGCCTCCCGGGTTCAAGCGATTCTCGTGCCTCAGCTTCCCAAGTGGCTGGGATTACAGGTGCCTGCCACCACTTCTGGCTAATTTTTGTATTTTTAGTAGAGATGGATGTTGGCCAGGATGGTCTCAAACTCCTGACCTCAAATGATCCACCTGCCTTGGCCTCCCAAAGTGCTGGGATTACAGGCGTGAGCCACTGTGCCCAGCTACAGTTACTCTTTAACCTTGAGAAATTTTACAAGTTCCAAGTGATAACTAATTATAATGTATATATTAATATGCCTCTAAATGTGTCTTGACCATTTGAATTTCCTATACTGTAAATTGCCTTTATAAAGCATTCGTTTATACATTTCTCTTTTTGGATTGTTTATCTTATTAACTTAAAACAGCTTTTTATGTTAAAGGGAGTAACTCCTTTTTTAAAAAACATCTATTCCTTGTCTCAACTTTGCATATGATATTATCCCATTCACATAATTTTATTTGCTACATGTTTAAATGTGTATTCTTTTACAGTTTCTGAATTTTTAATCTTAAGACTTAAGCCTCACACATAATATTTTAAAGTGGTCTACTGGATAGTTTGTGTATCTTTTGGGAAATTTTTGGAAAATGTTGCTTTGCTGAACCAGCATGCAATCCCCAAACTCCTCTCTCACTGCTTACTTTATCTTTTGTTGTTGTTGTTGTTGTTTGTGAGACAGAGTCTCACTCTGTCGCCAGGCTGGAGTGCAGTGGTGCAATCTCGGCTCACTGCAACATATGCCTCCCGGGTTCAAGTGATTCTCCTGCCTCAGCCTCCCGAGTAACTGGGACTACAGGCACCCGCCACCATGCCCGGCTAATTTTTTTTGTATTTTTGGCAGCGAAGGGGTTTCACCATGTTGGCCAGGATAGTCTCGATCTGTTGACCTCGTGATCTACCTGCCTCGGCCTCTCAAAGTGCTGGGATTATAGGCGTGAGCCACCGCGCCTGGTCTACTTTATCTTTTTTTTTAATTTAACTTTTAAGTTCAGTGGTACATGTGCAGGTTTGTTACACAGGTAAACCCATATCATGGGGGCTTGTTGTGCAGATTATTTGATCACCCAGAACCCATCAGTTATTTTTCCTGATCCTCTCCTTCCTCCCACTCTTCACTCTCCAATAGGCCCCGGTGTGTGTTGTTTCCCTGTTATGTGCCCATGTGTTTTCATCACTTAGCTCCCATTCATAAGCGAGAACATGTGGTGTTTGGTTATAAGTGAGAATATGTGATGTTTGGTTTTCTATTCCTGCATTAGTTTGCTAAGGATAATGGCCGTCAGCTCCATCCATATCCCTGCAAAGGACATGATATCATTCTGTTTAATGGCTGCATAGTATTCCATGATGTATATGTACCACATTTTCATTATACAGTCTACTATTGATGAGCATTTAGGTTGATTCCATGTCTTTGCTATTGTGAATAGTGCTGTAACCTCATCACCTTCTGAAACTGGTAGTGGCCAAATGACCTGCCTCGGCCCAAGAGAAGCACAACACTGGTAGATGTATTCTGGGAAAACCTTTATTTCCTAAGAAAAGAGACCACTTAGCTGTTACCATCAATTCCATCCCTCTTCCTGCCTTGTACATTATGCTGCCAGCAGTGGTGATCTTTCAACCACCGGGGAAGGCCAAAACATTCACCAACACTGGTCCTGATGTTATTGACTCAAAAGCAGCAGCAACTTAACTACAGACTTTAGCTGTGTGATAAAAATAAACATGTTTGGCATAAACCATTCTATTTTATGTCTTTCTTATTGCACCCGAAACCATACCTAAACTTATTCAGGCAGTGAAATATATAAAATAATCCATCCTTTTCCTACTAAAATGAAAATATTTTAAAACCTTAGTAAACTGAATACCTCACATAAACCCGAGTAAGGTAAAGAGATAAGAGCAAAATTATATAAGATTTGTAATGAGTAAAAGGAGACATGGATATTGAATCAATTCATAGGATCAGAAGAGAATACTACAAGTAAATGGGTGATTTCCTAGTAAGATACAACTGATCAAAATTAATAAAAAACTAAAAAAAAAAACCCATAAAATAAGTTAAAAATATCATTTTCAGAGTCATCATTTAAAATTTACCAGGACTATAGGAAAATATTTTTAAGGTAGTACCCTTTCCTCAGGTATCCCACGTCCGCCGATTCCTCCTCCCTGGCCACCGCATCCTTGGCTGGCCTCAGAAAAATGGCTACAAACTTCCTCGCACATGAGAAGATCTGGTTGGACAAGTTCAAATATGACCATGCAGAAAGGAGATTCTACGAGCAGATGAATGGGCCTGTGGCCGGTGCCTCCGGCCAGGAGAATGGCGCCAGCGTGATCCTCCATGACATTGCGAGAGCCAGAGAGAACATCCCGAAATCCCTGGGCGGAAACTCAGGCCCAGGGGCCTCTAGCGGCGCCTGGGCAGACCACAGCGAGCTCGTCGTCCGGATCGCCAGTCTGAAAGTGAAGAACCAGAGCCTGCGCGGCGTGGTACAGGAGCTGCGCGGATCGTCTCCAAGCTGGAGGCGCGGCTGAACGTGCTGGGGAAGAGCTCGCCTGGCCGCCTGGCCACCGGGCCACGGCCCCACAGACCCAGCACATATCTTCCCAGCACCAAGTGGAGCCCCAGGCCAAGAAGCCAGCCACACCAGCAGAGGATGACGAGGATGATGACATTGACATGTTTGGCAGCGACAATGAGGAGGAAGACAAGAAGGCAGCACAGCTGCGGGAGGAGCGGCTGCAGCAGTACGTGGAGAGGAAGGCCAAGAAGCCTGCACTGGTGGCCAAGTCCTCCATCATGCTCGATGTCAAGCCTTTGGATGACGAGATGGACATGGCCCAGCTGGAGGCCTGTGTGCCCTCCATCCAGCTGGACGGCCTGGTCTGGGGGGCCTCCAAGCTGGTGCCCCTGGGCTACGGTATCTGGAAGCTACAGATTCAGTGTGTGGTGGAGGACAAGGTGGGGACAGACTTGCTGAGGGAGGAGATCACCAAGTTTGAGCAACACGTGCAAAGTGTCGATATCACAGCTTTCAACAAAATCTGAAGCCTGAGTGTGTGTGTGTGTGCGCGCGCGTGAAGCCCAGCCATGATTAAAGACTGAGACCAGCAAAAAAAAAAAAAAAAAAAAGATTTTTAATGATGATAATGAACTATAAAAGACAGAAATCATAATTTGTAATTTTCAAAATTAAAAACTCTTGTCCTTTGAAAGCACTTAAGAAGGCGAGAAGGAAAGACTCAGAAGGGGAAGAAACAGTTGCAATAAATTTCTGACAGAAGATTTGTTTCCTGAAAATGTAAAGAAATATATAACCCAATTGTAAAAGAACAACAATAAAAATGACAATATACTTCAACAGAGATAATTCATAAAATAAGATATGAAATGGTTAATAGGGGCAAGAAAGAATTTCAACATAAGCCACCAGGGAAATACAAATCAAAACCATAATGAGACACTTCTACACACTCATTAAAATTACTGAAATTAAAATGATTGACAGGACCAAGTGTCGGAAGATGTTGAGCAACTGGAACTCATGCGTGGCAGGTAGGGATGTAAAATGGCACAAAGACTTTGGAAAATACTTTGGCAAATTTTTAAAAAGTTAAACACATAGCTATCATACAACCCAACCATTCCACTCCAGTATTTAACCCAAGTGAAATGAAAACTTATGTCCAAACAAAGACTTGTACATGAATGTTGACAAGACCTTTATTCACAATAGCCTCAAACTGGAAACAACCTACATGTTTATCATCAAGTGAATAGATATCATGTGGTGTATCCATAACTAGAAAACTACTCAGCAATAAAAAGGAACAGACTAATGATAAATGTAACAACATGGATGAATTTCAGTCATTTTGAGTAAAAGATGCCAGACATGAAAGAGTGTTATGTACCATATGGTTGTATTTATATAAAATTCTAGAAATGCAAACTAACAGTGAAGTAACAAAATTCAGATTAGCAGTTGCCTGAAGCTAGGGCCAGAGACAGAGATGGCCAGCAAAGAGGCACACGGAATCTTTTTGAGTTGATAAAAATGTTCTGTATTTTTATTGTGTTGGTAGTTTCATGGGTGCACACACTGTTAAAATGAACACTAAATAGGTACAATTATTGTATGTAAATAATATCTTGCTAAAGTTGATTTTTAAAATACAGAAGATAAGCAGATAGATCCATGTCTGAATATAGTTCATATTTAAAGATCAGATCATTTTATTAATTGAAATCATTTCAAGTTATAGAGAAATATATACCAATATTTTATTTCTTGTAATTGCTTCATTGCGACTTTAAAATACATCATCGTGGCCGGGCGCGGTGGCTCAAGCCTGTAATCCCAGCACTTTGGGAGGCCGAGATGGGCGGATCACGAGGTCAGGAGCTCGAGACCATCCTGGCTAATACGGTGAAACCCCGTCTCTACTAAAAAAATACAAAAAACTAGCCGGGCGAGGTGGCGGGCGCCTGTAGTCCCAGCTACTCGGGAGGCTGAGGCAGGAGAATAGCATAAACCCGGGAGGCGGAGCTTGCAGTGAGCTGAGATCCGGTCCACTGCACTCCAGCCCAGGCGACAGAGCGAGACTCCGTCTCAAAAAAAATAAATAAATAAAAAATAAAAAATAAATAAATAAAATACATCATCACTCTTAGACTATCATAGTAAGTACAGGAAAAAAAGAAAGAAATTATTGACTCAGGTCATTTATAACCACAGATGCAAAAATTCTAAATAACATTGTGGTGAATACAATATTTAAGTATATTTGAAAATTAGTAATGATTTTAATTCTAAAATTCAAAAGTGATAGACTATCAAGAAATTGAGGTTGGCCAGGCGCAGTGGCTCACGCCTGTAATCCCAGCACTTTGGGAGGCCGAGGCAGGCGGATCATGAGGTCAGGAGATTGAGACCATCCTGGCTAACACAGTGAAACCCCGTCTCTACTAAAAATACAAAGAACTAGCCGGGCGTGGTGGTGGGCACCCGTAGTCCCAGCTACTGGGGAGGCTGAGGCAGGAGCATGGCGTGAACCTGGGAAGCGGAGCTTGCAGTGAGCCAAGATTGTGTCACTGCACTCCAGCCTGGGTGACAGAGCGAGACTCCGTCTCAAAAAAAAAAAAAGAAATTGAAATAATTTACTACTGTAAATTAAAAGAGAAGGTAATATATTTATATCAGTAATTACTGAAAGGTATTTTATTAATTCAGCATTCTTAATAAAATAGGCATGGTAGAAAACTACTTAAATATTGTTTAAATGCAACAGCAAATTTTTTTGAATTTTTTTAAATTGATGAATGACATTTGCACATATTTATGGGGAACATGTGATACTTTGTTACATCCATAGAATGTGTAATGATAAAGTCAGGATATTTATGGAGTCCCTCACCTTGAATATTTATCATTTCTATGTATTGGGAACATATTAATACATGTTCTCTTCCAGCAGTTTTGAAATATACAATAAATTGTTGTTAAATATAGTTGCTCTACTCTGCCATTGAACATTAGAACTTATTCCTTCTAATTATATGTTTGCACTCATTAAACAACCTCCCTTCATACCTCCCCCAACCTGCACACCCTTCCCAGCCTCTAGTATCTCTAATTCACTCTCTACTTCATGAGATCAACTTTTTTAGCTCCTACATAT
Organism: Rhinopithecus roxellana; assembly: GCF_007565055.1. Classification (NCBI taxonomy): domain Eukaryota; kingdom Metazoa; phylum Chordata; class Mammalia; order Primates; family Cercopithecidae; genus Rhinopithecus; species Rhinopithecus roxellana. Next base: position 25,539,894 of record NC_044564.1, read on the forward strand.
GAGTGAGTATATGTGATATTTGTCTTTCTGTGTCTGGCTTATTTTACTTAACATAATGACCTGTAGTTGCATCCATGTTGCTGCAAATGGCATGATTTCATTCTTTCTTATGGCCAAATAGTATTTCATGGTAAATATATACATTTTATTTATCCATTTATCCATTGATGGACACTTGGGTTGATTCCATATCTTTGCTACTGTGAGTAGTGCTGCAATAAACGTGAGGATGCAGGTATCCTTTTGATATGCTGATTGCTTTTCCTTCAAATAAAACCCCATTAGTGAAACTGCAGGATGTGGGAGTCTGTCTTGCAGACCCTGACCCAATGACAGATGAATAAAGTACACTGACACACAGATATTCTGCTTTGCCACTTCAGCCTAACGTCCAGGCCACTTAGTCGCAGCCGTGGCCTTTATCAGTTAGCAAGACTTGAATTTATTCAGTAAAGATTAATTGACAAAGGTCGTGAGTAAACTACACTAGAGGGTAAATGACATTGTGGACTTCCTGAGTAGAAAGCAATTAAGCACCCTCGGTAGATCAAAGGTCAGTCTTAGGACCACATGAGTAAGCAAGCTAGTTAGGTAAACTACTCTACCTTCCTTTGTACCCACTTTAAGCTATTTACTCAAGAGATGGATTAGGTTGCCTTCAGCCATAACCTTATCCTGAGACTTCTGCAAAAACCTTCAGGCCTTCCAAGAAGGTTTGTGGCTTATAATTTTCCCCATTGTCCTGATTAAACCCCTACAGCAGGACCGAATGTTAATTCTATTTTAGTTTACTATAGAAATCATGTTGTTTTCCTTAGTGGCTGTACTAATTTACACTGCCACCAACAGTGTAGAGTTTCTTTTTCTCCATATCCTTGCCACAACTGCTATTTTTGTCTTTTTATTAACAGCCATTCTGGGGTAAGATGATACCTTCTTGTGGTTTTGATTTGTATTTCCCTGATGGCTACTGGTGTTGAGCTTTTTTTTTTTTTTTTTTTTTTTTTTTTTTGAGATGGAGTCTCACTCTGTCACCCAGGCTGGAGTGCAGTGGCACGATCTCAGCTCACTGCAACCTCCGCCTCCTGAGTTCAAGCGATTCTCCTGCCTCAGCCTCCTGAGTAGCTGGAATTACAGGCATGCACCACCACACCCAGCTAATTTTAGTATTTTTAGTAGAGATGGGGTTTCACCAGGTTGGCCAGGCTGGTTTCAAACTCCTGACCTCATGTGATTCTCCTGCCTTGGCCTCCCAAAGTGCTGGGATTACAGGCATGAGCCACCACGCATGGAACTTTTTGTTGTTGTTGTTGAGGTGCAGTTTCGCTCTTGTTGCCCAGGCTGGAGGGCAATGGCACGATCTCAGCTCACCACAACCTCCCCCTCCTGGGTTCAAGTGATTCTCCTGCCTCAGTCTCCCTAGTAGCTGGGATTGCAGGCATGCACCACCACGCCTGGCTAATTTTTTATTTTTAGTAGAGACGGGGTTTCTCCATGTTGGTCAGGCTGGTCTCAAACTCCCAACCTCAGGTGGTCGCCCACCTCGGCCTCCCAATGTGCTGGGATTACAGGCGTGAGCCACTACGCCCGGCTGGAGCATTTTTGTTTCCTGTACTTTGAGGTCTTTGCCATTAAGTATTTGCCTAGGCCAAAATGTCCTGAAGTTTTTCTCCTGCGTTTTTTCTAGTAGTTTTATAGTTTCAGTTCTTAGACCCCCTTAAGTCTTTGATCCATTTTGATTTGATTTTTGTGTATGGTGAGAGATAGCAGCTAGTTTCATTCTTCTCCACATAGTTATTCAGTTTTTGCAGCACCATTTATTGAAGATACTCTCCTTTCCCCCATGTATGTTCTTGGAGCCTTTCTTGAAAATGAGTTGGATCTGAATATGAGGATTTATTTCTGGATTCTCTATTTTATTCCATTGATCTTTGTGTCTGGTTTTATATCAATACCACGCTATTTTGGTTAATCCGGCATTGTAATATATATATATATATATATATATATATTTTTTTTTTTTTTTTTTTTTTTTTTTTTTTGAGACGGAGTCTCGCTCTGTCGCCCAGGCTGGAGTGCAGTGGCGTGATCTCAGCTGCAAGCTCCGCCTGCCGGGTTTAAGCCATTCTCCTGCCTCAGCCTCCTGAGTAGCTGGGGCTACAGGCGCCCGCCACCTCGCCAGGCTAGTTTTTGTATTTTTTAGTAGAGACGGGGTTCACCGTGTTAGCCAGGAAGGTCTCAATCTCCTGACCTCGTGATCCGCCCGTCTCGGCCTCCCAAAGTGCTGGGATGACAGGCTTGAGCCACCGCGCCCGGCCATGTAATATATTTTGAAGGTCAGTAGTGTGATGCCTCCAGCTTTGTTCTTTTTACGCAAAATTGCTTTGGCTATTTGGGCTCTGTATTGGTTCCATACAAATTTTAGTAATTTTCCTATTTTAGTGAAAAAAATACATTAGTATTTTTATAGAAATTGCATTGAATTTGTAGATTGCTTTGGGCAATACAGTCACTGTAATAATATTAGTTCTTCCAATCCATGAGCATGGGATGTTTTTCCATTTGTGTCCTCTTCAATTTATTTTATCGGTGTCTTGTAGTTTTCCTTGTAGAGCCTTTAACCTCATTAGTTAAACTTATTCCTAGGTATTTTGTTTTTGTATCTATTTGAAATGGGATTTGCCTTCTTTATTTATTTCTCATCTATTTCATTTTGGTGTATAGAAGGCAACTGGTTTTTTTTTTTTTTTTTTTTTTGTAGACTGAGTCTTGCTCTGCCACCCTGGCTGGAGTGCAGTGCCGATGCAGTCCGCCTCCCGGGTTTACGCCATTCTCCTGCCTCAGCCTCCCGAGTAGCTGGGACTACAGGCGCCCGCCTCGTCGCCCGGCTAGTTTTTTGTATTTTTAAGTAGAGACAGGGTTTCACCGTATTAGCCAGGATGGTCTCGATCTCCTGACCTCGTGATCCGCCCATCTCGGCCTCCCAAAGTGCTGGGATTACAGGCTTGAGCCACCGCGCCCGGCCTGGCAACTGGTTTTTGTATGTTAATTTTATATCCTGCAACTTTACTAAATTTACTGATGTGATATAAGAGATTTTTGGTGGCGTCTGTAGATTTTTCTAAATATAAGATCATATCATCTGCAAAAAAGGACAATTTGACTTCCTTATTTCTTTTCAGTGGCAGCAGATGTAAGCAGGTGGCTGGGGGATGCATGTGTCAGCTCTAGGTGGTGGCTGCAGGTGGGGTAGCCAGCAGGGCACTTGTAAATCTGTGGTGATCCTGCTGCTTGTGGGTGTCAGGATTGCTGCTCGTAGCTTGCACTTCAGCTCTGATGGCAGTAGCCAGCAGTAGTAATGGCTGTAGACATGGGAGGTCAGTAGATCTCTGGAGATGTGAAAATGCAGGGACTGTTGGACTCCAGAGCAGGATGCAGTCTGGTGATGGCTGGACTCTCAAAATGGCTCCTTAGAGCTCAGGAGATGTATGCAATGCAGCATGGGCTCCCTCTCTGGAGCAATGCCATCACGCAGTCTCCAGGCAGCTCCCTATCTAAGTCTTAGGGCCCACGAGGGTCAAGGGGCTCTCCTGTGGCTAGAATTGCAGGAGTTTGTGGTGGGAGTGTAGACCAATGGGGGTCTCTTACTTACCTTTTTCCCACATTGTGGAGTCTCTTTGAAGTTCCCAGCCAACCCTAGCCAAGCAGGCTGCCTGTCTTCCCCGCTCTTTCCTTGCCTCAGGTGTTTCCTGTTACTTCTCTGTTGAATTCCAATGTTCTTTTTTAGATTATCTATTTGAAGTGTGATTACTCACTATTTTATAAATAAAGTGAATCTGCTTAATTTTATGCCTGTTTTGCTTGATTCAGTTACCAGTGTGGATTATTTCTTTCCAATGGGAAGCTATTTGAGTGCACGTAATTACTACACCACATTTCTTATGTGGCCTCAGGCGATTTTCATCAGGAACAGCATTAAGCTAGTGAGGAGATAACAATGTTCTCCTTTTCATTGCCTTCCTCTGAGTACACCGATTTGCACGTGACTAAATGGTTTTCACTGGTTTCTCTATACAGACACTTTTCTACAAATTATGCATGATGCTAGGTATAGTCCAAAACCAGACAAAAGCAGCAGGCTATAATTTGTTCACTCATAATTTGCATTTCACTGCATAAAGTGATTTCAACTGCATCAACATTTTTTTCATTCAGATTGAATCACTAGATTCTCAAAGTTGAAACGCTTGAGCCCCCGATTCCAAGGAAATTTAACACCATTTCTTCAAGTTTCAGTATTTTGACTTTTTTTGTCCTTAAGTCTTAAATAGCAGCTTGATATGCTACAAAATAAGCGTTTGAAATTTATACCCACTAAAAACATACTGAAAGTATCTGAATTATGTCCAGTCTTTCTCCTCCACCCCTCATTTTCTTTACCAAGGTAGCAACATAAGGTGAGACTTTAAAGAACAAAAGAAATTGGACCAAGAAGAAAAGAAAAGGAAGCTGAATGCTCGAGTTTACTGTTTGTAAACCACATGTTACCCTAATTTGCTATCTGGCAAAAGCACATCAAAAGCTCATTTCATTTGGCTTTTTCCTTCCCTTGGTGCATGGATAAGTCCACTTCCACCTGCAGGGTTTCTGTGTGTGTGTGCACGTATGTGCACATGTGCTGGAACTTCAGCTTTTTTCTGTCTTCTGACTGATTTTTCTCTTCCTACTCTGTTCATAACTTTTACTTCTTACAATTTCTGGTTCAGACACTAACAGAATAAGAAATCCTTGAAGATCTCTTAACCTTTTCATTTTGAAGATGAGAATATTGAATATTATTGACATGCCTGACTCAGTGAGAAATTTTCTTGATTTTTTTTCCTAAAAGGCCAATATCTGAAATGCTGCTCTGAATAATACATTTCTCCCCTCATTGATTCACGAAGCTCCCTTTATCAAATATCCTAGTCTGTTTTAAAACTCTCTATCATGTTTTAATAAATTATCTATCTATCCTTGTTCCTTATCATACTGTTTTAACAATAACATTTTAATCACAGGAATCTTTTCCTCCAGTCTTCTCTGTGCAATTTATGCTTGCTGTTTACCTGGTGGTATATTTTCAAGTCAATTTTTCAAGCAGAGAAAAAAAGTCCAATTGAAATTATTATTGGAATCAAAATTACACATTATATTTTAAAGAAATTCAATATGGTCAGGCACAGTGGTGCATGCCTATAATCCCAGCACTTTGGGAGGCTGAGGCCGACGATCACTTGAGGTCAGAAGTTCAAGACCAGCTTGCCCAACATGGTGAAACTCCGTCTCCACTAAAAATACAAAAATTAAGGCTTGGTGATGCATACCTGTAATCTCAGCTACTAGGGAAGTTAAGGTAGGAGAATTGCTTGAGCCCAGGAGGCAGAGTTTGCAGTGAGCAGAGATCATGCCACTGCACTCCAGCCTGGGTGACAGAGTGAGACCCCATCTTAAAAAAAAAAGTCAATCTTTGCCATGTTTAGTTAGTTAGTGCAGAACTCTGGGGAAGGCAGACTCACATTTCCTCAAGGTTTTCTATTTGTCCCAGATGAACTCAGTGTCAAATATGAAAAGGTATCTTTCCAAGGGCTGTTAAGAGAGTCTCGTTTACTGTGTAAACAAGGACAGAAGGCATCAAAGCCAGAATGCCATTATTCCTTGGCTTCTGAACATTGGAGTGGAACTGCTTGTCCCGTGATTACTATTAGCATTAAAATATTGGTTGGATTGTCCCATGAACATCAAAGTTTACAGCAAAGAGTGATTTTTCCAGAAGAGGAGCTGCAACAGGATTTGAGTTCGGCTTCTACCTTCTTAATTTTCTGAGGTTCCCTCAGGGAAGACCCCGTGATTGGCAGAGTGGGTGGGATTTAGAAGGCTTTTTCAGGTCTTTGATTAGTCTGAATTTTTTTTTTTTCAGCTCCCTCAGAGATTTATTTTGAAGTGTCCCTGCCATGACTTTTCTGACTGCCTGTGTGGCTTTCAAACCTGCCCACCAAGTGTTTAGGGGTGAGTCATTTCCCCACAGGTAGGAGGGTAAGAAGAGTTTCTAGCCCCCACGAGGAGGGTCAAGAGAGCAAACACGAGAGAGGACTTGGTCCTTACCAGAGGTCGCCTCCAGAAAAGTGAGGTGTTCCAGTGATCATTCCCTGACCAATGACTTCCTGAGCTAGCTATTTTCTCCAGTAAACAAAGTCTGTATAAGATATCGTAGGAAATGAGTTTTAGATTTTCTTCCACCAAACATTTCTTTTATTGTTTTCCAGGAATATTTGCATTGTTTTATCCTGATCTCATCTGTTCACCATTTGTGATTTTTTTTCAAGTCTCAGTTCACCATTTTTTTTTTTTCTTTTTTTAATGGAGTCTCATTCTGTAGCCCAGTCTGGAGTGCAGTGTTGTGATCTCGACTCACTGCATACTCCGCCTCCCGGGTTTAAGCGATTGACCTGCCTCAGCCTCTTGAGAAGCTGGGATTACAGGCACCCGCCACTGCACCCGGCTAATTTTTGTATTTTTAGTAGAGACTGGGTTCCACCATGTTGGCCAGGCTGGTCTCGAATTCCTGACCTTGTGATCCGCCCACCTCGGCCTCCCAAAGTGTTGGGATTATAGGCGTGAGCCACCACGCCCGGCCAACCATTTTTTCATGTCCCCTTCTAGTCCTTTGAGATAATGCTTTCAGAATTTTGCCATTCTGCTGTGAGGCCTGTTGTCTATTTGCATGAGAATAATTCCATGTGGAAGAGGTGAGGGCCCAGTTGTTTGGTTTGGAGAAGCCCATGACTGCTCATTCTTCTGAGGCCCTGCCTACACCAGGTGTATGGAATACCTTCATGTGACATGTACAGCTCTTCCAGCTGAGCATAAAAGCAGGCACCTCACCCTTTTATCAAATAATCAACTCAGAACTTTAATCAAGACAGATACAAGTATCTTAAGACTTGAATTTATTTTCTTTAATTTATTAGGTGTTGTGTTTTGTTTTGTATGCTAATTGCAACGTATAATTAAAGAACAGCGTAGGGTTGTTTAACATAGAAGGTGGTTAAACTCTCATGCAGAATACCCTCTCAGTAAACTTTTAAAGGGCATGGGTTGTGGTTGAGCGATATAGAGAAAAGTCCTGACCTTTGATTCCTATTACTACTTCTCATCTCTTGCTCTTATTTACTGTTTTGGGCTCTTCATGAAAGGGATTTTTTTCTAGTCCTCCCCAACTCTTGCTCATGGATAATTCAATAATAGTTAAGTCCGAAATGTCTTAAATGAGAAAAGCTTATTCCTATTTAGATTTCTAATTACTCCACAGAATTTGAATTCCACATAATTTGAGATTGCTTTAAGAGTTCACTAATATCCAGTGCTGGAGTGCTCTCTCATCACTAGTTGTAGGGCACTAAATGTCAAATGTTCATCTGGTGATTTATGTTCTTATTTCACAACTTTCCTTAATTGCTTTTTACATAAATCTGAGAAATGGTGATTAAAGTATTGCAGGCTTTGGCACATATCATCAGCTTGTAATATCTTCTGATACAGTGTTAAGTGCTTGGCTAACAGACCTACATCTGCATAGAGGTCTATGAGAAATTTAAATTTTTCCAATACTCTTGATTTTTAAAGATTTCTTGGTGAATATTGGCACTCAGCTACAGGATATTTTAGCAATACTTTGTCCAATCATGCTCTCCCAATCCGATGGGGCTTTTGATTTGAATTTAATCTTATTATAGTGTCTTGCAATTTATTCAAGTCTACTTTTATTGGTGTCTGTAAAGGTTTACGGTTTATGTCATGAAAGCTTCTGTATTTTTTTTTCTTTTGGATTTTTAGTTATTGTACTATTGCAAATGGGATTCAACACCAGCAGCATCTTGGTTTTTTAACCTGGCTTTGCTGTGACCAGCATCTAGTTATAGACATACAATAACATGTAAAAACCACGACCTGTTTCTATGTTTGAAACTTCTGTTTAAGCAATCAGCAAGCCAGAAAGTACCATGACTACTATTTGCTAAGAATCCTGTGCTAGAAAAACACTTAGAAACTTCACTTTAAAACTTCCCTAAGGACACACTAAATCGAGGCTTAAGATCCCTGTTATCTCGCCCCAAGACCCCAAGAGCCATTGTCACATATGTGGGTCCTCCTGGAAAAGCAACCCAGGAAGGCAGTGAAAACCCGTCCAGTGGTTCCAGCCTGCCACTGGCCATGACAGAGCTGCTTTCACCTTTACAGATCCCATGTGGTGACCCTAAACATGCAACTAGGAAACCATATGAATTCCTTGCTCACCAGGTATTTCATGCATGATCAGAACAGTCCAGTCGGCCAACTTGCTGCCCCTCCAACACAGAGAGAGAGAAATGAACAGAAATCTAGGCAAGAATCCGTGGCCACTCTCTTCTTTGGCTGGAGCCATGACAATATTGATAGTTTTGCTATAGCCATCAGGAAGGAGAAAAATTGCTTTAGCTTGTCCCCAAGTCGTAACATGGAAAATAAAATAATTTTGAACCACAGAGGAGCGGACCGATTCAGGTCCTCACAACCTTTTACAGGTCAACATTTTCTCAAGAGGGAGACTCCTTCACTCATTTTTTTTTTTTTTTTTTTTTTTTTTTTTGAGATGGAGTCTTGCTCTGTCACCCAAGCTGGAGTGCAGTGGAATGATCTTAGCTAACTGCAACCTCCGCCTTCTGAGTTCAAGCAATTCTCCTGCCTCAGCTTCCTGAGTAGCTGGGATTACAGGCATGGGCCACCACACTGGGCTAATTTTTTTGTATTTTTGGTAGAGACAGGGTTTCACCATGTTGACCAGGCTGGTCTCAAACTCCTGACCTCAAGTTATCTGCCTGCCTTGGTCTCCCAAAGTGCTGGGATTACAGGCGTGAGCCACCGTGCCCAGCCCCTTCACTCATTCTTGAAATAAGACTATGGATTTCAGAATGGTCAGGCTCCTTCAGCAGCGTGAGAACTAGGCCTACGGGATGTCACTAGTCTCTTATTCTTCTGACTGGAACTATGAATGAGCCTGATGTTCTCATCAACCCCACAGCAAGTTCCACATAGATTTTTTTTGTTCAGCTAGAAAGGAGAGAGGGGTTTTTATTGTTTTTTCTTTTTTGGTTTGTTTTGAGTCAGTACATGAGTTTCTCTTTCCTTGTTTCAGCGGATGGACAAACAGATGGACCCTGCAGCCATGTGGAATGTCAGAGATGGAGGGGAGACCCTGGGAGACTGATGGACCTGGATCCTCTCCAGCCTCTCCGCTGCAGTGTCCACACAACTGCCCTGAGTGGTAGCGTTTTGTTTAAACACTCCTGAGTGAGCTGAGCTGGATGAGTGCACTTGGGACACCTGGTGACAGGTACTTGCAAGCATGATCAGGGTCAGCCTCAATACAGGGAGAAATCTTGGATATTTAAAAATACTTTTTTGATTCAGATCATGGTGTGATTGAAGAGCAACACTGTGTTGAGAACGGGAGGAAGGCAGAGCTGTGGTGCAGGCAGAGCTGCGGTGCAGGCAGAGCTGTGGTGCAGGCAGCACTTCTCGACTCTAAAGCAAGGCTTGCTCACCAAGGTGCTCACTCATGTCTCTCATCCCTGCCCATATATAGCATTAAAAAATGAACAAAAGGCCGGGTGCAGTGACTCACGCCTGTAATCCCAGCACTTTGGGAGGCTGAGGCAGGCGGATCACGAGGTCAGGAGTTTGAGACCAGCCTGAACAACATAGTGAAACCCCATCTCTACTAAAAATACAAAAAATTAGCTGGGCGTAGTGGTGTGTGCCTGTAATCTCAGCTACTCAGGAGGCTGAGGCAGGAGAATCGCTTAAACTCAGGAAGCAGAGCTTGCAGTGAGCCATGATCATGCCACTGCACTCCAGCCTGCATGACAGAGCAAGACTCCGTCTCAAAAAAAAAAAAAAAAAAAAGTGAGCAAAAGACAGATAAAGAATTCCAAAAGGAAACAATGTAAGAAAGCAGAAGGACAGAAATTTAAAGAAAGAAGAGAAAACCAAAGTCAACAGTCAAAAGGGATGGTGGCAATGGATGTTTAGATTTCAAAATTTAAAAGCCCCAACCATGTCTATAATCCCAGGATTTTGGGAGGCCAAGGTGGGTGGATCACCTGAGGTCGGAAGTTTGAGACCAAGTGAAACCAGTGAGCCAAGACTGTGCCACTGCGCTCCAGCCTGAGCCCCAGAGGGAGATCCTGTCTCAAAAATAAATAAATAAATAAATAAAACAATAAATAATAAATAAAAATCCCAAGCTAGGAAAAATCTGGAGACTGAGTACTCCTCAAGTGAAATGCAATCTCTACAGAACATTCTTCTTCTTCTTTTTTTTTTTTTTTTTGGAGACAAGGTCTTGCAATGTTGCCCATGTGGGAGTGCAGTGGCTATTCACAGGTGTGACCACAGGACAATATAGCTTTAAACTCCTGGGCTCAGGTGATCCTCCTGCCTCAGCCTCCCAAGTATTTGGAATGACAGGCATGCACCACCATGCCTGACTCAGAACCTTATTCTTAAAGGTGTTATCCAGGAATGTGGGGCAAAGGCATGTGGGGGAAGGGACTTCTGTGCTATAATGAGAGTGGCTAACACTCAGTGAATCCTGTGTATCTGCTGGGGTTCTGAGCAATTTGTATGCATTATCTCATTAAACTCCTCCAGATATATATATATTAGCCAGGAAACAGACAAGAACATTCATAAAACACACAGCATTTTTTTAGCTCAGTGTTAACAACGAAAAATAATTCCACTATTGAGGCACAAGTTGCAAATCAGTAACATATTCCTATTGCTGTAGAAAAGGGGGCTTAGTCAGGTGTGTCATATGAGCACTAGAACTTTTCATGGTGTCACAAACCAGTTAGTTGTCTGTCACAAAGAATTTCGACTTCAGGATTTGCATTTCTTCAGAGGACAATGCTGTGGACATTTGTGGTCATGAACTTTTGAGTGGCAATAGACCGAACAGGTCCAGTGTCTGTAAGCCCTGAACAGGCAGCATCACTGTGAATTACCATTAAACTTGAATGCCAAATGAGGGTGTCTCACTCCACATCCCAGCACCACAACACAACCTCTATAACTTTCTGTACAACTTTACAACGGAATTGTATTTCAGTGACTATTTTGATGCTGGATTAAACTTTGCAAAGAGTTACACAACATTAGGGTCTATTTTTTCTATCAGTAAGAATTATGCTGAATTTCAAAACCCATCACCACAGTGTTCAGCTTTAAGAAAATTAAACACACAGTAATCTGACCAATGTCAATCAAAACCAAAACTTCAGAACGCCGAGTGGTGTTTATGCAGCCAATCCGGGTTTTAGATACCAATGCCAGCTGTTTATCCCACGAACCATTCTTGCTAGGCTGAGGCTATGAAAAATCGCAAGACGATGTACAATTCTTTTTTTTTTTTAATCTCACAAAGGGATTTTGTGGATGGTACAGGATGACACTGAACAGATCACGAGGCATGGCAGACATAGTTCTCTCCCTCCCCAGCATCTCCCGCGTCTCCCTGGTTTCCCGATGTCCACAGAGACTGTCCCAAAGTCACTGCATGGTGGGAGTGCTGTCTTTATAAGACACTTCATTCAGCGTATCCAACTCAGCAATTGCTTCATCAAATGCCGTGTTTACCAGGCTGCAGGCCTTTTCAGGAGAGTTTAGAATCCCATAGCAAAAGGCTGAGAAATTAAGTGCCAGCCCTAGTCGAATTGGGTGTATAGGCTGCATATATTTCTTACTAATTTCAGATGCTTCGTGGTAAGCCTGCTGGGAATTTATCGGGAGAACCCACTCCCGATGTTTAACATGGGTTTTTTTCTATTTCCTAAGTGTCTCGGCTGGGTTGAGAAATAAAGGGAAAGAGCACAAGAGAGAGAAATTTAAAGCTGAGTGTCCAGGGAGACATCACATGTTGGCAGGATCCGTGATGTTCCCCGAACCATAAAACCAGCAAGTTTTTATTAGTGATTTTCAAAAGGGGAGGGAGTGCACGAATAGGGCGTGGGTCACAGAGATCACATACTTCACAAGGTAAGAAAATATCACAAAGCAAATGGAGGCAGGGCGAGATCACAGGACCACCGGATGAGGAAAAATTAAAATTGCTAATGAAGTTTTGGGCACGCATTGTCATTGATAACATCTTATCAGGAAACAGGGTTTGAGAGCAGGTAACCTGTCTGACCAAAATTTATTAGCTGGGAATTTTCCCATCCTAGTAAGCCTGGGAGCACTATAGGAGACCGGGGCTTATTTCATCCCATCCGCTTCGACCATAAAAGACGGGATGCCTTAAAAAGGGGCTGTCTATAAGCCTACCTTCAGGGCGCATTCTCTTTCTCAGGGATGTTCCTTGCTGAGAAAAAGAATGTAGTGATATTTCTCCTATTTGCTTATGAAAGGAATATAGCTCTGTTCCATCCGGGCTCACGGGAGGCCAGTTCAAAGTTACCTCTCTTGTTCCCTGAACATCGCTGTTATCCTGTTCTTTTTTTAAAGATACCTAGATTTCATATTCAAACACACATGCTCTACAAACAATTTGTGCAGCTGACACAATCACAGGGTCCTGAGGCAACATTCATCCTCCTCAATTTACAAAGAAGATGATGGGATTAAGAGATTAAAGTAAAGACGGGCATAGGAAATCACAAGGATATTCATTGGGGAAGTGATAAGTGTCCATGAAATCTTCACAATTTATGTTCAGAGATCACAGTAAAGACAGGTGTAAGAAATTATAAAAGTATTAATTTGGGGAACTAATAAATGTCCATGAAATCTTCACAATTTATGTTCTTCTGCTGCGGCTTCGGCTGGTCCCTCCATTTGGGGTTCCTGACTTCCCGTAACAGGAGTTCAACAGAGTAGTTTGTTTATTGTCTCCAGACGACACCCCAGAAAGATACCTGAAATGATCTCCCTTCATTTTCAAGCAGAACACCTTGCTTTCAGGTTGTGTAGCATGGGGAATAAGAGACCTGCCCAACCGCTCTGGAACCTCATTGCAGATGTCCAGCAGCTCTGCCTCTGTCTTCCACGGTACTCTTTGCCCATCTGCTGCTTCTCGTTCCTCCCTGTTCCCTGCTCAGTGTTGGAGATGAGAATCCAGGAAGAATGGCAGGCACCCACCATGTTCTTGTAGGAGGCAGAGGGCAGATTGCTGTCTTCAGTTGGGGGTGCATGCCCCTGTGGCATGGCTGCCTTCCCAGCTGCAGCCACATCATCACCGTCTTGGCTTTCTGTACCAGCCTGCTCAGCGGTCTTGGCCTTCTGTACCAGCACACTTTTTGTCACTTCCAAGCACAGCTCTGAGCATGGTGACCACCACCTTCCCAAACTGACTCCTTAGGCCGCTGCAGTGGCGGTGGCAGTGGCAGCTACCCCAGCTCCAAAATCAGCAGCAGCTGGTCCACTTCCCCAAGACAGCCTCTCTTTGATGAGCTACTATCATGTCTTGCCTGGATCACAACACCTGTAAAAAAACTAAATAAAAGTGAGCAGAAATAAATGAGCCCCAAGTTGCCAACTCTCTGGAAAATCCTGAAGACTGCCAGCAGGTGTAATTTCCAGGTGTGAGAAAAATAAAGGTGTCTGAAAAAGGACAGGATGCAGCAATGAGGATGGCGAACTCAAAGGGAGCCAAGGTTTGCCAGAGTGGCCGGTAGCCACAGCAGGGCGAGAGTGTGGGTGGTTCCTGTGTTCCTCTGAGTCCCTGTCTCACCAACAGACCACACAGGATGGTCTGCCACTAAATTTTAATCTCTAGGTGACCAGAGTGGCATTCGGATATCAGAGCATCGATGGCGGGCTGTTTTCTGCAAGCCCCACTCACCCCTACATCCAGCAAGCCCCATGGCTCTGGGCTGATGGTCATTCCTGAGAGTGATCCCAGCTCATCACAGGGAAGGGGTCCACTCTCCATCTGTCCTAGAATAGCTGCCATCTCTTGGGCAGCCCAGGCTGGGAACACTCCGCCAGAGTGGGCATGTCTGACCGTATCATAGTTTGTCATAGTAGGAATACTTGAACTAGCTTTCCTTGGGCCTTTTTTGGATTTTCAGAAAGGTTAGGACATTCCAAGTTTTTATTTCCTCCTTTCCCATTTCTTGAATCTGAAATTCAATTCTCCACCCCATGCAGTGTGAATCGTATAATGCAAGCCAACAGCCCCATCTAGGGTACTCATCTCCAACTTCCACAAAATGATTCTGTGGCCAGTCCTCCTGGACAAGGAGAGGTGCCAGATGTGTACTTTTATCCCCCTGTCAATCAGACATAAGAAATGTGAGGGGAGACGGGAGGATCGCTTGAGCCAGGGAGGTCAAGCCTGCAGTGAGCCATGGATTATGCCACTGCACTCCAGCCTGGACAACACAGCGAGACCTTGCCTGGAAAAAAAAGAAAAGAAAGAAGAGAAGCATGAGGACCTAATTCATTTTTCAGTGTTAGAATAAATTACATTTGTTTTCTGATAAAATTGCACATAACCCTTGAGCTATATACACCCCATGTACCCTTTGTTTCCACGGTTAGCACAAGCGGTGGCGGACCATGCCTGTTCCGTCCTGAGGCACATCAGGCATTCCCCAGAGCCCCCAGTTCCAGGAGGTGGGCCATGCGCAAGGTCTAAGCTCTGAGAGAGAAAATCCCCCTGGGGAAGATCATGATTGACCCCAGATCACCATCGCGCTCAGCTCAGAATACATTTGAGAGTTCAAGGAGGCACTTTGGGCTAAAGTGAAAGATTCGTACTAGAGCCAGATCAAGTCGAAGAGGGATTTTTGTGTCAAGATCCAAGCATACCTCACTGGGCCTGGCGATACTGCTCTGAAGTTATGTTCACTTTCTTATCTCCATGTGCTGGCTTTACTTCTCTTTCTTTGTCTCTTGGCTGGCTGAATTTCTGTGCTTCCTGGGCCACAAAGGAGAGCTGGCTTTCCACAGCTCCTGGGTTCCCCAGGGCTCTGTTCTAGGACGTGAACCCAGGGGCATGAGCAGGGAGATAATAGCAAACAGCACGATGTTAGGTACCCAGTGCACTGCGGAACTCAGCAGAGTGCTAGTCCAGTCTGTTTTCTCTCTCCTTTTATCCCTTAGAGACTCCCACTCCTGGGAACATCACACACCAGGGCCTGTCAGGGGGTAGGAAAAAGGGGGAAAGAGAGCATTAAGACAAATACCTAATGCCTGTGGGGCTAAAACCTAGATGATGGGTTGACAGGTACAGCAAACCACCATGGCACATGTATACCTATATAACAAACCTGCATGTTCAGCACATGTATCCCAGAACTTAAAGGAAAAAAAGAAAACAAAAGAAAAAAAAGACCAGCTCCTGCCATAAAGAGTTCCTGCAGTCCACAGGCGTGTAAAGTCGGTGCTTCCTCCGTCCTCTGAGTTTTCCTTTCCTCAGTACCGACTTCATTTATTCCTAAGGCCGCTGGGCTTCCCCATCAGAGGGGAAGGTGACCACTCTGATGCCAGATCCAACGCCGCCAAACTCTTGAACCCCCGCAAAAAGGAAAGATGGCCAGAAGGCAAGTGGAAAGCAGGCTTCTTTGGATGCTCTTCAGTTTTACAGAAATCTCTTTGTTTTTTCTTTTTTTTCTTTTTCTTTTTCTTTTTTTTTTTTTTTTGAGATGGAGTCTCCCTCCGTTGCCCAGGCTGGAGTGCAGTGGCTTTGATCTCAGCTCAATGCAAGCTCCGCCTCCCAGGTTCACATCATTCTTCTGCCTCAGCTTCCTGAGTAGCTGGGACTACAGGTGCCCACCACCATGCCTGGCTAATTTTTTGTATTTTTAGTAGACACAGGGTTTCACTGTGTTAGCCAGAGTGGTCTCCATCTCCTGACCTCATGATCCCCCCACCTCTGGCCTCCCAAAGTGCTGGGATCACAGGCGTGAGACACCGCGCCCAGCCCAGAAATCTTATTTTTAAGTAATATTTCACATTAATCTGAAAGCATAGACTTATAAAGCATCAGGAGAATCATAAGATTTTTCTTACTTTGAAAACTAAAAACAGGCAACATACAAAACTGGCCAATCAGAGGAGGCTTAAAGAAACTAAATACATCCTGGTTACAGACAAAAAGAATCCCCAAAGTATCTCTCTCTTGTGGCCTGAGGGGAAGGAAAATGAGCCCCTACAGGTGAGAAAGAGGAGGATGAATTCCCTACTATATTTCTGCTTTCCTTTCTTTATAACCTAAGCAATAGTGTGGTGGTGATTCAGTGGTTGCAGCTGGGCTGAGCAACAGCTCCCAACAGGAAGCACCCTCAACTCTGAAGGAAGGAAATTCTTCTCTCTAACCCGAGAATCTATGGTTCCAGGAGTTGGGAGTGAATCTTCACTGCTCGCTTTCTCTGTGTGCTTGTGCCACATGGCTCTGAACCAACAATAGAACTATAACCCATTGGAGGAATTTGCGTACTGAATCTGACCTAGCTGATTGCCATTTAAAACAACAGCAAAGGACATTGTCCTGACGTTTTAAACAAAACCCAGAGTCTCATAAGATGATATCCAAAATATCCAAGATATACTCCAAAATGATTCAGCATATAATGAACAAGGAAAATCTCAACCTGCAAATGAAAAGACAGTTACACTTCAGAACTAAAAATACAAACACTGAAATTAAAAATTCACAAGATGATCTCAACAGCAGAATAGAAATGACAAAGGAAAAAGTCCATGAACTTAAAGACAGATCAATAAAAAGTGTTCAATATAAACAACAGAGAAGAAAAACGATTGAAGAAAAATGAGCATAGCCTTAAGGATCTGTGTAACAATACAAAAAAGCCTAACATTTGTGTCACTGAAGTTCTACAGAGAGAAGCATAAGACCAGAGTAAAAAATATATGAAGCTATGCATCTCTTAATGACAGTAATACATTCTGAGACATGTGTCATTAGGCAATTTCATCACTGTGTGAACCACAGAGTGCACTTCCGCAAACCTAGGTGATAAAGCCAACTACACACCTATGCTACATGGTATATCCTGTAGCTCTGAGGCCACATGCCTGCATAGCATGTTACTACACAGAATACTGCCGGCAATTGTATTACAGTGGTAAGTGCTTGTATATCCAAACATATCTAAACAGAGAAAAGGTGTAGTAAAAATATGGTAGAAAAGACAAAAAATGGTACACCTACATAGGGCACTTACCATGAATGGAGCTTGCAGGACTGGAAGTTGCTCTGGGTGAGCCAATGTGTGAGTGGTGAGTAAATATGAAGGCCTAGGACATTAATGTACACTACTGCTGACTTTATAAACACAGTACCCTTGGACTACACTAAATTTATTTATTTTTTTTATTCAGGCTGGGTTAAAAAAATTGACAAAACCATTAATGGAGGTCCCCAAGTACTGGGAAAGTATTTCAGGAAGTGCAAGCATATGACAGTTAAAAGATATGGCAGTGGCCGGGCGCAGTGGCTCAAGCCTATAATCCCAGCACTTTGGGAGGCCGAGACGGGCGGATCACAAGGTCAGGAGATTGAGACCATCCTGGCTAACACGGTGAAACCCCGTCTCTACTAAAAAATACAAAAAACTAGCCGGGCGAGGTGGCGGGCACCTGTAGTCCCAGCTACTCGGGAGGCTGAGGCAGGAGAATGGCGTGAACCCGGGAGGCGGAGCTTGCAGTGAGCTGAGATCTGGCCACTGCACTCCAGCTTGGGCGACAGAGCGAGACTCTGTCTCAAAAAAAAAAAAAAAAAAAAAAAAGATATGGCAGTGTGGACAGAAAGATGGGTTAGGTGCCTAAGATTTTTATGATAGTGTAAGAAGTCGCAACATATGACCAGTGATTTCATGACTTGCACCTTGATGTTATACCTTGCAGTGGAGTGGAGAGAAAAGTTATTGGGTTAAAAAAAGTCGAGGAACCATGAGTCACTTTCCAAGAATTATCACACTGCCCATGGGGAGCAGTGATTAGAAGCCCGCAGCTACAGGAAGGGAAAGGACTATGATGGACATCGGTAGAGTCATGTTGCGTGGTGGCTGGAGTATCAAAGTCAAAGGCGTGTAACAAGGGAGAAGCAAGTGGAAGGGGGGAACACAGATCAGAAGGGCACTGACACCACCAATAAGCTCGAAAGGAGAAGGGAAAAGGACTGTCTTCCCCTAATTCCACATGTGACCCAGGTGTCACATATACATTACCATGTAGGGAAAAATCAACGGCTACGCATACCTTCTTCTTTAACTGTATAATAAAACAATACATTTTCTTTTCTTTTCTTTTCGTCTTTTTTTTAAGACAGACTCTCGCTCTGTCACCCAGGCTAGAGTGCAGTGGGATGATCTGGGCTCACTGCAACCTCCGTCTCCCAGGTTCAAGACAGTCTTCTGCCTCAGCTTCCCAAGTATCTGGGACCATAGGCGCATGCCACCATGCCTGGCTAATTTTTGTACTTTTAGTAGAGACGGGGTTTCACCATATTGGCCAGGCTGGTCTTGAACTCCTAACCTGTGGATCCACCCACCTCGGCCTCCCAAAGTGCTGGGATTACAGGCGTGAGCATTTCACCAACGAATTGTACGAAACATTTAAGGAAGAAAAGGTAACAATTATTTACAATCGCTACCAGAAAACAGAAGCAAAAGGAACATATCCCAATTCATTCTATGAAGTTCTTATACTAAAAGCAGAAAAAGACATTTAAAGAAAAACAAATGTTCAGACAAGTATCTCTCATCAAAAATTCTCGACAAAATATTAGTATGCTGAATCTAACAATACATTGTTGAATTACACACCAAGAACAAGTGAGATTTATTCCAGGTATGCAAGCCTGCCTTAACACAAAATAGTTAAGGCAATCTATCACATAACTAGCTAAAGAAGAAAAGTTATTTGATTGTATTAATAGATCAAGAAAGCATTTTATAGAAGCCAAAGCCCATTCATGGTTAAAACCCTCAGCAAATTAGAAATAGAAGGGAAATTCCTCAACTGATAAAGAACATATACCAAAAGAACACACCACAGACAATATCATACATAATGTGAAAAATGGGATGTTTTACACAAATGATAAGAAGCAAGGAAAGGTTGCCGGGCGCGGTGGCTCAAGCCTGTAATCCCAGCACTTTGGGAGGCCGAGACGGGCGGATCACAAGGTCAGGAGATCGAGACCATCCTGGCGAACACAGTGAAACCCCGTCTCAACTAAAAATACAAAAAACTAGCCGGGTGACGAGGCGGGCGCCTGTAGTCCCAGCTACTTGGGAGGCTGAGGCAGGAGAATGGCGGGAACCCGGGAGGCGGAGCTTGCAGTGAGCTGAGATCGGGCCACTGCACTCCAGCCTGGGCGACAGAGCAAGACTCCGCCTCGCCTCAAAAAAAAAAAAAAGAAGCAAGGAAAGGTTATCCCCTCTCACTGCTCCTATTCAACATCATACTAAAATCCTAGCTAATGCAACAAGACAAGAAAATAAAATAAAAAACATACGGATTGGAAAGAGAGCATTAAAATGTCCTTTACTTGCTGATAAATTGATTTTCTATGTAGAAAATCTCAAAGTATCAGCCAAAACCCCTTCTGGATTATAGCAAGGTTGCACAGTATAAGGTTAATATACAAAATCAATTGCTGTCCTACATCCAGCAATGAACGACGAGAATTTGAAATTAAAAGCCCAATACCATTTTCATTAGCATCAAGAAAATGAAACAGACACAATCTAGCAAAATATGGGCAGGCTCTGTGTGAGGAAAACTATAAAATCTGTTGAAAGGAATTAAAGATCTAAATAAATGAAGAGATATTGTGTTCACAAAATAAGACTCAGTGTTGTTAAGATGTCAGTTCTCTTCAATGCGATTTATAAATTCAATACAACTCTGGTGAAAACATGAACAAATTATTGTGTGGAAATTGACAAACCAATTCTAAAGTTTATATAGAAAAACAAACTAACCAATATAGCCAACAATATTGTAGGGGAGGAACAAAGTTCAAGGACTTGCAAAGTGATCAATGGAACAGAATAGAGAACTCAGAAATAAGAGCCCACAAACACAGTCAATTGATCTTTTACAAAAAGTTAAAGGCAGTTCAAAGGAGAAAGGGTAGCTTTTTCAAAAACAGTGATGAATCCATTGCATGTATGTATATATGTATATGCAAAAAAAAAAAAAAAGAATTGAGATACAGACCTTGCTCCTCAAAAATTAACTCAAAGGACACATGTTTAAGTTAATAATATTTAAAATTGTCAAACCATAATTGCATACATTTATGGACTACAATGTGATGCTTGGATATGTGTATAAAACAAGGAATGACTACATTGAGGATAAAATATCCATCACCTCAATTTTATTTTTTGTGGTTAGACATTTGAAATTTACTTTTTGTTATTTTGAAATATACAGTACATTATTATTGACTATAGTCATACTGCTGTGCAATAGATTTCAAAATGCATTTCTCCTGCTTAACTGAATCTTTGCACCTGTGAACAACTTCCCATTTTCTCTCCAGCAACACAGCCTCCGGTAATCATCATTCTACTCCTACTTTTATGAGTTCAATTTTTAGACCTAAATTTAAATCCAAACGCTGTAAAACGTCTGTAAAACAACAAAAGGAATAGATATTTAGGTAACTTTGGGTTTGGCAATTACTTTGTAGATACATCACTAAAGTACATAAAAGACAAATTTCTACCATGAAAGAAGATATTGGAAAAGAAAAAAAGAAAGAAGATATATTGATATGACTTGGTTACAATTAAAAACTTTGCTCTGGGAAAGGAAATATTAAGAGAATGGAGAAACAAGCCACAGACAGGGAGAAAATATTTGCCAAACACCTGTCTGGCATCCAGACCATTAAAAACCATTTACAACTCAACAATAAGAAATCAAACAAACCGATTAGTAAATGGACAAAAGATCTAAAAAGGCTCCCATCAGAGATGGCATATAGAAGGGGAAAAGCTCATGAAAAGATGTTCGCCTTCCCAGGGCTTTTCCCTCCCTGCGGCCGTCTCTCCCCCACACACCCTCCGCTGCAGCGAGAGTGGGAGCGGGTCAGGAGCGCTGAGCGGTGATGATGACGTGCTGTCTCTCTGGCCAGGCGTGAGATTTAAGCGCATTACAAGCCGTGGGTCCCGGGGAATTCCGAGAGGCTGCGCTTGGAGCCCAGACTGATCCGCCTCTCTCATGGTCCCGGCCCGCTGCCCTGCAGAGCCCGCCTTATTCTTCCTCTCTCCAGGCCTGCTGGCCGCGGCAGGCCTTGGTTCCCCTGAGCCTGGTGGGCCCACAAGGAGCTGCGTCCAGGAGGAGCCGCTGCCAGGGAACAAGCTGCCCCCGGGCCCTGGGGAGAATCGCCCGTCAGATGAGCTCGGCTGAGCGTGCACGCAGTGTCGAAATCAAGGACGCCTGGATGCTTTTCGTGGCAGAGTGACAAAGGTTTAACAACAAGAAGGGGAGCAGGGGCCAAGACAAGAAGCTGAAGTTCTGCCTGCCAGGACCCCCGGGTCCCAGCATCCCACCCGAGGCGCTGCTGCAGGAATTCCAGCTGCTGCTGAAAGGTGCGGTGCGGCAGGGCCAGCGTGCGGGACCCTGAGCCCTGCATGCCAGTCTTCGCGGGGCCATCGCTGCGAGCCTCGCTCAAGTCCAGCCGCCTCCAGGGTGGACAATGTCGACCAGACGCGGGGCGTGAGGGCGATGCTGGCCGCACCCCTGGTCCTGGGGCCGCAGGAGCCGTGCGAGGAGGCGGCCTTCCAACTGCCTCCTGCGCCGGGACGGGTTGCTGCAGGGGTGCAGCTGCAGGAGCTCCGCGCCTGCTGCTTCTCCAACGCCAGGGCGCCGCCAGGATGACAGGTGCGGGAGGCTGTGGCTGTGGGCAGATGCGGCTTCCAGCCCCAGGTCCCGGCGGCCCCTGGCTTCCCAGCCCGCTGTCCTGTGGGCAAGAAGATGAAGAAAGCCACCCCATCAGCAGGTCAGCTGCCCCGCCTGGCAGCACAGCCGGACAACGCAACCCGAAGTTCATCCTCTCTGAGTTGACTTACTGCGGGCAGCGGGCCGGCGCCCAGGATGCTTGGGAGCCCTGTGCGCCGGAGGCCGGCCCCTGGGGCGCAGAGGCGCCACAGGGCGAGAAGGCACCCGCCTCCCAGCGATTTCACCCTCCGGCCCGCCCGGCCCGAGAGGTGTCCCAGTGGCTGCGGACAAGCCAGGCATTCTACTCGGCGGCTGCTGCACAGGGGCGAGAACTGAGAACCCCCGCTGAACCCCATTCGGGGTGACTGCCAAGTGCCCATGCCAGCGACCCCGATCTCCCTCTGGTGGAGGAGTGGGGCGGGAGGCATGGCCGGGGGACCTCAGGCTGGGCGCGCTGGCGATCCCGAGGCAGACCAGGTCATGCACCTCCAGCCCGCCTGGGCACCCAAGCTACAGCCGGCTTCTGTGTGCAGGCAGCAGCCTCCAGGCAATCCCCGAGCCCGCCCGCACTCCCCATATCTCAGAACCGGGGCCAGACGTCCCAGTGGCTGCGGCCAAGCCAGGCGGTCTGCCCTGCAGCGGCAGCACAGGGGCAGGAATCGGCCCTCAGCCCCATCCCCGGTGGCTGCAGAGGGCCCCCGGCTAGAGGTCCCGAGCTCCAGCACAGCAGGAGCCGGGCGGGGGCAGGGCCTGGTGGGCTCTCAGGCCAGGTGCACTCGCGATCCAGAGGCCGCCCAGGCCATCCTCCACCACCTGGGCGCCCAAGCTGCAGGTGCCCTCTACCTGCTGACAACAGCTGACTGGCAGCTCTCAAGCTGGTTGGCGCTCCCAGCCTCGCAGAACCGGGGCTAGAAGTCGCCTTGTCTGCTGCCAAGTCAGGCAGTTTGCCGGCGGCGGCTGCACCAGGGCAGGAACCGGATCCCAACCCCATCCCTGGTGGCTGCGGAGGGCTCCTGTCAGCGGCCCGGATCTCTCTTCGGAGAAGGAGCCGGGCAGGAATCACGGCCACGCGGACCCTCAGGCCGGACGGGCTTCGCGCCTGCGATTCCCGGACGTCCCGCGAGAGCCTAGGAGAACCCGCAAGGCAGCTGCGCCTGCGCTCGAGCTGCAGCCGCCCCCTTCCGGCCAGGCGGGCTTGGGAGCGGCTTCCGGAGTCTCCGCGGGCGCTGAGCTGCAGGCGTCCGCCTAATGGCTCCGCGGGGCTCACGCGGTCTGAGAGGTCGGAGGGCTGAGCTGCAGGCGCCCGCCTAACGGCCTCGCGGGGCTCCCTCAGCCTGAGAGGTCAGAGCGCTGAGCTGCAGACGCGCGCCTAACGGCTTCGCGGGGCTCTCTGGGTCTGAGAGGTCGGAGGGCTGAGCTGCAGGCACGCGCCTAACGGCTTCGCGGGGCTCACGCGGTCTGAGAGATTGGATCGCTGAGCTGCAGGCAGGCGCCTAACCGCTTCGCGGGGCTCACTCGGTCTGAGAGGTCGGAGCGCTGAGATGCAGGCAGGCGCCTAAGGGCTTCGCGGGGCTCCCTCCGTCTGAGAGGTCTGAGCGCTGAACTGCAGGCGCGCACCTAACGGCTTCGCGGGGCTCACGCGGTCTGAGCGGTTTGAGCGCGGAGCTGCAGGCACGCGCCCAACGGCTTGGCGGGGCTCACTCGGTCTGAGAGGTCGGAGGCTGCGAGTGTCCCTGCTGAAGGCTGTGGTGGACAGGGCTGGATCGCGGATTCTGAGCTACATGGCGGGTTTGGGGGTGGATCGCAGGTTGGTGGGGGGATCGTGGATATGAGACTGGGTGGGGGTGGAAAGGCCACGAGGGGCCGCGGCGGCTCAGGAGCGGGTGGCGGGCGTCTGAGAAGTTGCCACCATGAGGAAGCTCTTCAGCTTCGGGAGACGCCTGGGCCAGGCGCTCCTGAGCTCCAGGGACAAAGAGTACGCGGGTCCCGGGTACCACATCCGGGACTGGGAACTGCGGAAGATCCGCAGGGCGGCCATCAAGGGCGACGCGGCGGAGATGGAGCGCTGCCTGAGGCGGTTTCGCTACGTGGACGCCCGCGACAGAAAGGACAGGTAGGTGGGGCTCAGCCTGCGGTGGGAGGGGGACCCCAGACCCGGCTTCCCTGCAGCCCAGACCTTGGAGGGCGCCGGGACCCTCGGAGCCGCGGAGACAAGTGGAGCCTCAGCTGCTTTCCATCACTGGCAATTCCCCTCCTGCAGCGCTTGGTGGAGAATTTGAGTGATTTAACTCACGAAGTTAAGCATATACACGTGTAAAACATGGAGTCCTATGCATGATAGGGAGGTGCCTATCAAAAATACCAGGTGCCTGTCAAAATACCAGGTGCCTGTCAAAAATACCAGGAGCCATTTTCAGTAGGCGAAGAGTTCTTAGATAAAACCCTGTGTCGGTTTCACATCTGAATCCACCTAGGTAGATAGGTTCTTTACTGCGGCTTCTTAGAGGGACAGTTGGAAGTGGGACATGGGTTCCTTGAATGGGAAGACTCAGTTTTCTCAAAATGTGAGCTCTTTCTATGTTTATCAGTTTACATAAACCGAATGAAAATATCAAGGTTTTATGATTTGTGCATGACACTTGCTGTCTGTCTTACTATTGTGATGACTTTTAAAAATGTTTATAATGGAGTGAAAAGACTTGCTCCTCTAGATATCAAAATGTGCTATTAATTCCCACAATTAATTATTTACTAACAGCTGAAAACACAAGTGGAACAGAATAGGAAATCCAAAAACACTGAAATATATGCAAGATACATGCATAGGGATTGATAATGGTAACATTTCAGATGAGTAGGAAAGGATGAGTTATTAATAAATGCCTGCTGTGTGAAGAAAACTAATGAAACTTTATGTCACAAAAATGAGTTCCTGATGGAATTTAGACTGAAATTTTTACATATGCAAAATGAGAAAAGTACCAGAACAAAACACAGAGACTTATTTATACAGGTACATTTCACGTTAACAAAGGCCTTCCTAAGAATGACCTCGCGAACAGGCATTCTGAAAGTTGATTTAGCAAACTAAAAATTAAAATCCCTTGTGTATCAGAAAAAAATTAACAAAAGATAACACACTTGAAAAAATTTACTATATATATTTTTACTGATATATAAAAATATATACTCAACTGAAAAGTGTATCTTCATCCTACAGAGAATTTATTCTTTTTTTTTTTTTTTTTTTTGAGACGGAGTCTCGCTCTGTCACCCGGGCTGGAGTGCTGTGGCCGGATCTCAGCTCACTGCAAGCTCCGCCTCCCGGGTTCACGCCATTCTCCTGCCTCAGCCTCCCGAGTAGCTGGGACTACAGGCGCCGCTACCTCGCCCGGCTAGTTTTTTGTAGTTTTTAGTAGAGACGGGGTTTCACCGTGTTAGCCAGGATGGTCTCGATCTCCTGACCTCGTGATCCGCCCGTCTCGGCCTCCCAAAGTGCTGGGATTACAGGCTTGAGCCACCGCGCCCGGCCAGTTTTTTGTATTTTTAAGTAGAGACAGGGTTTCACCGTATTAGCCAGGATGGTCTCGATCTCCTGACCTCGTGATCCGCCCGTCTCGGCCTCCCAAAGTGCTGGGATTACAGGCTTGAGCCACCGCGCCCGGCCGAATTTATTCTTTATAATATATTTTATGATTATATATATAACATTATATTTACTGATTATATATAACAAATTGTATATATTACTAATATATTATATATATATATCAGTTATATATATACAGATAAAAAGCACATCTTTATTTTACAGGGAGTTCTTTCCAATCAAATCCACAAGAAAAGAACTCTAAAAGTGAGCAAAGTACTTTTTTGCAGATCCACAAGTTACTTATGTACATAGGAAAAAATTCTTAGTGTTTCTCATAAGAGAATTTAAGTTGAAAGAGGAATGAGACTGTTTTCTATCCACAATGTTTGTGAGAATAAAGAGCAGTGGTACTTATACTGCTGCTTGAAGTTTAAGTTGCTGATGACTTTTCAAGTGGATAATTTGGAGATAATTACCACATTTAAAAAATATATATGCCCTTTACCCATCAATTCCATTGTATTAAAATACCTTTAGAAAATAGAGATACATGCACTTTGTTTTTCTCAGCATTTATGTTAAGAACCCATAGAATGGATATGTGGCCATTGAAGGTGGCAGTAGGTCGAGAAGTATGTTGATGTGTGAAGATGTATTTTGTTATAGCCGGTGAGGGTAAAAAAAATCAGTTTGCTTGCACATATGCACAAACATACTATAGCCTTGTGTTAGCCAAAATTATGTACAAAATAGGATAAAATTTGTAACTTCTGAGCATTTGTATTTTAAAGTCTTTTGTTCCTTTTTCTTACCTTTGATTTCTGAAGTGAGCATTTATGAAACTTCTAGTAAAAATTTATTATTTTTATTATTTATTATTAAATTTATTATTTATTAATTTTATTTATTAAATTTATTATTTATTAATGGAATAATATTTGGGAAGAGAAATATGAATCTTGTACAGATAAAAATAATTTCTCACTACATTATATTATTGAGAGTTATCTTGTTTGAACTTTTAGCTTCTTCAGAAATAAGGGAATCTTTTTATCTGTGCTTGCAGATTTTATTGTGTATATATTTTTTATGTATATATGTTTTTCTTATGTATAGATTCATTACATATATGCATATGCAAACAATGATAGATTAATCATTTCATTATAGTTGTAGTCTTATAAAAATAACAAACAGCAAATATTATTACTATCACAAAAATATTGGTTTATAGAAGTTGTATTTAAAAATACTGGGCTCCCCAAC
This sequence comes from Rhinopithecus roxellana, assembly GCF_007565055.1. Classification (NCBI taxonomy): domain Eukaryota; kingdom Metazoa; phylum Chordata; class Mammalia; order Primates; family Cercopithecidae; genus Rhinopithecus; species Rhinopithecus roxellana. The sequence continues at coordinate 25,566,757 of NC_044564.1, forward strand.
TGTATTCTATCAGTCCATTTGTTCATCAAACATAACCTGAAAACCTGTTATGTAGCAGACATTTTGCACTATCTCTCAGGACCCTTCCATACTTAAAGCCTTTATGTTTACCTGTTGTACCTGAGCAAGATGAGAGATTTAAAATGGGAATAGTAGGACTTAATCTCACTGAAGCTTTTCCTCCCACCTTTCAAGCAAAAGCATTTCTGAAGGTAGAAAACAGTAAGAGATAACCTTTAACTGCCCTTTTGAAAATTTATCAGTCTTAAATTCTAATATTAATAATTGGAAAGTCTGATTTGCATATATTCTGTAAATCCAGGTGTTGACTGAAATGAGCCATACCTGTTCATCTCAATCATTAGTTTTCTTTAGCTTCATGTTTTTAAAAATCAAAGTAAGAAGTAATTTGTTTAAAAAATATGTTGTTACTTCAGTGATCGTTCCCCGTGGTACTTTTAGGAATTAAAATGTGTTTAAGTGTCAGTTAGATGCCTAGAACTGCCCTAGACCTGCTGTGTATACCGTATTCTACTTAATGTAAGGCCTCATGGATTGTGTAATACCCTACTATTTTCTATATTAATGAGATGATTTTTTAAATGCTACCGATTATAAAAAATTATGAATTATAAATGCCATTCCAATATCAGATATGCTAAAATGTGACCTAACCTTTAACTCATCCTGCAAAATAGCAATAATTGTATCATTTTACTTAATTAAAATGTTTTTGTTAAGTAGTAGTAATAGTAATAATTATAACATCTGGCTGGGTGCATGGCTCACACCTGTCATTCCAGAACTTTGGAAGCCTGAGGTGGGAAGTTCCCATGATGCCAGGAGTTTGAGACCAGACTGGGCAACAAAGTGACATTCCTGCTCTACACAACATATTTAAAAATTTGCTGATTATGCTGGTGTGCTCCTGTGGTCCCAGCTACTCAGGAGGCTAGGGCAGGAGGATTGCTTGAGCCTGTGAGTTTCAGGCTGCAGTGAGGCTGCAATACACCATTGCACTCCAGCCTGGACAACAGGGCAATACCCTGCCTCAACAAACAAAAATCTAACAGTTACTGAGTTGTTGCTTGTTCTGGAAATGGTTCTAAATGCTTTACATAGATTTTCATTTAAGCATCATAATGATGTCTTGTGAGCTAGCTACTATTGTCATCTTTATTTTATTAATGTGGAAATTGAGGCACAGAAAGGTTAAGCAATAGCTGGTATGTGACTGAGTACAAAGTAGAACTCAAGCCCTAGTTGAACTGAATCCAAGCACCAAGCTCATTCTATCCAAGTAGGCTGCTGTTTCATTAAGGTAGGGAGCAGTAAGAGCTAATAAATACTGTACTTTCTTCAAAAGAAAATTATTTGTTTTGAAGGCAGAGGAATAACTGCCATTCAGTGTTTACAATTACATGAACCATTGTAGGTTTTGAGATACTGCACTACAATTTCCTGAAATCTCCTCTCACTCTCCTAGGACTGTTCTACATTTGGCCTGTGCCCATGGCCGTGTGGAAGTGGTTACTCTCTTGCTGAGCAGAAGTTGCCAGATTGACATCTGTGACAGACTTAACAGGACACCGTTAATAAAGGTATATCGTAGCCAACTCTTTCAGCATGAAATGGATTTGATTTAAATACATAGAGTTAAAATGAATTTGTCTCATTTAAATATAACTAGTTGGTGAAACCTGTGGAATACGTATTTTGAATTCTTAGAATTTATAGTCTAATTTTTTATCTAACACGAATAGGCTGTACATTGCCAGGAAGAGGCTTGTGCAATTATTCTCCTGGAACATGGCGCCAATCCAAACATTAAGGATATCTATGGCAACACTGCTCTCCATTATGCTATGTATAACAAGGGAACTTCACTGGCAGAAAAACTGCTTTCCCACCGTGCAAATATTGAAGCACTAAATGAGGTATAGATCAATCAACTTTCTTTTCAAAATGTTTGTTTTAACATTGACATAGGTAAGAGTCAGTTTTGCATATTTGGAACTCAAGTGTTTCTGAATAAAAATATTTTGAAATAATTGTCTAAAATTTTATTTTAAATATTGATACTTTAAAAGAAGCATTAGAGGGCACAGCTTTTTTAGTGCACTTACGGGAAATATTTGTGAATTTGTTAAGGTAAAACTTCTTTTCAAATATTTGTTTCCTACCCCAGGTGTATTTTTTTTTCTAATTAGTATTTAAAAAATCACAGGAAAAAAATTACGCTGGAAACAGGTTTTATCTTAAAACTCAAAACTAAAGCAACTTACAATAAATGGAAATCTTGCTGCTGACAGTTTTCTAAAAAAAAAGGATGTATCTTTCATTGGTAAGGTTTAAGAGGGAAAAATGGGAAGGGAAAAGGGGAGCAATCAAAAACATGCAGGTCACTTGGAAATTAGGTAATGAGGGAAAATGCCAAGAAGAGGTTTTGTTTTTTAGTTTGTTGTTTTTCCAGTTTATGTATTGAGGCAAAGTGCTCTTCAGCTTTGGGGTAATCATTTTTGGTTTGGTAAACAGAGTGATTGAAACTTGCCTAAAGATTAATTTTTAGAGGACTCTGAGGAAACCAGATTGGCAGTGAATAGATGGTGATGAGGTGAGAAACACTTCAGCAAAGGGTGGAACAAATTAGTAACTGACTTATTACCTATCCTGGCAAAAACAGTCACTTAGATAAGAGTCTAAACTCTCAAATCTAGAGTATCTTGGTGGGAAGGTGGGAGATAAGGAACTTATAAATAGCAAAATCAACTGGGATTTTGAGTTTACTTGTCCCTGTTATACCCACACCCAGGAAAATTAACTGGAGTTTTAATAAAAAACTCTATCTCATACTCTTCTCTTTCTGGCCACATCCCAACTGATAAAGGATACTGGCCGTGTGGGTGAGAGATGAAACGGAAGTGATTGTCTGCTGCAGTAATTCTCAGCTAGAATTGTGCATTACAGTGACCTGGGGAAATTTTGTTAAAAATCTACAAGTGTAGGCTTTCCCCTGAGGTTTTTTATGTAATAGATCTAATAAGTTCTGAACATGTATGGTTAATAATATTTTCTTGAAGTCATACACAATGGCATGTACCTGTAGTCCCAGCTACTCAGGAGGCTGAGGTGGGAGGATTGCTTCAGCCCAGGAGTTTGAGTCCAGCCTGAGAAACATAGTAATTTTTGTTGTTTGTTTAGAGACGGAGTCTCACCCTGTTGCCCAGGCTGGAGTACAGTGGCGTGATCTTCCCTCAATGCAAACTCTGCCTCCCAGGTTCACACCATTCTCCTGCCTCAGCCTCCCAAGTAGCTGGGACTACAGGTGCCCGCCACCACACCTGGCTAATTTTTTGTATTTTTAGTAGAGACGGGGTTTCACCGTGTTAGCCAGGATGGTCTGGATCTCCTGACCTCGTGATCCGCCCGCCCCTTAGAATTTGTAGTCTTAATTTTTTATCTTACACGAATAGGCTGTACATTGCCAGGAAGAGGCTTGTGCAATTATTCTCCTGGAACATGGCGCCAATCCAAAAATCTTGTCTCTTACAACAACAAGAGCAAAAACAAATACCTCAGCATCCGAATACACTCGTGATTAAGAAGCACAGAATAGATAAATGCAGTATATAAATTCCCGTATCTCAAAGACATAAGAAATCTCTAAAACAGTTGGCATTTGATAGGTGCTACTTTATTCAAAGTTCTCCTTTCCAATAACATTAGCCTGACTTATCTGTCTTTCTCTATGTTTGTGACTGGGAAGTGAAAGGAAATATCATTGGCAACAGCTCTCAGCTTACAGAATAACACCTTTTCCTTCCCACCATGAATCATTCACTGCCATTCAGAGAGTCTTCAGCAATTTGCTTGTGGGTAATCTTTCCATAAGTAGAGGCTGACCCTTTCACAATTTCATGTTCCTCTGTCACCATTCTAGTGATTATGTGTCAACAAATGTTCATTACAAGTGAGATTTTTTTCAATTAGATTAGTAGCAAATCCTGAACTTTTTTTTTTTTTTCAGTTGAAGTTGTATTAGGGACTATCTCAGTGTGTCTGTTAAGTTTATAGAGCTTTGGCGTAATCAGGATGTCAGTTTTAAACACTGAAATCCTTGAAGTCAGTGAGAATACAATAGGAATTCTTTTAATAATTTAGTTTCCACAGTCCTATGAACTAATTATCTATTTGGTTAACAGTCTGGGAAAATGATATACACATAGATTGCAAATGAATAAATGTTGGGAAAATTCTTGAGGTGGGTATTATGAGTCTTAACAGCAATTTTTATTATGTATATTTCAGGGCCTGAGTTTTTTTTGTTAAACATATGATACTAGAGAAAGAAAAAGTTCCACATGCAAATACTTGGTTTATACACAATCATTTAGTAACACATTCGTAGCAAATATAAAAACACAAGGGCTATAGTCTACATGTGGCACATAGATTTGTTCTTTGCCTCTTTAAATTGAGTCAACATGTAAAATTTAGTAAACTCATGCAGAAATCTGGACCTCAGGCTTAAGAATCAAATCTGGTGTCCCCTGAACCGCGTCGGTGCTTGGTCTGCTGTGCAGACGTTGCCCTGTGTAGGAGGCACATATTCTCCAGTTTCCTACTGTGCCCACCTGAATACTTCACTTACTCAGGTAACCTCCTTCATCCTTACAAGTATTTGAGTTTACAACTCCTTTTTTATAGTATATTTTCATAAAGATATCAAGTTTTTCAAGACAGCATATATTAGTTCATAATATATAGTCTATAGTTTATATAAATCCCTCAATTATAGAGTTTGATTTTAGAATTCAGAAGTTTAACTCTTTTTTTATATCTATACCACAAATAGTGATCTGATCATAAGAATGCCTAGAAGCCTTTTTAGGTTATGCCTGCTGAGAAGTGGATAGATTATGAATATTGCAGACATTATATCTTTCTTCTCAGCAGTGTCCCTTAAAAATGCAAGTGACGGCTGGGCACGGTGGCTCACACCTGTAATCCCAGCACTTTGGGAGGCCGAGGCAGGCAGATCACGAGGTCAGGAGATCCAGACCATTCTGGCTAACATGGTGAAACCCTGTCTCTACTAAAAATACAAAAAATTAGCTGGCAACTGTAGTCCCAGCTACTTGAGAGGCTGAGGCAGGAGAATGGCCTGAACCCGGGAGGCGGAGCTTGCATTGAGGGGAGATCATGCCACTGCACTCCAGCCTGGGAGACAGGGTGAGACTCCGTCTCAAAACAAAAAAAAAGCAAGTTACTTACTGGCTTTTGTTATGCTAGAAATAAGCCCTATACATCAGTATTAGAACTTTTCTTGATAAGCCATTGTATTTTTATTTCTGATTTATATTTTGCCTAAAGTAAAAAAATAATGTTAAATAGCAATTTAAATGGAAACCAATACAAATGGATTTTAAAAGTAAAGTTGCATTAGCATCCCAGGATTATCATTATAATTGAGAATAAAATTTCTTACTGAGCTTTGCTTTTTAATATTTATTTTCAAAAATTTTTAACTGGTCTGTATTACACAGAACATACTGAACTTTCTAAGTTAAGATGAAAATCTATCCTCTTGTATTAGGAAAAATCCCATGCACTATTTAATAGTAAGGAAAATAAGTGCATTTGAAGCCAATCTCTCTTAATTCAGAGCTCATTTCCTTAGTGGCCCCTTTGCATCAGGAGTGCCTGACATTGACATCCTGACACCATTGATACAAGTGAATCAAGCAAGTTTGTACCACCCAGAGGAAACCTACACTTGTATTGTGAAGCTCTGACAACTGTATCCCTGAAACTCTAGTTCCTAAAGTGTTAATGTTTGCCACAAAAAGTATTGTCAAATTGAGATTAGGCAAAGTTCAAGGGATTTCTAGATTTTTGGCCATATAATACAGTTTTGTAATACTTCTCAAATGCAGGTGATCATGGAACCTTTTTGTTGGGGTACAGTTCTTCTGGTAAAACAAATATTCTTTGAAATATAGTTTAAGAAACACTACTCTAGAGATAATTTAAATCATTAGTTTATTTTAAAAACTTAAAGCATTTGCTACTATGTCTTAGGTTTTAGAGTTATAGAGAAAAAAAGATACAGCCTTTGCCCTCAAGAAGCTCTTGGTTTCAGTGGGAAACAAATAATTACGATATACTGTGCTAAATGCTGAGATAGAAGCAAGGATTTTTGGGACTGCTAAATAAAGTGAGTTTTGGAGATGACCGAAGTTAATGTGGGGAGGCAGAGGAGGGGTGTTTGCAAGGCAGTGTGTGGGAAAGCACAGAGGAGTGAAAAGGAAGGGACTGCTTTGCATTTACTTACTTTCTTTATTGCAAGTTTAAGTTCATAGCATCTTATAGAAGATTTTTAGTTCAGTTGAGAAATATGTAATTTTGTGAATTATAAATTGTTTTTGCTTTCTTACAGGAGGGAAACACTCCACTTTTGTTGGCTATAGATTCTACGAGACAGCAAATGGTGGAATTTTTATTGAAGAACCAGGCAAATATACATGCCGTTGACAGTTTCAGAAGGTGCAATAGTTTTTGTTTTTTTTGTTGTTTTTTGTTTATTTCCTAAAAACCTGAGTGTTCTAGAGTGGTAACTCAAGTAAGAAATGTTAATAAGATTCACTTAAAATTATTGGCATATAGTAAAAAATAATACAAATAATCAGTTAGGTAGAAAAGCAGTTATTTGGACTGAGCAACATCAAAAGCAGTATATAGTAGGCTTCATCTTCTCTTATAGACTGTTATTTGTAATCTGATGTTTTTGGTCCTGTAATCATAATAACTAAAGGGGTTTTGTATTTTCTAAATTTTATAAAGCATAGACTTTGACTTTCAGTTTACAACTACTACTATTACTATTGTTGTTGTTGTTGCTGTTGTTTTCAGCCTGCAGATAGCTCTTACTTGTTTGATCCCTAGCTGACTTTGAATTACAATATATCAGACTAGGAAAGCAATGGGGAAATCTTCATCTAAATCTTTGCCTACTTCAGATAAGCGACCTCAGCACAGTTTCTTGGTCACCGAAAGATTATAAATTAGGAGCTTGTATTATGTCATATCCCAATGGGACAAGAAGCTTCCTTGTTGTCCCTGCCTTCTAGCCTTGGTGGTAATTTACCAAGATGAACACGTGAGCACCCAAGATACTTATACACATAAGCTAGTACATGTAAATGGTTATTATGTCTATCCTGACAGGCAAGGTATGAAATCGGTAAAGTATATCCAATTTGCTAATTAAATATCTTTATTAAAGTTCTTGAGTGCTGTTATTTCTTTATTTTAGAACAGCCCTCATGCTTGCTGTGCAGTATAACTCGTCAAGTATTGTCAGCCTCCTCCTCCAACAAAATGTAAATATCTTTTCTCAAGACATGTTTGGCCAAACTGCTGAGGATTATGCTGTTTGTTGTGATTTGAGAAGGTATATGCTTATATTAGGTTAATACTAAATTAAGGTTTAAAATAATTACAAATATTGCATCTTATACATTAGATGAGAGTTCATAGTTTGGTTGAGGTAGTTTGGAATGGCAACAAGTTAGTCCACTTTTTAACCAGAAATCAAACAGAAAGCTAGACTAGTTAGAAGTAGCAATGAGTGCAAGATTCTTTCAGGACCTTTGAAGACCTTTATCCCTAGGGATCTCAGTGTTGTTCATTTCATTCCAAGTGTTACCCTTGTATGTGGGACATAAATAATGTCACATCTTTTACTTTCTTTTTTTCTTTCTTTCTTTCTTTTTTTTTTTTAAACAAAGTCTCACTATGTTGCCCATGTTCCTGAGCTCAAGTGATTCTCCTGCCTTGGCCTCGCAAAGGCCACCATGCCTGGCCTGACTTTCCAAATTAGTTGTTGGGTCTTGAAATGTCCAGTGTAGCAAAAAATCTTGTATTATTCCCTGGGGCTATCTCTTATGCCTTCCTCCTTTGGATTTCTCAGAAAGCTAAGGGGTTCCCTAAGTCCAAGGGAGACAATCTTGCTTTACAAGTCAGAAGAAGGGGGGAAAAGGCCATTCTAGTCATTCTGTTGTTTCCATTGATTCACTTCCTGTATTGCTGCCATTGTAACTTGTCCTGCAATCTGGTAATGATTGACTTTTGGCACCAGGATGCCCTTACTGATTCAGATCCCTCACTCTTCATGATGACTCATACACAGTATCCACAGCTACAGTGTTTTTTAGTTCACGTATATAGGCTCAGCCATTGTTCCCAGCACCCTGTTCTGGCAGAGAGGCCTCCTAGCTTTACCCACACACATAGTGAGTAAATTGACCTTCTCCCTAATACTAAAAACCTTATTTGTAGCCCACCTCTTAGCTAGGCCTAGCCTATACCTCCATGGTATGTTATCCTTTGAGACCAGTTTCCATCTGTTCTCTAGCAAATATTAGTTGGATTGTACTCAACAGTCAGGGATATTCAAATAATGTTGCAGGAAGAGAGCAGAGGTCCCTTTGCCTTTTGTTGTCACATCTGTACCTTGAGCCTTTTTTCTGTCATGTGTAGCAGCTTTTGTTAGATAGCAGAATGTTCCACATTATCCTTTAATAGAGTAATGGGCATCAACTTGGAGTTGGCCCCTCAAGTAATGTGTTTCCATAATAATGAAAATCTGTCAGGCTATTTGCATCTCTACCTCAAGTTTTTAAAATATTTTAAAATTCTACCTCACAGGAAGTCGTTCAACAGAATTCTCTGTATCTAAAGTAGATAATTTGGATTTAACAGAGCTAAGCCTCATCCATGACTTCTGAGTATCCATGTATGAAACAGGGCTTTATATTTGTTTCAGCAGCACATATTCTTTTTTTTTTTTTTTTTTTTTTTTTTTTTGAGGCGAAGTCTCGCTCTGTCGCCCGGACTGGAGTGCAGTGGCCGGATCTCAGCTCACTGCAAGCTCCGCCTCCCGGGTTTGCGCCATTCTCCCGCCTCAGCCTCCCGAGTAGCTGGGACTACAGGCTACAGGCGCCCGCCACCTCGCCCGGCTAGTTTTTTTTTGTATTTTTAGTAGAGACGGGGTTTCACTGTGTTAGTCAGGATGGTCTCGATCTCCTGACCTCGTGATCCGCCCGTCTCGGCCTCCCAAAGTGCTGGGATTACAGGCTTGAGCCACCGCGCCCGGCCCAGCAGCACATATTCTAAAATTGGATCAATACAGAACAGATAAGCGTGCCTGCTGCCTAAGGATGGCACACAAATTCAGAAAGCATTCCACATGTTGCATAGTCTCTAGAAGGTCATTTGACTATTTGTTAACTAGCTTCAAGGAAATAATGTGAGTCAAACCAAAACAAGAGTCACCCGATATGGAAATTGTTATTATGATCATTATAGAAATATTCATGTAAGGTGATCTGTGAAATGAGAACAGAGCTGAGTGGCATATGGGATGTTACATGCAAATATGTTGTTAGTACATGACTTGGAAATGAGGAAACACCAACTTGCATCTCTTTCATGGAACTGAAAAACAATACAAGCAGGGCTTTGTCTTGTATGTCAGTCGGAGAGGACCCAGAAGATGCAGCCTCTGACAGAGACCTGCTGGCTCTGAGTTTGAGGAGGTAGAGAAGGAATGGTAGTTGTCCCAGCCAGGTTTTGACATCTATTAGTTTTCTGCCCTTGGTGTGATTGATGAGCTCAGTAATAGGGGATAATTAGGTTATATGTTTTAATGAGACAATAATATATTTATATATAAATTTAGTTACAAGTTATGAACTAGCTAAAATGCTCTGAACTATAAGCCACAATGAATAGAACTAATAACCAAAATTAGCACTTAATAATATTCTCTGAAAACTGTGACATTCAAATATTAGAACCTATAAAAAAACACTCATCAGGTTTTATTTGAGATTCCAAAATTGTTCCAGCAATGCAGCTCAAGAATAAATTTTTCCATTGCTTTACTATTTCTCTGAACATTTATTTAAACATTTTTTCTCATTACATCCTGCTAACAACCTAGTAAAGTCAAGTAGTAAAATCTTTGTTTTTTAGAAGAAACCACGGAGCCTAAGAGAAGCAACTGGTCTGAAAACAAAATACCTATTGGTTACAGAGCGAGGACTTACTCTGAGTGCAGGACAGTTTCCAGGCTGTTAAGTTAACTAGAATTAACTTACTGAGCTATGTTTTTCTCAGTTTATGAGTACTTCCTGTTTTTTTCTTTAATTAGAAGCTTAATAAGTTTATAGAGCTTAAAATTTTCAAGTGTATTGGACATTAGAGTTCTGATATTAGCTCTAATATTGTCTGAAATGCTTTAAGAATTTAATATGTTTGGTAAATATTTTTCATATCGCTATTAAAATACTAATTTTATTTATTATGCATAGCATTCAACAACAAATTTTGGAACATAAAAATAAGATAACTTAAAAATCATCTTCGAAATGACAATCAAGGTAAGACTTCTGATAGTAAATTTCTCATTTCTCTTGGTGGTCTTACTGATTTTAAAAAGCAAAATTACAGGCCAGGCGTGGTGGCTCAAACATGTAATCCCAGCACTTTGGGAGGCCAAGGCGGGTGGATCACCTGAGGTCAGGATTTTGAGACCAGCCTGGCTAACATGGTGAAACCCCATCTCTACTAAAAATATGAAAATTAGCTGGGCATGGTGGCGGGTGCCTGTAATCCCAGCTACTTGGGAGGCTGAGGCAGGAGAATCACTTGAACCCAGGAAATGGAGGTTGCAGTGAGCTGAGATGGCACCACTGCACTCTAGCCTGGATGAAAGAGCAAGACTCTATCTCCAAAAAAACCCAAAAAAAGTAAGATTACGTATTTTTAATCATAAAAGAGCAGTTTAAAATATGTATATTTATGTATAAATTAATTTTTTAAATTTAATTTCTTTAGTTTAGAATTCAGAGTTAAGAAGTTAGTTCTCAATCTCAAACAGTATTCTGAAAAAAATTCGTTTATGATCCCTGAAATTCTACATTATATTTTTGTATTAATATAAATAAGAAATTAGATTTTTAAGTTAGCATGTTGCATTTTCCTCTATAATTACATTGTTACAAATTGGACTTGTTATGCAAATGGATCTTCTATTTAATTTTTATAGTAAATGGTTTATATTTAGTAAATAAATGTTAATTATAGTTGATTCTTGAATATTTTGGGAGTTAGGGACTCTGATCCCTGTGCAGTTGAAAATCTGAGTATAACTTTGACTCCTTCCAAACGTAACTACTAATAGCCTACCATTGACTGGAAACTTTTTTTTTTTTTTTGAGACGGAGTCTCACTCTGTCGCCGGGGCTGGAGGGCAGTGGCCGGATCTCAGCTCACTGCAAGCTCCGCCTCCCGGGTTCACACCATTCTCCTGCCTCAGCCTCCCGAGTAGCTGAGACTACAGGCGCCCGCCACCTCGCCCGGCTAGTTTTTTGTATTTTTTAGTAGAGACGGGGTTTCGCAGTGTTAGCCAGGATGGTCTCGATCTCCTGACCTCGTGATCCGCCCATCTCGGCCTCCCAAAGTGCTGGGATTACAGGCTTGAGCCACCGCGCCCGGCCTGACTGGAAACTTTACTGATAACATAAACAGTCGATGACCACATAGTTGGTATGTGTTGCATTATTATATACTATGCTTTTAGAATAAAATAAGCTAGAGAAATGAAGCTGTTACAAAGAAAATCATAGAAAAGAAAAAAACATACCTACTATTCATAAACATAAGTGAATCCTCCCAAAGGTCTTCATCTTCATCATCTTCAGGTTAATTAGGCTAAGGAGGAAGAAAATGGTTGGTTTTGCTGTCTCTTGGTTGCAGAAGCAGAAGAAAAATCTGCATGTAAGTGGACCCCTGCAGTTCAAACTCTTATTGTTCAGGGTCAAGTGTATTACACAGGAATCTGTGTCACTAAGAAAGTAACTGTCTTTAGAACTGGGAATTCAACAATCCCTTTCTGATACCGTAAACAAATGGCAATAAGAACCATAAAACCGAGCCATTGTGCACCCATACAAATAGGAGATTATTTCTGAAGATACCTACTGAATACAGAAGACAGAAAAGTAATTCCTTCCCAAGAAGCAGAAGTTATGTTACATATTCTTATACAAACAAGGTCTACTTTTATTCACCATAAGTTGGAACCTCATGAGATATATGCACTTCTTAGAACAAGCTGTGTTTTTTTATGTGCTGGATAATTATAATAATAGTAATTTTGTTGGGACAAGGTAATCTGTTACCAGACTGGGCGTGGTGGCTCATGCATGTAATCCCAGCACTTGGAAGGCCAAGGAACGCAGATCACTTGAGGTCAGGAGTTTGAGACCAGCCTGGCCAACATGGTGAAACCCTATCTCTACTAAAAGTACAAAAATTAGCCAGGCATGGGGGTGGGCACCCATATTCCCAACTACTCGGGAGGCTGAGGCAGGACAATTGTTTGAACCTTGGAAGTGGAGATTGCAGTGAGCCGAGAACGTGCCACTGCACTCCAGCCTGGGTGACAGAGCAAGATTCCATCTCAAAAAACAAAACAAAACAAAAAAAACTCTGGTAACCATTAGGCAAGAGATGATCATAATAAATATTCCAATAGCCAAACTCTAGGCTCAAAAAATTTTTTTTAATTATAATAAAATTATAAAAATGGTTCACAATAACAAAAGTATAACACCTAATGTGTTGTACAATCTGAACTGTATAAAGACACCGTTAATTTAGTATATATTTATCAAATCACTTCTGTAAGTTAGGTTTGGCAAATGCACAAGACAAAGATGGAATTGACGTAGTTTTTGTCTTTAAGGTGCTCATAATAGGATATTAGAATATAGATAACTATTTAATTTTTGTGTTTTTTAACAGAATTTTTAAGAAAAACATTTTCATTCATATATTTGTCCACTTAAAAAATAACTATCATGTATCTTTTATAGACTAAGCATTTTTCCAATGTGACAAAATACATTTAAAAAATACAGTTAGGAGATTGTTATTACCACTGTTATTTATTTACCACCTTAAATACTGCTATGTGTCTAATGTCACCTGGGAGCTTATAGTTATTATTTATTACATATGTATCATGTTCAGTATGTTCCAGGCACATTTACATTTGTGGTAATGAATGCAAGCTTCTAAAATGTGGGTAGGATTTAGGGTGAGCGTGCAGAGTGGGTGGAACTTTGTTTGCCAGGTAAGGAGGCAGAGGGATGATGCTTGGCAGAAGGAGTATCTAACAAGCTTGCATGTTTGACAGAAGCAGCACCCGCAAAGAATGAAAGTTTTAAAACACGAGGAGCAAGTTCAAAAGATAGTGAACTTTGTAGAGTTTATGAGCAGTTCAGATTTACTAGTGCAAAAAAAAATATGGAGAGCTTGTTAATGAAGTGAAAATAACTTATACTTATTATTTATTGTGTGTTTATTATGTTTAGTATGTGTCAGTGAAGGCAACCTTAGGAAAGACTTTGTTGTTGTTTTACCTGTGTCTAGAAACAAGTCCAGTAAAAGACTTTTAATGGTATAAAACTGAGTAGATCTTATCCTGTAGGCCAGGGGAAACTTCTGAGGTAGAATGCTTTTGGCTGCAAATACTACAAGACCTAACAGTGACCAAAACCATAAGAACCAAGCTTGTTTTGGTTGTCCGGTGATATTATTGGATCCCACTTATTCCTCTTTCAGCTATGCTGTTGGCAGTGTCTTGTTCATGTCTCCTTTCATGGTTGGCTACTTAGCAACAGCTCCAAACATCATGTTCTCACAAGACAGTATCTAAAGGCTGGAAGGGCTGCTTTTCTTCACGTGTCTTTTAAATTGGGAGAAAACTCATAAGCTTGCAGGGGACTTTTTGTAATTTTTTTTTTTTTTTTTTGGGGGGGGGATGTAGTCTCTCTCTGTCACCAGTCTGGAGTCCAGTGGCACGATCTTGGCTCACTGCAGCCTCCACCTCCCAAGGTCAAGCAATTCTCCTGCCTCAGCCTCCCGAGGAGCTAGGACAACAGGCACGTGCGACCACGCCCAGGTAATTTTTCTATGTTTAGTAGAGACGGGGTTTCACCATGTTGGCCAGGATGGTCTCGGTCTCTTGACCTTGTGATCCGCCTGCCTCAGCCACCCAAAGTGCTGGGGTTACAGGCATGAGCCACGGTGCTCAGCCCTTTTTGTAAAATTTTATTAGCTGGGTCACACCACATGTTCATTCCTAAACCAGGCACTGGGAAAGCAAATGTGGTTATGTGATTAGCTTTGAATAATCACTTACCTTTTGAAGCTGGAGAGGAGTATTGAGATAATAAATATCCAAATAGATTTGTGATTCTCCAGCAAGAAACAACAAGGAACTGCTCTTGGGTAGGGAGCCAGCAGTGTTTGCTCTAGAAATTCATTGGAAAATTGTGAGCAGGGGAGGCATTAGATTCAATTTGAGAATTAGGGCATTCTGTTCAGAGTATAAAGCAGGGATTGGCGAGCTTTTTCTATAAAGGGCCATATAGGAAATATTTTAGGCCATGTGGTCTCTCTTTCTCTTTCTCTCTTTCTCTCTCTCTCTCTCTCTCTCTCTCTCTCTCACACACAATTTAAGCAGCTAAAGGCCATGTGGTCTCTGTCGTAGCTACTCAACCCTGCCATTGTAGTGTGAAAGCAGTCATAGGCAGCATGTCAGTGAATAGGCATGACTGTACTCTCATAAAACTTTACTGAGAAAAAACTTACGGTAGGCAGGATTTGGCCTGTGGTCTGTAGTGTGCTGACCCATTTTGTAGAGGGTAGGTGGAGGATAGGTGTCACCTGGGAGCATATAGTTATTATTTACTAGAAATTTATTATGTTCATTAGATGCCATGCACTTTTAAATTTGTGGCGATGACTGCAAGCTTCTAAAAAAATGGGTAGGATTTAGGGGAAGCATGCAGAGTGAGTGAAACTTTGCCAGGTAAGGAGGCAGAGGGATGATGTTTTCTAGAAGGAATATCTAACAAGCTTGCATGTTTGGCAGAAACAGCAGTTGTGAAGCCTGCAAATTTGAAAAAAAGGAAAGAAGGTGCAAAAGGTAAGACACTTGAGTGTCTCTACTCTTAATCATGTGAAGAGACTGGAAGACAAGGGAAGCTTCAGCCGTAGTTAATGCTATAGTTTCCTTGTCACAAATCCATGGAATCCATGAGTCTATTACAAAGTTTTCACCCATCCATGATAAAATAAAATGATGGAGCTCCAGTTTATTCATTTGAAAATATTGGTGTTGCCAGGGATGGTGGCTCCTGCCTGTAATCTTGTCAGTGTTGGAGGCTGAGCTAGAAGCATCCCTTGAGGCTAGGAGGTCCAGCAGCCTGGGCAACATCGCCAGACCTCGTGTCTATTTTTTAAAAATCTGTAGCTGGGTGTGGTGTTCTGCCCCTGTGATCTCAGCTACTTGGGAGGCTAAAGCAGGAAAATTACTTGAGCCTAGAAGTTTGATCCTGTAGTTAGTTATGATAGCAACCTTACACTGTAGCCTAGGTGGCAGAGTGAGACCCCATCTCTAAGAAAAATCAAGTCAAATAGGATAAGATACAATAAAGTAAAATGTTGGTCTTTTTCTTGGAATTATGCTTTTCTAATTTGTTTTGCTTTTTTTAAATAAATTTAAGAAACAACAGTAATAGTTGGTTTATATAAGGTTTTCAGAAACTGGCTTCTGCCGAAATCTCCATCTGCAGCCCTTTCTCTGTCTGCCCCTTTTGCTGCCATTACTGAGCTGCTGGTGATGCCCCGTCACCATCCCTCTCATGTAGACAAATACATACACTCTGGGAGGCTTCTCTCCCTGTCTTGCCACTGTCTGGCATGTACTATCTTTCCTGCCGTCTGCCTCTTTTAATCTGGTAAACCTCACTGTCTAAGTCTCAGCCCATGCATGATCTCTAGAAAAGCCATCCCTGACAGCTTTTATTCTCATTCTTTAAACCCCAGTGCCTACCACTTAGCAGGAGCTCAATAAACATTTAGTAAAATAAAGACTTTATACAAAGATGATTGCTACAGTCCAGCAACAAAAGGGATAGACGTGCAAAGACATGATGCACCGTTCAGATGGTGAAGTGACACTAGAAAAATGGACAAAGTACTAAGGGAGCCCCAAGGACAGAGCTAGCCTGTGTACGTGGAGAAAGATAGCCAGATTCAAGGAGGACTGCACATAGCATTTTGAGCCTTTTTTCTTTTTCTGTTTTTGGAAACAAGTTCTTACTCTGTCACCCAGGGTGGACTGCAATGGCATTATTGAGACTCACTGCAAACGGAAACTCCTGGGTTTAAGAGATCCTCTTGCCTCAACCTCTTGAGTAGCTGGGACTACAGGCACACACCACCATGCCTGGCAAATTTTCTATAGAGTCAGGGTTTCACTATGGTCTCCAGACTGGTCTTAAACTCCTGGCTTTAAGCAATTACCCACCTGGACCTTCCAAAGTGCTGGGATTACTGGTGTGAGCTACTGTGCCCAGCCTACATTCTGAGTCTTACAACACAAAAATACATTTATCAGAATAGTAGAGGAAAACATTTCAGATGTAAAAAACAGAGTGTACATTATAAAGGTGTAACAGTAACAAAAATTTTGCAAATTATTAGTAAAAACTCGCGTAGCATGTTGTTAAAAAGATACTATTATGAAGTAGAGAATAGTAAAGTGTTACTTTATATGTTTTCACTGTTTTTTTTTTTTTTTTTTTGAGACGGAGTCTCGCTCTGTCGCCCGGGCTGGAGTGCAGTGGCCGGGGATCTCAGCTCACTGCAAGCTCCGCCTCCCGGGTTCACGCCATTCTCCTGCCTCAGCCTCCCGAGTAGCTGGGACTACAGGCGCCCGCCACCTCGCCCGGCTAGTTTTTTGCATTTTTTAGTAGAGACGGGGTTTCACCGTGTTAGCCGGGATGGTCTCGATCTCCTGACCTCGTGAGCCGCCCGTCTCGGCCTCCCAAAGTGCTGGGATTACAGGCTTGAGCCACCGCGCCTGGCCGTTTTCACTGTATTTTTAATTTTTGTCTTGTTTCCAGCAGTTTTGTTTATTTACATTGGGTGGAATAATTTGTGGGTGACCCTGAGACTTTTGCATGTCTTGAACCTGCTGATATCTAGTGTCTCCCCAAGTGGTTTGTTAAAATTTTAGATAATTAGAAGTGCTTCTTAAAAATGTAGATATTCCAGTAAACATTTAGCTTCATTTAAACTCTCAGTTTATAAAATAAAAGTATGTTATTTTGTATCCATTTTTATAAAGACTATAGTCTTTATTCTAAGTCATTTTAACTGAACATATGGATTTGTCAGCAGAACACAACTTAAAAGTGGCTTCAGAGGAAAAGCAAGAAAGGCTTGAAAGAAGTGGAAATAAACAGCCGCAGGTATATAGCAATTTAAATTTCTGGTTTACTATTGGTTTGTTTGTGTGTTTCTCTTTAATACCATGGCATAGTCCAAATGAAGTGACTTTTTAGGCTATCCTTTTAGAATCCAAAGAGCGTAATTTCATATTGAATTTTAAAACATTTTAGCCAGTTATAAAATTTAAAATATTCTTACAGTCTATAGTAACTCATAGCTATCTGTACCCTTGGAATTGAGGCCAGAAATTTCCAGAAGTCACTTTGCTCTTTTATTTTTATAACCTTCTTCATGATGAAGAAAGTGACATCAGAAATGGAGTTGTATTACTAAGCAAGAGAAATTATAAGCAGTTGGACAGTGATGGCCCCTGAGTTCACCTCATGTTAAAGGAGTGGTTCCCAGTGGTTCAGACTTTGCAATTTTATGTTGCCGGTCACCATCGCTGAGGTTAAAGACTTCGTCTGTTTTTTGGTTTCTGGTTACCTTTGGTGTCTATGTTCAGGGAGAGGATGGGTTCCTAAAATCAGCCCAACTGCCTATTGAGAGAATCATGCCTTCCAGAAAGGGACTTTGGTGTCAGGGTACAAACAATAACTTTCTTGTTTTAACATAAATAGAAAATGCTATTAAAATTTTTTAACCCACTGTCACTAGTGGAGCTTAGAATATATTAGACCTGGATATAAGCAGATAACTTTCTAGATAACACTGTCATATTACAGTAGAACATTTGAAGTAGAATCTAAAAATTTTCTTCTGTTTCTGATTGGTATGCGTTTTGGCTTCTAATAATTTAGCATTTGCCTACTCTTTAGTTAATCCTCAGAGATATTAATTCACTGTAGGGGTTCATTATTTAGGGTATGCTGAGGTAAAAATCCTTTCAAGAGAGAAAGCCTGTAGAATACTACATATCATCTGTGAACCCATTTCTGTCAGATTTAATTCATAATGAATTAAGTTTACTCCAAACAGAGTTAAGCTTCCTGACTCATGTTTTTCTCCTATATTAAGCCAAGGCAAATTATTTTTTACTTCTTAGTTATAATCCAGTAACTTAGGGGTAGTAAAACATAGATTAAGTTTCACAGTTCAATTTTAATTATTTTCTATTTTTTCTTTGTTCATACTTAATTGAGAATAAAGTTAATTTTAAAACATGCACCCTGTCAGAAAAGACACCTGAGAAACAAAAGAAGCAAATGAATTTTCACTTTTGCACCTGCAAAAAAAAAAAAAAGAAATGTCTCAAGAACCAGAACTGAGTAAAAATTGTAATAAAGACGATATATCTGTATATTCAGGACTTCCTTTAAAATTCATTACAATACCGGGCATGGTGACTCACACCTGTAATGCCAGCACTTTGGGAGGCCTAGGCGGGTGAATCACCTGAGGTCGAGAATTTGAGACCAGCCTGACTAACGTGGGGAAACCCCGTCTTTACTAAAAATACAAAATTAGCCAGATGTGGTGGTGCATGCCTGTAATCCCAGCTACTTGGGAGGTTGAGGCAGGAGAATCGCTTGAACCTGGGAGGCAGAGGTTGTGTGGAGCCAAGATCATGCCATTGCACTCCAGCCTGGGCAACAAGAGTGAAAGTCCATCTCAAAAAAAAAATTCATTACAAAAAAGTTCAACTGAAGATTGCTGAAAGTTTTGAAAAATCCAAAATTACTGTTTGTCCTGAGGAAGCGCTCTTACATTGTAAACCTAAAGAGGGACAAACTTAAAGGGAGTGCCCCGTAATCTGATGAATCATATCCCTGATAATATCCCTGAGGAAGCAGATACACCTGGAGTGTCTAACTCTGTAGTACTCCAGGCATTGCCTGAACAGAACGAGCCCATCTCACTCAGGTCTTGTCATTGCATTTACACTCGGGGCCCCTCAAACACACTTGCCAGTCATCTTCTAAGCTTTATTCAAGTGAAAATAAATCAGACTGTAAAAATTGTAACAAACCAGACATGTAGCCTGTTTCTCACAGAGATGAAGAAGAAAGAGAATTGTTGTAATGATACAGAAATTGAAAAATTAAGGAACCCAGTAGTTATGGCTGAAATGAAAGAAGACCAAGAGTTTGATATGCAAATGACAAGAAAATATAACCCAAAATACCACAGATTGGAAATTAGACATTAGACATTGGCCTCAGTCTAGAAATCCAAAAAGTCTTTTTGATTTGTGGTTTGCTCACTCCAAAGAATTGAAGCATGTAATATGGATAGAAGGCCACAGTATTTCTGCTGTTACAGACACTTACAAAAACCAAAAACTGATACAGCGCTTGTTCCACAAGCCATATGGAACTTAGAAGCCCTTCTAAAGCTTAGAAGGTGACTGGCAAGTGTGTTTCAGGGACCCACATGTGACAGTCCCACTGCTAATATCTATAAAAGCATGAAACCCGAATTAGAAAATGTGAGTTATTCTCCACCACATAGTGACAGAACATCAAAAGCATATCTAGAAGAAGACTTACAGCAAGATATGCAAAGGCTTAAGAATGAGGTGGGCTTGTTACAAGCAGAGGTCCTGGCTTTGAAGAAAAGAAGTTCAGCTATAAAAAGAAAGAGGTTCCCTTGCTGCTTCTCTTATTATAAGTTATCCGATTCTTTCTGTTTCTCTACTCAAAATCTCATGTGTATAGTTACAGTGGGGTTATCTAAACGTGTAGTTATGTGTCAAAGTAGATTAGTGCTGCTATCTAAATGACAGTTCTGGAAAACATTCTCATAATCTTTGATCATTCATCAACCTAAGTCTCACTATGAGTCTTCCAAGTGGCATATGGGCTGGGAAAATTCTTTAACCATATACCATGTGACCTTCTGAACTAGATAAGCATAAGGGAAATTGCTAAAGAAATAATGTCTAGATTCTTTTTTCTATATTCATTTAAATATGAATTACATTTATTTAAATGATAAAATGGTAATACAATGGGAAGGAAGCAGTGACTAAGAAGAGACATGAAAATGTGTCTGAGCTTGAGAGTTGCAACAAATGTTACCAGCCAAAGAAGTCTGTTTAATGTGCTTCATGCATGCAGGTTCATCTCTTTGACTCAAACTGTTTAAACTTATAATTCCATCATGGCCACTTTAAATAATTTTGGAAACAAATATATATACTTTCACATATTTAAAAAAATCATCACTCTCCAATGTTTCTGTTGAATCAGACTTTTACATGATGTTGTTTCATAAAATATGGTAGGCTTTGACATGTATGATTTTATCATATAAGTACCATAACTCCTCAGCCAAAAATTTAGCATTTGACTCTAGTAGAAGGCTGAGTTCTGTACATTGTGTTCTA
Organism: Rhinopithecus roxellana; assembly: GCF_007565055.1. Lineage (NCBI taxonomy): Eukaryota > Metazoa > Chordata > Mammalia > Primates > Cercopithecidae > Rhinopithecus > Rhinopithecus roxellana. The sequence continues at coordinate 25,587,461 of NC_044564.1, forward strand.
AAGACAGACAAAAATCTAGAGATTTTCTTTCAAAGGAAAAGCAGATGAGGCCTCCCACCACCCTCTGAGCCATTAAATTGCTTTGCCAAAGTCACACCTTTAATTTATTTGATGAATTTAATGTATTTATCTGGTAATTTATGTAATTCAGCAACATGTAATTGTATCTTCCCTTTTGGTGCCATGAAATGCTAGGTAATGCCACCTTAGGAGCGTTGGGTGAGTTACTTAATATTTCTTGGTTTTACTTCCCTTATCAAGTAGATAATGGGGCTAGAGTGGACAACTATACTGTATATCTCCAGCTATAAACTTTTGTGGTAATTGGATGTAAATTTGAGGAACATCTCATTTTCCAGGATTCTGCACTAGCTAGCAACTCAGCAGTTTCACTCGGCTCCTTGTGTTGTGGCAAACTTTGGTTCCTCTATTTCAGTGAGCACCTTCACTTTTTTGGTATCCCAGGATCCAAATGAAAAAATAAGGAGAACAGGCAGTGGGGAAAAGAATAGCTTAGTGCAGAAAAGGGAAAGCTGCTTTTCTGTTTCTGAGGCCCCACATGTCACATCCTCTCAATCTGGCTATTTCATGGAGAATCCAGCTGACAAAGACAGAAGACACATTTTATGCCTGTGTCTTTTTGTTTCTCTGTTGTTGTGTTGGTATATTTATACCACAGAAGTAACTGTGATCTGATGGAGAACTAGAAGTAGAATCAGAAGCCCTGAGGAAAATCCTGCAGCTTGCTTATATTTTTAACCTCTCTTCTTTAAGGATTGTGATAATTAAATAAGTTCATCAATGTATGTATGTAGAAGTGCTGAGTACAATGTCTAGATTTATGATTTAGTAAATGTAATTCTTACAACTGACTAAAAAATGTTGAGTCAAATCACAATAGAATATGATCAGGGAAACAGAACTTTTAAAACTTTGAGAGATTTTATCTGTCCAAATAGATGTGGAGGTAAAGCTCTTGCTCTAGGGTGGTGTCTGGGTTAGATATCAGAGTATAAATATAATTTTCTTTTTTCAAGATTTTAATTTAGTCAAAATTTTTAACATTTAACTTTATGCTTTGAGTTTGTTGTAATTCAGAGAAAGGTTTTTCCAATTCTGATATTCTTAAAAATTCTCTAGAGTATGTGTGTGTGTTTACTTTTATGGATTCATTGACATCAAATAAATTTTTGAGCTTTTTGAAATGTGTGCTAAGGTTCAAGGTTTTGCTTCAACTTTTTCTCCAGTTTGATATCCACTTACAGCAACTTTTAATTCCATGAATGTATAGGTTGTTCTTTCACTTCAGAAATAACCATGATATGTTATTTTGTTGAGTGTTAGCTAAAAATTTGTTTTGTTTTATTTAGGATTCTCAGAGTTACGGAAGAAAGAAGGATGTGATGTATGGAAATGACATATTGAAGAGAGACATTGCCATGCTCAAACAGGAATTATACACAATAAAAAATGACAGTCTCAGAAAGGAAAAAGAATATATTCAGGAAATTAAAAGTATTACAGAAATGAATGCTAACTTTGAAAAGAGTGTAAGACTTAATGACGAAATGATAGCAAAAACAACGGCCCAGTATTCGCAATAGCTTAATGAACTGAAAGCTGAGAATACAAGGCTGACTTCAAAATTGGAGAAGGAAAAACACAAGAAAGAAAGACTAGAAGCTGAAGTTGAATCGCTCCATTCTAGCCTGGCCACTGCTATACATGAGTACAATGAAATTTTGGAAAGAAAAGACCTGGAACTAGTTTTATGGAGAGCAGATGATGTTTCTGGACATGAAAAAAATGGATTCCAGTATTTCTCAACTAACAGATACGAATGAGTTGCTTACCAAACAGCTTTCTAAAGCTCGGGTGAAGTTCAGTACCTTAAAAGGTAAGCTTCATGAGACAAGAGATGTTCTCAGGGAAAAGACACTGGCTTTAGAAAGTGTACAGATGGACCTAAAGCAAGCGCAGTAGCGATTAAAGGAAATGAAGCAGATGCATCCAAATGAGGAAGCTAAAGAAAGTCAATCCTTTGGAAAGCAGAACTCTTTAGAGGAGAGAATACATCAACAAGAACTTGAAAATCTATTGCTTGAACAACAACTAAAGAACGTTTATAAGGAAGGCAATAATAAAGAGTCATTAATATCCAAGAAGACTGTCTTGAGAATGGAAAGGAAGATCTTACAGAAGAAAAAAATACGGAATTAATGAATGAATATGATTATTTAAAAGAAAAACTGTTTCAATATGAAAAAGAAGAAGCAGAAGGAGGAGTAAGTATGAAGAAAACTTTTTAACCTTCTGGAAAGAAAATTTAAACATTTCATTCTGGCTGTATGTTGAACCTAGTTCAGTATAAAAATAAATAGATGAAAATGTGTTTACCATACTGTATAATTCCATTTACATGAATCATCCAGGAAATACATGTATAGGCACAGAAAGAAGATTAATGTTTGTGTAGGGCTGGGGCTAGAAATGGGTGGTGACTGCTAATGGGCATGAGGGATTGTCCTGGAGTGATGAAAATATTCTCAAGTTGGATTGTAGAGATGGTTGCACGACACAGTAAATTTACTAAAAATCTTTGAACTGTTGGTTAAAACAGATAAATTCTATAAATCGTATTTCAACAAAGTTGTTTTAATAAAAATCATATTTCCACAAAGCTGTTTTAATACAAAACCAAAAAAAAATATGTTTACTGTATCAGCTTGGAAACATACTTTGTTTCCAGAAAATAAAAGGTAGAACTGACAGATGCTTTCCTTTGAGTAAAGACATTATGTCACCTATGAAATTTTAGTAGATACAGAGCAATGTTGATAAGGGAGGTAGTCTTGTACTACTGAAATAATACATTTAATGTCTTTATGTTGCCACATTCTAAGACCATAATGAAGTGGGTAAATGGAAATGCTTGTACCTGAAATGTGTATTTTGAAATTAAGATTCAATTAAGTGAGCCGGTTTGACACTTAATTCTAGATTTCCCAGATGAAGTGAAGTTCATTGCTGTGTTTTGTGATCCTTTTCCTTCAGTGGCTCTCTCTTTTATGTATTTTGGTTGGTATAACTTTGTTTTGATTCATACCAATGTGACTTAAGTCTAAAAATATGTCAGTCTCACATTATGTATTTTTCTGACCACTTAGAATTTTAAAAACATCGACTTGTTATAAAATCACAATTTGGAATAAATGTCATAAATTTTAGCAAAAAAAAAATTTGATATAATGTTCCCACTGGTAGGTATTTTATATAATTTACTGTGAATATTTTATGAATAATTAGCTCATAATTTGCATTTTAAGTCTCAATGACTGTCATTTAGATATCACTCTTTCCCATACAAGGATACTTGTAGCTGTCTGTGATTTATGAGTTTGACATTGAATCCCCATTTTCAGACTAATGAGGGGGTGGCAGAGTTCCCGGAGAATGGGATGGAAGTGAGTACAGGACACAGATGTAGGAGTTGAGGTCAGGGAGGGAGTTAGAGGCCATGTTACCTAGCGCCTTGAAGGCTATTGGAATTTTACTTTTATTCTGAGATAGGAATCTGTTGGAAGGATTTCAACAGGTGACTGAATATGTGAGGAACTTAGGTTGAGTTGAGGGTCTAAGATGAATGAATAGTGGGCTAAATCCATCTGTCATGAAAGAGAATAATGATTTGGCAGGAAGATAACACCTTCTGTGTCCCTCACTGAATTCAGTAATAAAGAAGAATGTGTACATATGAGGAAACGAAAGTGAATCTGTGTATGTGGTAATAATTTTCAAAGTATGTATGCTAGAGTTAAATATTATTAACATAATTTAATAAGGCATTTTATAAAATTGGTAACAAAAATATTTTATCAGGTGATTGTGAGACAACTTCAAGTAGAACTGGCTGATCACCTTAACAAATTTTCTATGTCAGAATCTCTACTGGAAGATACATCACATCGTCATATTAATTTGGATGAGACACGGGCTTCAAAGAAGAAATTATTTCAAGTAGGAAGTCAAGTATGTATGGAATTTAACATGTAGACCATTAATCTGTAGCTGGTTGAATAATATAAAGTGTTTTAGGATACTAATTTCAGTGGACAGCTTGATTTTGTAATTTCATTATAATTGATTATTACCATTTTATTATCTTTATAACGTACTTATTTCTTCAACTCTGGCTCTTGTTCTGACATTTTGAAAAATAGTTGCATATGTTTTCTCTTACAATGTTTACTCTTGGGAAAGTTGAGAATGATAAATCACTCCTCACAGAAAATTGACTTTTTTCCTGTTAAACAGTATTTTTAGATAATTTCCTTATTGTCTTGGTGAGGCAAGCCAGATTGAGTCAGAGGAGAATGTTTAATGGAATATTGCAGAAAGTTGTCTTATTTCTTCACTTTTGTGAATGGACACAGAAGCTGTGCCTATTCATTTCATGGATTCTAGGTTAACTTGTACAGAAAGTCACCATACTGTTCTTTGAAATGCACACGTTTTAGGTTAATTCACAAACTACTTGAAAAGTTAGGCATTGTTTTCATCTTCCTTTCATTTAAAATGTACTGTAATGGCATAAAAATATTCAGATCTGATAGAGCATGTACATCCAAAATAGAGAGCTGAGAAAATTATCTTGATCCTACCGTGAGATTTTTAAAACAATTTCACTGAGAGATAATTCACATGTCAGACAGTTCAACCATTTAAAATGTACAACTCAGTGTCTGTTAGTATATTCATAGCATTGTGTAATCATCAGCACAATCAATGCTAGAACATTTTCACCACTCTGAAAAGCAACCCTACATCTCTTAGCCATGACTGCAACCCCTCTCCACGTCTCTCCACCTACCCTTACCCCATGTCTCTCCACCTAGTTGTAGGCAACCACCGTCCACTTTTGTCTCCGTAGATGTGTATGGTCTGCATATTTTATATACACAGAGTCATACAATATGAAGTCCTTTCTGACTGGCTCTTTCACTTAGCAGAATGTTTTCAGGATTTTATCCATGTTGTAGCACATATCAGTAGTTTATTCCTTCTTATTGTCTAATAATAGTCTATTTCATGGCTACACCAGTTTTCCATTCATTCGTCAGCTGATGGACCTTTAGGTTGTTTCCACTTTTTAGCTATTATGAAAACAGCTGTTGTGAACATTCATTTACAGGTTATTGTATGGATGTATGTTTTTATTTCTCTGCCATTGGACTTGATCCTCAGCGTTAATTGGGCAGATGTCAGCCCCAGTTTTACCCATGCTGTCCTTCCTGCCTTCTCAGTTCCTGCTCATCTAGCCTCATTCATTCAGACCTGGCAGGCAATTTCCTCTTCATGAAGCTTTCTCTGACTATTCTGACTCTCACTGACCTTACATCTCAGCACTTGTTGCCCAGTCTGCAGAACAACTTAGCCCTTAATTTGACGTGGCTTTTATTTTTGATGGAAGATAATTTTGTCTCATCATAAATTTGCTTAAAGGGAAAATAATATCTGACATGCATGTCACCTATCCTTGTATAAATTGAAAATATTTTAGCTTGGCAGCTTTTAGCATAGAACAAAATATACCATATCAATTATTTCTTCTTTGAGACATTAACACAGTAAGTCTTTTATTCTGTGTATTTTTAGCAATTAAATATGAAATTAAAACCAATTAGTCTAATAGAGGAGAATTGTTCAATCAAATGCTCATGTTTTTCTCAGTATGAAAAAAGAATCTAAATTTGCCTTCCGTCACTATGTAGCCAAAACTGTATTTCTGGATGGTTGCCAGTTTGTCAGCTGAACAGTTCTGGCTGCAGCTTGTCTGATGAATGATAGCACAGCCCCTTAATCCGAGCACTCAGCAGAGTACTCATGAAAGCAGTGCCACAGCAACAGCTTCTGGGAGGGAATTGATTCAGAAGCCTTGATTTAGCAATAGAGTCCAGGGTTTTCAGCTTCGTGGCTCAGCCTGTCTCTGCTGGTCATGTCGGTTATGTACTACTCAATTCAGGAGGTGCTGTTTACATTGTAGTACGTACATGACTGTTGCCCACTGAGTCATATGGAGAGAAAAGTAAGCTATAAATTATGCGCTCCCCGTTTGCTGCCACATTCAGTGGTGTGAAGAATGATTCAGTGCAACTATAGGAGACCACTCACATTGGAATGCCACCTGCCTAACGTGTACAATTGTCAAGATATAAAAAAGTAAAAATTACCATGCTAATAGCAAATATTATCTGTAGCTCACTATGTACATGGACTCTTCTAAGTGCTTCTAAGCAAATCTTATCTGTAGCTCACCGTGCACCACGTACTCTTCTAAGTGCTTCATGTCAGTCCCCGGTTTAATCTTCCCAACATCCCAGTGAAGTAGATGGTATTATTCTCTCCATTTCATAGATAAAGAACCAGAGACACAGAAAATTAGTTTTCTCAAGTTCACACAGCTAGTATCTGGTAGAGCTGGGATTCAGACCCAGGCCTTCTGGTTTCTGTGTAGAACTGCTTCTCAAACCATTGCATGGAACACCTGGTTGGTGAGGTGGTTCATACCAGTAATTCTAGCACTTTGGGAGGCTAAGGCAAGAACAGTGCTTGAGCCCAGGAATTTGAGACCAGCCAGAGCAATATAAGTGAGACCCTGACTCTACCAAAAAAAAAAATTTTTAACAAATGAGGCATGGTGATGCATGCCTATAATCCCAGCTACATTGGGAGGCTGTGGTGGGAGGATCGCTTGAGCTCAGTATATCAAGGCTGCAGTGAGCGGTGATCAAGCCATCGCACTACAGCCTGGGTAGCAGAGCGAGACTCTGTCTCATAAATAAAATGTTTTTTATAGATTCCCATAGAGTTGATTTAGACATCAGGCATAGAATTATTAGCCACTGTGATGTCTGCCTTGGGAGTAAAACATATAATAAGGGGCAGCTTTAAACCATCTCAGTCAATAGCTTCTAACTTCTCCAGAAGGTTCTTATTTCATGAGTTCCTGAGCAAGAGACTACCTGGATAAGACATTTGGTGGACACCATTTTGAGATGAAGAATCTCGATTAGGAAGAAGGGAGATCTCTACTTGACTGGAGCTTCCCAATGACATAGTTGAGTGTCCCCAGAAAGAAAGTGTAGAACAAGATGTTCATCATGCCATATCTCTATGGAAAAGGAAATTTTTTAGAAAGAAACAAAGGCAAGCAATTGATAATCTGATTATCATGGGAAAGTTTTCATTATACAAGAAAAAAGGGCTGGGTGCCATGGCTCATGCCTGTAATCCCAACACTTTGGGAGGCTGAGGTGGGTGGATTACCTGAGGCCAGAAGTACAAGAACAGCCTGGCCTACATGGCAAACCCCTGTCTCTACTGAAAATACAAAAATTAGCTTGGCGTGGTGGTGTGCAACTGTAGTCCCAGCTACTTGGGAGGCTGAGGCAGGAGAATCACTTGAACCCAGGAGATGGAAGTTGCAGTGAGCCGACATGACACCACTGCACTCCAGCCTGGATAAGAGGCTGTGACTCCATCTCAACAAAAAAGAAAGAAAAAAAAAAAAGGACAAAGTATAGTGGTCGAAAAAAGAAGAAAGAAAGAGAGAGAAAAGGAAGGAAGGAAGGAGAAAGAGGGAAAGAAAGAAAGAAAGAAAGAAAGAGAAAGAAAAGAAAGGAAGGAAGGACAAAGTATGCTGGTCAATATCCAAAGAAAAAGGAAAAAAAAAAGAAAAGAAAAGGAAAAAGGACAAAGTATACTGGTCAATATCCTAAGGGTGAGACAGCCTCCCTTCAAGATTAGAAAATAACACTATATTCAAAGTAACATCAATAAGAATCAACATAAAATAGACAAGATTCACTATCTACAAAAGTAATCTGCACCAAGTAGCCATGTATGAGTGTGTGGTTGAGAATATTGTCTATAATATGTGTACTAGAAGGAAGAAGCCTCAGTAAAAAGGTCAGAGTTGGAAATATATATTAGGGAATCCAGGTTAATCTTTGGAGATTTTAGGAGTTCTGAGAGAGTTTAAAAAGAGGAGTAGCAGCCGGGCGTGGTGGCTTATGCCTGTAATCCCAGCACTTTGAGAGACCAAGGTGGGTGGATCATGAGGTCAGGAGTTCAAGACCTGCCTGGCCAACATAGTGAAACCCCATCTCTACTAAAAATACAAACAATTAGCTGGGTGAGGTGGTGGGCACCTGTAATCCCAGCTACTCGGGAGGCTGAGACAGGATGATCACTTGAACCTGAGAAGTGAAGGCTGCAGTGAGTGGAGATCGTGCTGTTGTGGAATCAGGAGGACCAGAGACAGACCTTGAGGTGTATACAGGAGGATATCTTTATTGAGTGTATTCAGGTCCAATGGACTCAACTTTTGACAAACTGGCCCCAGAACAAAGACAGCACTTGACTTTTTTTATGCACACTTCAAAAAGGGGGTGGGCTAGCTTGAAGCAGGCTTACAGTTAGAGTGGTGTGAAAGCACGGATACAGAGCAGAACAATTAATTAAATTGTGACAGGTTCATAACTCAGGATTACACATGACCTTTGCCAAGCAACCCAGATATCTGTTATCTAGGTTTTGCTCTAAAGAGCCGTACACTGGTTTATCTCAAGTTTCAGTATACAAAGTGATGAAAAGTAGATCTCTGGATGAGACCATGTGTCATAGAGTCCAATGGAAGGGGAGAAACAGGATAATAGAAAAGCCACAAAAACTAGACAAAAGTTATTATTTGTTTTTTATAGAAAAAATAAACTTTATTTAAAGAGATGATAAAGAGACATGGAAAGACTAAAACTTACAGGTGAATACTTACAGAGAATGACAGTATTTAGCTCAGCCTGAAGATAGATGAGGATCAAAAATGTAATGGGAACTAGTAAGAGTTTTCTAAAAATCGTCTTAATAAGATGTAATTTAACTTGGAATATCTTAAACTATTAATGACAATGTTTCTAGAGCATCTTTGTAAACTAAAATGTAAATATAGCTACCTTTATTTTTTTTTACTAACCCTTAGTATTTTATGTGTAAAAATTCTCATTTTTAACAAACATTTTTGGCAGTTTAAATTTCAGAAAAGATAATGATGAAAGTGTGAATCATTTTTAGCTGTTTTAAGAAAATGACTATTTTTGAAATCTGTCCTTATTGGCATCAGGTTTATAAAATGCACTTTATATACCTGCCTAAATACATATTATTCATCAACTTATGAGAAATAATATTTTTAAGATAGAAGAGGGTCTCTAGATTTTGCAAAAATAATTTTAAACCCTTTGTTTTCAAGCCTGAAGAAAAACACGAAGAATTCAGAAAACTTTTTGAGTTAATATCATCACTGGACTATAATGTGGATCAAATGAGAAAGAAAAATCATAAATTAGAAGAAGAGACAACTGGGTATGGTTTTCATATTGTAGAACATTTTAACCATTTATTAATTGATTTAACTCTAACTTTACTTGACTAAAACCTAGATACAAATTCATTTTATGTCTGCATTTTCATAATTAAACGAATTCTATTTTAAAATGTATTTCAGAAACTCACAACGCAACTTTATAGGCATGTGAGCAGGAGTCCATGACCCTTGCACTTTTTTGTTGGAATTATTAAAAAATCAAATTTCAGTATAAAAACACAATAACTGATGAAAAAATAGATCTCTGGATGAGACCGTGTGTCACAGAGTCCAATGGAAGGGGAGAAACGGGGCAGAAGTCAGCTAAGCTGCTATGGCGAGGTTGGGATGAAAACATTCATCTTAAAAATATGTGAAAAAAAAAAGAAACAATGCAATCTCAAAAATTTTTTGAATGCCAAAACATTACACTTATTTATTTATTTATTTATTTTTTGAGACAGAGTCTGGCTCTGTCACCCAGGCTGGAGTGCAATGACACGATCTCGGCTCACTGCAACCTCCACCTCCTGGGTTCAAGTGATTCTCTTGCCTCAGCCTCCTGAGTAGCTGTGATTACAGGAGTGCACCACCCTGCCCGGGGAATTTTTATATTTTTAGTAGAGACAGTGTTTCACCATGTTGGTCACACTGGTCTCGAACTCCTAACCTCATGATCCACCTGCCTCGGCCTCCCAAAGTGAGGCATGAGCCATTGTGCTTGGCAATGTATTCTTTAATGGTTTTGAAAATAATAATGACATAATAATATTATTTCTGAAGATATTTTTGCTGTATTTGGTCATCTTTTCTTCCTTTTACAGTGTTCTTCTCTGCTGCATTCAAATTTTTTTAAGACCTATTTGTGTCATTCTTTTAACATCAAAAGTTATCTTGATATATAGCTTGTATTTTGTGTCTGCTGCTGTCTTTTGCTTTTAGATATAAAACATGGAAATTTACTCATTTTACATGGGTACCTCCACTGTATACATGAAGTATACATCTTATTAAACTTTTGTTTTACAGAAATAAATTATCTATGTGTATAAATATATGTATAACCTAAAGAAAAAGAGTAAAATGAGCGTTCATGTTTTGATCACAGATTTAAAAAAAAAAATGGAATGTGTCTTTGAAGTCCTGAACACAGCTAGTTTTCTATTTATTTACTGAGCACTTAAGTTGGTTCTCTGATTCTGTTCAACATTTTTCTGTCATTGTCTTTCTCTACATGGTTTTGTATCTCTTTCATTTTGTTGGATTATGTCAGTAAAGATCTCTAGATCTCTTCTTCAAAGTCTTTAAATCACCACATATCTGTCTCCACCTTTCCTTTTTTCTAAAACTGCCTGTTTTCTTTTTCTCCTCAACTCAGATATTAAAGATGTTTCCTTACTTCTCTTTCTCTACATTGAATGACCTTCTTGATGCTTTTTGTGTGTACTTTTTTTTCTTGTTATAGACTGTGGTCAACGGATATCAAAATGTATTTTTGTGTCTTTTTCAAACATGTATGTGTTTTACTTTTTTTTTTATCTTGGTTACTCATCTCTGGGTTATGGCATATATTTACTAATAGGTTATTTTATCTTAGCATACCAAAAGGGATGTGAATAGTTTATTTATAAAAAACTGTATGGTTAGGCCAGGTGTGGTGGTTCATGCCTATAATCCCAGCAATTTGGGAGGCCAAGGCAGGTAGATCATTTGAGATCAGGAGTTCAAAACCAGCCTGACCAAAATGGTGAACCTCATTTCTACTAAAAATACAAAATTAGCCAGGAATGGTGGCATATGCCTGTAATCCCAGCTACTTGGGAGGCTGAGACAAGAGAATCACTTGAACCCAGGAAGCAGAAGTTGCAGTGAGCCATCATCACGCCATCGCACTTCAGCCTGAGCAACAAGAGTGAAATTCCATCTCAAAAACAAACAAAAAAACTATATGACTATCTTATCACTTTATATGCCATAAAATTGTTGTTCATATTATTTATCTAAGATTATAATTTCATATAGAATGTTTTCAAACTATGTTCAGTTGAAACTGAGAGGATCATAGTTTATAGATTTGTTTCTTTGATATGCCATAACATAATACCTGTTTAAACAATTATTAAATATTTATTCTTACAAATACTTGACCTACTACTTCTGTACATTTCTGCAGATATTAGAAATGACAATAAATATGTTAAATGTATTTGGAAATGAAGACTTCAGTTGCCATGGAGACTTAAATACAGATCAACTGAAAATGGATATTCTGTTTAAGAAGCTAAAACAGAAGGTAATTAAAAAATAATTATTTTATCTTAAAGTCTAGATTACGTATGCAAGACGTGCAGGTTTGTTACATAGGTAAACATGTGCCATGATGGTTTGCTGCACCTATCGATCCATCACCTATGTATTAAGCCCCGCAGGTGTTAGCTATTAATCTTGATGCGCTCCCTCCTGACCCAAACAGGCCCAGGTGTTTGTTGTTCCCCACCCCAAGTGCATGTGTTCTCATCATTCAGCTCCTACTTATAAGTGAGAAGATGCAGTGTTTGGTTTTTTGTTCCTGAGTTAGTTTGCTGAGGATAACAGCTTCAAGTTCATCCATGTCCCTGCAAGGAGCATGATCTCATTCATTTTGTATGGCTCCATAGTATTCCATGATGTATACATACCACATTTTTTTTAATCGTGTCTATCATTGATGGACATCTGGGTTGATTCCATGGCTTTGCTATTGTGAATAGTGCTGCAATGAACATACAAATACATGTATCTTTATAATAGGATAATTGATACTCCAACATAAGGTAATTTTAAATCAGTTTGGGGATTAAAATTATGTAATTTGGGGAAATATTAATGATGGATAAACCCAAATTCAGCCAAAATATCTTTAAGGAGGTTGATTCTGAGCCAATATGGTGACGGTGGCCCTGGATTACTGAATCTCAAGAGCTCTTGAGAATGTTTTATGAGACAGTCAGATTACAGTTTGGTTTTGTACATTTCCAGCAGACAGAAGGTGTAGGGGAAATGATAAATCAGTATGAGGAAGGCAGACATTGGCTCAGCCAAAAGTGGGACATCAAAAAGGAGGGGCTAACAATTCATAGGTGGGTTTTGGGGATTCTTTAGGTGACAATTGGTAAAGAAAATATGTTGTCTAAAACTGGAAATAGGTAGAAAGGAAGGCCTTAATTAAGATAAGGTGGTTACGGAGGTTAAGGTTCTTATTATGTAGACAAAGCCTCATAGCTGGCACCCTCAGAGAAAATAGAGAGTAAAAATATCTTTTCACACTTTAAATGCATCAGGCTCTTAGTTAATCTTCCCTAGATCTGGGAAGACCTAGAAGGGGAGAGATTGGGCTACATTAATGAAGACTTCTTACAGATGCAATTTCCCCCACAGAAGACAGCTTTGTACGGCCATTTCAATTTCTTGGTCCTGCAACAGCCATTTCAAAATATGTCAAAAATATATATATTTGGGGGTAAAATACTTTGATTTTTTTCAGCTTCTTCTCTCTGTGATGCTGTACCAGAATCACGTTAGAAAGTAAGCCACATCATGAGTTAATAAAACCTATCTGATGAGATTTGATAGTTTGAAGGGTGTGATTCCCAGACCCTTTAGATAGAAACTGGGGCAAAAGAATACAAGGTCTTGCTCCTCAATATAAATCTCTTAGTGCTTTAAGCGGTGAAAGATTTTTCTTTTAATTTTACAGACTTGATGCTAATAAAAAGAATACTTTAAAATATATATATATATATTCTATGCAAAAGACATGCTGTTGATTCTCTTATGTCTTGAACCCTGGCCAGTGATCTGAAACCAAGCAGCCCATGTCTCAAGCAGCCCATGTCTCCAGATCACTAGTATCAAATAAATTTCGGGGTACAACAGGTTTATTGAGAAAGAATTAACACACCATGCAATTCACTCATTTAAAATATACAAGTCATTGACTTTTAGTATTTTCAGAGAGTTATGCAATCATCATTACAATCAATTTTAGAACATTTTCATCACCTTAAAAACAAACCCCACATCATTTAGCCATCTTCTAGTTTTCCCTTCCTCCCTCAGTCCTAGGGAACAACCCACCTTCTTTGTATAGATTTGCCTATAAGCCTCTGAAATAAAAAGCAAGTGGTCTACTGTGACTGGCTTATTTCACTCAGCATAATTTTTCATGATGCATCTGTGCTATAGCAGGTATTGATGCAGGGGTTTTGCTCCTTAGTACAGCTAAATCTGGGTTCTTCTCTCATGACCAGGAAAAATTAGGCACATGGACACATTGAAGGGTGAGGAGGACAGAATTTATTAAGTGAAAGGGAAGCTCTCAGCAAAGAGAGGGGTCCTACAATCAGATTTCCACCTCACAATTGAATACCAAGACCAGCACACATGAGCTGAAGAGGCCAGGCTCCTCCTCTGCATAAGGTGTGACTTCCTGGTGGCTCCGCCCCAACCCCCCAGTGCATGTGGGCCTCTGGTCCGCTGCTGGCATGTCCAGGCAAAACCCTGTGCAGGTTCCCTTATCTGCACCAAATGTTTTGTTTGGTGTAGACACTTGTGGGCCCGGTTGGAGATTCTCCGGGGACCATGCTGTATCTGCCTAGGCATTTTGCTGTCTCCCACTTCTATCAGTATCAGTACTTAATTTCTTCTTATTGCTGAGTAATATTCCACTGTGTGGATAAATCAAACATTTTATGTATCCGTTCATGAGGTGATGGACCTTTGGGTTCTTTCCACTTTTTGACTCTTATTAATAATGCTGCTGTATAAGTTTTTGTGCTTGCATATGTTTTTATTGTTCTGGAGTATATAATTAATGACTGGAATTTCTGGGTCAGATGGTAACTTCATGCTTAACCTTTTGAGGAGCTGCCAGTTTTCCAAAGTGACTGCACCACTTTACATTCCCAGCAGCATTGGATAAGGGTTTTAATTTCTTTACATTTTTCCTAACACTTATTTTCTCTTTTTTATTGAACAAAGATTTCATCCTGTGGTGTGAAGTGATACCACAAGGTGGTTGTGATTTACATTTTCCTAATGACTAATTACATTAAGCATCTATTAATGTGCTTATTATCCATCTTTATATCTTCTTTGCAGAAATATCTATTCAAAATCTTTGCCCGTTTTTTAAATTGGGTTATCTTACTATTTATGAATTGCAAGGGTTCTTTCTATATCCTATATATGTAAGTCCCTTATCAGATATATGCTTTTCAAATACTTTCTTCTACTCAGTGTCTTACCTTTTCACTTCTTGATACTGTCTTCTCAGGCACAGCAGTTTTCAATTTTGAAGTCCATTGACTCCATTTTTGCTTTGGAGTCAAGGCTAAGAAAACACTGCCAAACGCAGTCACAAAGATTTATACCAATGTTTTTTTCTGACAGTTTTACAGTTTTAGCTGTTACAGTTAACTGTTTTATTTTGAATTAATTTTTAAATATGGTATTAGGTGAGAGTCCAACTTTATATATTTTTTTTTGCACATGCATACCCAGTTGTTCAACACCATTTGTTGAAAAGACTATTCTTTTCCCATTCTGTTTTTTTGTTAACCTTGTATAAAATCAGTTGTAAATGTGGAGGCTTATTTTTAGATTATCAATTCTTAGTTTGTTTATGTCTATTCTTATACTAGGACCAAATCAAATTTAATGAAAAGGTTTTTTTCAATCATGTTGCATATTACCAGTTGTCTTATGTCATAATAAAAATTAAATGTAGTGGAATATCTTTAACTTCACCTTTTGTGTCTCAAAGAAGTCTGTGGCCAGCTTATACCTTATTTACTCTAAGACATGATGGCAAGTCAGGCTTACAAGATACACTTTCTTTCTTTTTTTTCTCCATTTAAACCTTTAGTCTCTTATCCAGTGCCTCCCTCTATAGTTTCGTTTTCAGTAAATTTTGGTCACAGGATCTGCTGACATAGTCTACTGTTTAGTGCGTTATGTTTTACTAACTCATTATAATTCATAGAATCATCCATAGATGTTTACCATCCAGGAAGGAGAAGTTTAAGTCTGAGCTGCCAGCTTTCCTCAGTGGAAATCAGGTGAAGTCATCATCTTCCAGTTCGCAGATCCTCTTGCCACGTGGTAGCTGGTTCTCTTGAGTAGCACTGTGGCTAATCCTTTTCTTGGTGCAGATCTTGCATTCTCAGAAACCACAGTTTCTATATTGACCTCCTTTGACTGAAAGAGAGATGCACAGCTCTGCTTTCTAGCTCACTAGAGGATTCTTGGAATAAAAAGTTTAACTCATTCCAAGAAAAGTTTTAGGAGCGCAGCAGTTAAAAATCAGGTAATATTCAGCAATTTGTCAGAGACAAATGGTAGATTGGTATTTTGAATTTCAAAATTTCAGAGCCAAGTTGTGTGCTATAGAGAAGCATTGTGGTGTAACATAGAGATGGGATCGTCTTAACTTCTCCATACAAACAAGGTTGGAGTAAAGTAAAGGAGAAATTGCATTTGCTGTCTTAACACTCAAACCTCACTATGTTTATTTTACTTCTGTGAAGTCTAAAAATCATTCTATAATGTTCTCCTTATTTCCTCCTCATTGAGAAAAAGGAAAATGAAAATTGAATACTAGATTGATTAATAAATACTCAAAGCTTCTTCTCTTTTTTCTTTTTTCTTTTTTTTTTTTTTTAGATGGAGCCTCGCTCTGTCACCCAGGCTGGAGTGCAGTGGTGCAATCTCGGCTCACTGCAAGCTCCGCCTCCCGGGTTTGCGCCGTTCTCCTGCCTCAGCCTTCCGAGTAGCTGGGACTACAGGGGCCTGCCACCATGCCCGGCTAATTTTTTGTATTTTTAGTAGAGATGGGGTTTGACCCTGTTAGCCAGGATGGTTTTGGTCTCCTGACCTCGTGATCCACCCGCCTTGGCCTCCCAAGCTGGGATTACAGGCGTGAGCCACCGTGCCCGGATCAAAGCTTCTTCTTTTAGAACTTTCGTTAATTGAAATCACGTAAATATCTGATTTTGGTTATGTAACCAAGTATTTCTAGTTGTTTTTCAAATCATATGTCTTCTTGCTTTGCAGTTTTATTTCATGAGTTGAGGGGAAATTGTAAGGAGACAGACACCCTTGCCTTGTTATCAGAGTTCATAATTGAAGGGGGTTTTAGGAAAAGTTCCTCCTCAGCAGCTTATGTCTCTCTCCTGGTTATCTGCTGCTTCTCAATAATGTTTGTCATCAATAAATTAATCTCAACATTTATTAGATTCTACTTTAAAGGAGAGTCTTTTCTGCTGTATGTTTCTTGTTGTCTCTTTTTAAAACTTATTTTTCTAACAGTTACCCAGAGATTTTTAGCTTAAAAGAAAAACATTTATTTAGTTCATGAACCTGTGGTTTGGAAAAAGCTTGGCCAGGACAGCTTGCCTCTGCTCCCCTCAGCTTCCCTAGAAACAGCTGATCACTTGCGGAAATGGCATCATCTGAAGCTTTGCTCACCCATGTGTTTGATGGTTGATGCTGGCCATTGGCTGGAACCTTGCTTGGGCACTGACACTGGCACTCCCAGGCTGTCTCTGTGGCCTGATCTCTCTCACAATCTGGGGGCTGAGTTTGAAGGGAAAGCAGTCTGAGATAGGGAAGCCACATGATATCCCTTTTACTGCATTCTATTCATTAGAAGGAAGTCAGTAAGGGTGGCCCATATTCTGTTCTTTTGATGGGATAAATATAGCTTCTCTTTTGTTTTAATTGACATGTATATACATAATTTGGGGCTATAGAGTGACGTTTTCATACACGTATATAGTCCGTAATGATCAAGCCAACCAGCATATTTACTACTTCAACCATTTCTCATTTCTTTGAATTGTGAACATTCAAAATCTTCTAGCTTTTTAAAAATATACAATAAATCATAGTTAACCATATTTGCCTACAATACCACAGAACACCAGAACTCATTCCTCTTATCTAACTGTAATTCTGTATCCATTAACCAGACTCCCATCCCCTACCTCTGTGAGCTTTTTTATTGTTAAGAGACGAGGTCTTGCTAGTGAAGTCTGGTATCCGGGCAACGGTAGTCACCCAGACTAGAGACAGTGATTTGATCATAGCTCAATGCAGCCTCAAACTCTTGGGCTCATGTGATCCTCCCACCTCAGCCTCCTGACTAGCTAGGATTGTGGACATGCACCATTGCACTTGTCTGATTTTTCACTTTGTAGAGATGTCTCTCTGTGTTACTCAGCCTGCTCTGGAGCTTTTGGTCTCCAGTGATTCTCCTGCCTTGGTCTTTCAAAGTGCTAGGAAATTACAGGCATCAGCCATGTTGCCCAGCCCTCAATTATGCTTTTCTTTTTTTTTGAGATGGAGTTTTGTTGTGTTGCCTGGGCTGGAGTGCAGTGGTGCGATCACAGCTCACTGCAAACTCCACCTCCTGGGTTCGCACCATTCTCCTGCCTCAGTCTCCTGAGTAGCTGGGACTACAGGCTCCCGCCACCACGCCCAGCTAATTTTTTGTATTTTTAGTAGAGACAGGGTTTCACCATGTTAGCCAGGATGGTCTCGATTTCCTGACCTCAAGATCCACCTGCCTCAGCCTCCCAAAGTGCTGGGATTACAGGTGTGAGCCACCATGCCCCGCCTCAATTTTTCTTTAGCTTCCACATGTGAGTGCGAATGTACGGTATGTATCTTTCTGTGTCTGCACTTAACATAATATCCTCCAGACTGATCCAAATGGCCACAAATAAGAGGATTTCATTTTTTATATGGTGAATAGTGTTCCATTGTGTATGGGTACCACGATTTTTGGTCCATTCATTTGTTGATAGACACGTAGGTTGATTTTTTACATCAGTTGTTGTGAATAGTGCTACAATGAACATATGAGGACAGGTATCTTTGTGATCTATTGGTTTTTTCTATTGCCTGAATACCTGGTAGTGGGGTTGCTGGATCCCTCGACAGTTCCATTATTAGTTTTTTGAGGAAACCTCATGTTGTTTTCTAAGTGGCTTCACTAATTTACCTTCCCACCAACAGCATGTAAGAGTTTACTGTTCTCTGAAACCTCACCAGCATGTGTTATTTTTTACCTTTTCTATGATAGCCATTTATTCGAAATGGAGCAAGAGTATATCACATTGTAGGTTTGATTTGTATTTGCCTGATGAGTAGTGATACTGAACATTTTTAAATGTATTTATTGGCCATTTGTATTTCTTTTTTTTCTTAAAAAAAAAAGCTAATCAGATCTTTTGTGCAGTTTTGAACTCAGATTATTTTTTATACTGTGAGGGTGTTTGAGCTCCTTGTATATTTTGGATATTTACCTTTTATTAGATGAATAGCTTGAAAATATTTTCTTCCATTCTACAGGTTTTCTGTTCACTCAGTTGTAGTACTGTTTGTCTATCGTTTGTTTTTTACCTGGGCTTCTGATGTCTTACCCATACAAATCTTTGTGCAGACTAATGTCCTGAAGCATTTTCCCTGTGTTTACTTATAGTAGTTTGATAATTTTGGGCCTTACATTTCAGTCGTCATTCGATTCTGAGTTTATTTTGCTATATGGTGTTAGATAGGAAGCTAGTGTCATTCTCCATATGGATAGTTTTCCCAGTGCCTTTCATTTGAAGAGGGTGTCCTTTCCCCAATGTATGTTCTTGGCACCTTAGTCCAAAATCAGTTGGCTGTAAATATGTGGATTGATTTCTAGGTGCTGTATTCTATGACCTTTACCCCAAGAATCATTACCTCTTAAAATGCAATTCAAATTACCATGAAACATTTGCAGTTTAGGGAAAGGCTTATGGCATCAGAATCCTTATTTACAGGATTCATTATTTTGTGGTTTTTTGAGATATAATCTTTGTCTGTCATCCAGGCAGAAGTGCAGGGATGTGGTCATAATTCACTGCAGCCCTGAACTCTGGGTACAAGCCATCCTTTTGCCTCAGACTCCCAACTAGCTGGGTCTACAGGCCTGAGCCACCATGCCTGGCTAATTTTTTAAAAATTTTTTGTAGAGGTGAGTGTCTCACTATGTTGCTCTGGCTGATCTCAAATGGCTTCCAGTGATCTTTCTGCCACAGCCTCCTAAAGTGCTGGGAATCCAGGTATGAGCCACCAGGCCTAGCCTAGAGTATCATATTATTTTCAAAGTCTTATTCTGAGAGCAATTTATTGACTTTGGCCTAAATAACTCAATGTGATAGCTCTGAAACTTTTTTTGACAAATTTTGGGGAGTGGCCGTGAGGAAGGGGTTGGACACTTTTCACTGAGAGAACACTCAGTTCCGTTTCAGGAGGAACAAAAACGAATCGTCGGAAAAATAAAAAGATCAAGTGCAGGCGTCCTGTGGCAAAGATGATGATAGTAGAGCGTGTATTTTTGTGACTCGTGGTAGCTTTAACTTTGTTCTTAAAATTCTGAGTAATTTAAGGGTTCACATTTGAAGACTGTGCTACATTATTGATAACATGTTATTGCAAGTACATGCATTTCAAACTTTGTTACTGGTTTTGTATTAGATTATTCGCAGCCTGCTTCACTATCAAGCTCTATTATTTTATTCATGCAGTTTGATGATCTTACGGCCGAGAAGGAAGCTGTATCTTCAAAATGTGTCAATTTGGCTAAAGACAATCAAGTTCTTCAACAGGAGTTTTTATCTATGAGAAAAATACAAGAGAAATGTGAAAAACTTGAGGAGGATAAAAAGATATTGGAAGAGTTAATACTCTTAAGACACATATGGAAAACAATATGGTAGAACTTGGTAAAGTACAAGAATATAAATCAGAGCTAGATGAAAGGACAATGCAGGCAATAGAAAAATTAGAAGAAATCCATTTACAGGTTAGTCTTTTAAAGTCAGGTAAGTTTATCTGTAATGTGCTTTCATTTGTTTCACTGCAAATTATATTTTGGATATGTATATATTGTGTTTCCTCTGCCTCTCTTACAGCAATTTGCTTTGTAGAGTTCTAGAAAATAAGTGGCATCTTTTTTTTCCTTTTAAATATTTTAATTTCCATTATTATTATAACAAAATCAGTATTTCAAAGTAATGATTCTCACTATAGAGTCATTTGATGATTAAGACCAGCTGGCATAAGATAAAACTGATTTAGAAATTATGTGATACTTTTGGATTGGTCTTAAGCTACGTTGTTCATTGTTTACTTTTTAAATTTATACATGGATTCTATTTTTATAGGACCACATTACATTAATACTAACATAATTATGATTTCAAATTTTTACAAATCAGACTTAATTCTGAATTCAGTTATTAGTTTTGTTGATATTGCTGATAAATATTTTAAGCTTCAGCCTCTTTTTAACATATTCAAAATTGCTCTTTGAATCACTGACTCAAAATAAAAGGCAGCAAACATATGGTAATTAGGTTATAATTGTTTTTTTTTTTTTTTTTTTTTTTTTTTTTTTTTTGAGGCGGAGTCTCGCTCTGTGGCCCAGGCTGGAGTGCAGTGGCGCAATCTCGGCTCACTGCAAGCTCCGCCTCCTGGGTTCACGCCATTCTCCTGCCTCAGCCTCCCGAGTAGCTGGGACTACAGGCGCCCGCCACCTCGCCCGGCTAGTATTTGTATTTTTAGTAGAGACGGGGTTTCACCATGTTAGCCAGGATGGTCTCGATCTCCTGACCTCGTGATCCGCCCGTCTCGGCCTCCCAAAGTGCTGGGATTACAGGCTTGAGCCACCGCGCCCGGCCTATAATTGTTTTAAAAATGTATTCTTTTCATTTGTTTTAGGAACAAGCAAAATATGAAAAACAATTAGAGCAGTTAAACAAGGATAATACGGCTTCACTAAATAAGAAGGAACTCACACTTACAGATGTGGAATGTAAATTCTCCAACATGAAAACTGCTTATGAAGAAGTTACAACCGAATTAGAAGAATATAAGGAAGCCTTTGCAGTAGTATTGAAAGCTAACAATTCCATGTCAAAAAAATTTAACGAAGTAAGTCAAAACACACTAACAGAAAATGAATTAAGCTCATTAATTTGTTTTGAAAGTATAATTTTTAGTGAGATGGCTTCAGGAGATCAGTAGGAAGTGACTGCTAATCTGATAATGTAATTTTGGAAAACAATGTTAGTAAATCATCTTACCTTTAAAATGTTCTTCAAGGATAGTTTCTGTCAGAAAGAACAAGCCCCACCTCCAGTGCCTTGGTCACAGTGCTGGAGGCTAATTGCCTTCAGAGATGCTTTAGTTCTCTTTGATCACCAACCAACCAATCTGGTTCTCCCCCAGGAGTTGTTGCTCTGAGTTATTCCTCAGTGCCAAATACTTAATTGTTCTTAGATCATGGGTGAAATGTACAAGGGTGAAACCTGAAACTGGTTTACTAAACACAAGTATTTCTAGATTATTTTTGTTCATTTTAGTTTTCTTAATCTACATTATTTAAGGAGTACAACATGATGTTTTGATATAATTATTTATAGTGAAGTCGTTCTTATAGTCAAGCAAATTAACATATTCATTTTCCCATATAGTTACCCTTCAAATACAAGTATTTTTAAAGGAATCTGTAGAATCTTACAAGTAGAGCTATTTTAGAAGGCAGCTAGGTTACCTGTTAAGCTGTACATCACTGATAGCCATTTCTCTTCCCTGTCGACTTTGAACTTCTTGTTCAGTAGAAATCACTTTAGAAGCACGTATACTTTTTAAGAATGATTTTAAAATTAAAATTGCTTACAAGAGGTAGGCTCTCACACATCTTCTTGTGGAAACACTGTTTAATGGGTAATTTGGTTTACTCTTAGGGCAACTTTTTTTAAAATGCAAGTCGTTAAGAATCATTCAAGGAAAAATGAAATACTAAGCATTTGTCTTTGCTGTCTTTACAGATCGAATAAGAAAATAGCAGTGATCAGCACCAAGCTCCTTATGGAGAAAGAGCGGATGAAATATTTTCTCAGCACTCTTCCTACAAGGCCGGACCCAGAGTTACCTTGTATTGAAAATCTTAATAGTAAAGGACTCAACAGAAAAGATATTTCCAAAACGCCCATAAGAATTCCTACTTCAAACCCACAGACTTCAAATAACTGCGAGAACTCCTTAACTGAGGTTAGTTATATGACTGTTTCTCTTTTGGGTTTCATTTCTTTAATATAATTCTTGTTTATAATTTGGTGAAATACTGAGTTGTTCTGTTGACTTATGCATGTTAAGTAAAGATTATAATTAGCTGTGTTAACACAGAAAGGAAATGGGAACTTTACTTTTTGGGTTTCATTTCTTTAATATAATTCTTGTTTATAATTTGGTGAAATACTGAGTTGTTCTGTTGACTTATGCATGTTAAGTAAAGATTATAATTAGCTGTGTTAACACAGAAAGGAAATGGGAACTTTACTTTTTGGGTTTCATTTCTTTAATATAATTCTTGTTTATAATTTGGTGAAATACTGAGTTGTTCTGTTGACTTATGCATGTTAAGTAAAGATTATAATTAGCTGTGTTAACACAGAAAGGAAATGGGAACTTTACATTTTTTAATTCACTGGAGCTCTCATTTTCAAGAGATACCCATTTGCTAAGTTTATTCAATAAATGTGACTAAACTGACACATTTAAAATTTCTTTAAAAGCTGCATTTAAGTTAGGTTTTAGAAATTGCATGTTATTGCCTAATAACTGACGGTATACTTTGAGATGCTTTGTCTTACTCTACTTGATTGTAGTTTGTCTATGGTTCACATCACTTTTTTTTTTTTTTTTTTTTTTTTTTTTTTGGAGACGGAATCTTGCTCTGTTGCCTAGGCTAGAGTGCAGTGGCATGATCTCAGCTCATTGCAACCTCTGCCTCCCGGGTTCAAGTGACTCTCCTGCCTCAGCCTCCCGAGTAGCTGGGACTACAGGTGCCCACCACCATACCTAGCTAATTTTTGTATTTTTAGTAGAGATGGGATTTCACCATATTGGCCAGGCTGATCTCGAACTCCTGACCTTGTGATCCACCCACTTCAGCCTCCCAAAGTGCTGGGATTACAGGGTGAGCCACCATGCCCAGCCCATACCACTTTTAAAGTTTCTTTGCACCATCTTAACTCTTCTCACCCATAATCACAAGTGAATGACTGGCAACCAAACACTTAACCACACATAGATATTTATTATTTAATAGAATCCAAAATCAGTGCATTTTATGAATTAAATAAACAAAACACTGAAAGATTCATTTCCATTCTTCTGTTAAAAGATTTGTGCTTGGCCAGGTGCGGTGGCTCATGCCTGTAATCCCAGCATTTTGGGAGGCCGAGGCAGACGGATCACCTGAAGCCAGGAGTTTGAGACCAGCCTGGCCAACATGATGAAACCGTGTCTGTACTAAAACTACAAAAATTAGCCAGGTGTGGTGGCAGGCACATGTAATCCCACACGCAGCAACCCCATTACTATACCAGGGGTTTACCTGAAGGAAAATAAATCATTGTAACAAAAAGATGCATGCACCTGTATGTTCATTGTAGCACTGTTCACAATAGAAAGACATGGAATCAATCCAGGTGCACCCAAGGATTGGGTGATTGAAAATCTAAGGTGGATTGGAAAATTCCATATACACCATGGAATACTATGCAGTCATGAAAAGAACAAAGTCATGTCCTTTGCAGCAACATGGATACAGCTGGAATCCACTATCCTGAGGAAACTAAGGCAGAAACAGAAACCAAATATCTTGTTTTCACTCACATGTGGGAGCTACACATTAGGTGCACACT
Source organism: Rhinopithecus roxellana (assembly GCF_007565055.1). NCBI lineage: Eukaryota > Metazoa > Chordata > Mammalia > Primates > Cercopithecidae > Rhinopithecus > Rhinopithecus roxellana. The sequence goes on from NC_044564.1 coordinate 25,611,668, forward strand.
GGCGTGAACATGGGGACAGTAGACACTGGGAAATAAGAACGGGGAGGGACAGAGTGGGCCAGGGTTGAAAAACTACTTCTTGGGTCCTATGCTCACTACCTGTGTGATGGGTTCAATTGTACTCCAAACCTCAGCGTCCCTCAGTATACCTTTGGAAGAAACTTACACAGGTACCACTTTAATTTAGAATACAAACTAGAAAAAAAAAAAACAAAGCAAGAAAAATTTACTATAAAAATTTTTTTCTATAAGAATATAAATTTTTTTTAAGAAAAAATTTATTGAAGTAAAAAATTGGATTGAACTTTTATAAAGGACAGAGTTTTGCTAAGAATTTCAAAGCAATGCATTCATTGCAAAATATGACTTTAATTGTTTGACTTTTTTTTTCTTTCTTTTTTGAGATGGAGTCTCGCTCTGTCACTAGGCTGGAGTGCAGTGGCACGATCTCGGCTCACTGCAACCTCCGCCTCCTGGGTTCAAACGATTTTCCTGCCTCAGCCTCCCAAGTAGCTGGGACTACAGGCACGCACCACCATGCCCACCTAATTTTTGTATTTTTAATAGAGATAGGGTTTCACCATGTTGGCCAGGATGGTCTCGATCTCTTGACCTTGTGATCTGCCCACCTTTGTCTCCCAAAGTGCTGGGATTACAGGCATGGGCTGTCATGCCCTGCCATTGTTTAACCTTTGTACTAATCAAACACCACCTTTCTAAAATTATGTATATCCAGCAGACCAATATTATCTATTTTTCTCAGATTACTCTAAACAGCATTACACAGATACATCTCCTATTATCTAAACTTAAAATAAGTAGAAATTTTACTTATGTGATTATTTTTCTATTTAAGCAAACTTCATGTTATGTCTAGTCACTAAAAATACTAAAGGCCACATTTTGTAAGTGATTTATTATTCTCACGATAATGTCTCTTGTTTAATTTAAACATTATTATTTTTTACTTATTTTAGGTGGAGTCGGACTGTGTAGAACAAATAATTAGAGAAACAAAGAAAAGTATGTTGCCAAAATTTATTAATTAAATTTAGGTTTATTTTAGTAATAAAGTGTAAATAGCAAATGGCATTCCTTTTCATTGTTGGGTTAGTAGATACTATGTTCAGTATCTTTTTCTTACACACACATCTAATGAAAGATGTGAAAACTAAAACTTTCACAGTGAAGAGTATACTTATGCACCATTAATTCATCATGTTCCATAGCTTAAAAAATTCCCAAGAAGTGTATCCATCTCTTTTTCACTGACTACAATTTCTTCACTTTTGCCATCCTCATGGAACTGTCAGCCAGCACACTGAAAGGATTCTCCGAAAACAACGGCATCATCAGGTTCTCAGGGTTTTGGTAGAGATTGAAGGCCAACAGACCTCAGACTCATTTAGAAATACTTAACTGAGCAATAACCGTTCATAAGCAGTCGCTTGACAGATGATATTTTAAATCTCCTGTCGTTTACTGTGTCATTGACTTACATCTGTTCTCAAGAAAAGTTCCAAAATTTTCACCATGAAATACAAACACCCATGTCAATGTAATTCTTGTCAAGTTACTCAGCCTTGTCTCTCACCACTTACCGCACTCTGCCCTTTGCTGTAGCACCTGCCCTTTGCTACAGCACTTTGCTCCACTTTGCTGTAGCAAAGTGGACGGAGTAGAACTCTGCAGTGCTCTTTCTCACATCAGGCTCTTTGCCTTTGCCTTTTCCCTCTATCTGGCAAGCTTTTCCTTGTCCTTCAGGCATCAACCTATGTATCTCCTCCACCAGAAAGCCCATGATATTGACACAAAAGTGGGATAGATATCCTTTCTGTGTGTTCCAGTAGTGCCCTGCTGTATACCTGTCATGGTATCTGTGACTCTATATGGACATTGCCTGCCTGTCTGTTTTTTAGGTTATAGCATATGACTGTTGAGAGGTGGACCATGCCATCTTCATCTTGTAATTCCAGTGCTAGTTTTAGTACCTTAGAACGTGGCTGTTGAGTACATGAATGAAGAATGAAAAAGCTGTGATATTTAACCACAGTTAGAATTTATGCTATGTGTAGATTATTTAATAGTAATTTTGGATTGTAATTGTACATACATATTTCTCATTCTTATTAACTCTGATAATGTTCTCAACTCTGTACATTTTAAACTCACACTTAGTTAACTGAAATGTTTTAGGTAAAGAACGTAATTCTTTCTTTTTCTTTCCAGCTTTTGCTGTGTTGGGCACTTGCTCCCATCTACTTTCTTCTCTAGAATCCACTGGTAAGCCACATCTGATGAAGAGAGTATTTAACCAGAAAATCTTAAGGAAAAGTTGTATGATTTAAAAGATAATAAAACTTTATTACTGGGCTATTTACATGAAATTTTAATTGTTTCTCATAAAATATGTAACATCACAATCGTTACTAAATTTTTCACGTACTAGAATATTTCTGTGTCATATGTATGATGAAAATTTATATGATATTTTAAATGACATTTTTTAGCCTTCTTAAGTTTTAAGTGGATCTTGCAAATGAACACCAGTATTATTGAGTTTGGCATACTCAAATTGCCCAAATGTCAGCTGTTTAAACAGCCAAACAACCAAGTCATCATTGACACTTTAGTAAAGGTCATCAAAGGCTTATTTGTATTTTACGGTTTTTATTACTCTATATAGTAGGAGACTTAAAGAGTACCTACCAGGTTTGTCCATACTAATGTTATGATTTTCAAGTGTAGTTCAACCATTTTTTGTGTGGAAATACTTTGAGGCTCTGTAAATATCTGGTTACTCCTCAAAACCCATTAGATTTAGCATTTCGTGGGTGACTTGTGTTTGAACAAGTATTACTATGATGGTTGCCAGATGATTTTCTTGTTCTCTTCTTTGTTCTACATGGAGAAATAACACCAATAAATAAGACCGGGTGCAGTGGCTCACTACTGTGATCCCAGCACTTTGGGAGGCCAAGCCAGGCAGATCACGAGGTCAGGAGATCAAGACCATCCTGGCTAACAGTGAAACCCCATCTCTACTAAAAATACAAAAATTAGTCAGGAATGGTGGCGGACGCCTATAGTCCCAGCTACACGGGAGGCTGAGGCAGGAGAATGGCGTGAACCCGGGAGGTGGAGCTTGCAGTGAGCCGAGATTGTGCCACTGCACTCCAGCCTGGGCAACAGAGCGAGACTCTATCTCAAAAACAAACAAACAAAAACTATAAATAAAGGAGAAGGGAAAGCTCATGATTCTTGTGCTCCAGTTCCCCAAGATTAGGCCAGTGGTAGACATTTCAAGCTGATTTTATGTCTTTTTGATTTGTCCCTGTTACTCTGTCAGCACTTTTTTACTTTCTGGCATAAAATGTTCTAAGCTAATCTTGTATTTTCTCTGCCCCAGGGCCGGAATGAGTGATTTTTCTTAGAAGCAGAGTTGGAGCCACCGAGGAAACAGGTGAGCCCTCCCCAGCACACACTAGTCCCCAACAGAAGAACCACTGCTGCATCCACTGAGATACCAAGAAACTAGCAAAGGGCCTTCTTGCTGTCTGGGGACAATCCTCGTGTGGTCTCTGGCTCAGCCTCAAGGGTTCTGGATTAGTCTCTCTGCAACCTCTGTGCTGTGTCTCTAGATCGGGGCTCTCCGGGAAGGGCCTGGGAGACCCAGAAGAACAGGGTGTCTTGTCTGCCAAATGTCCCTTCCTTCTTCCCACTCTGACACTCAGGAATAGGCTACATGGCATGTCCAGGCAGTGCCAGGCCACCTCACTGTGTCCTTCGAGATGGGCCCAGAGGGCCTTGTGGGGGGAGCGAGTGTGAAGCTGGGTACCTGGAGCCTGAGGCTGACTGTCCCTCCCTGTGTCTTGGAGGAGAGGCCTTGGGGCCCAAGAAAACCCCCAAGGCCTGACCTCTGGGCACACATGCAGGGAGGGAGAGTCTGTGGGCTGATGGGGGCATTGTAATGAGACTTTGAGCACCACTGCTCAGGGGCCTCAGCAGTGGACCATGGTAAGAGATGACCTGGTCATCAGGATCTGGTCAGTTGGGACCTGATCAGCAGGGACCTGGTTAGCAGTGGCCTCCTCAGTGAAGGCCTCACCAGTGGGGACCTGGTGACCTAGTCATTGGAAGCCTAGTCAGTGGGGACCTGGTCAGTGGTGGCCTTATTAGTGGGGCCTGATGGGTTGAAACGTAAACTATAAAAAACTGGTTGGTGGGGTCTACTCAGTATATTAGGGGCCTGGTCAGTGTGGGGCTTTAGTGGCTTGCAGCCTGGTTAGTGAGGGCCTGGTCAGAGAGGGCTTGGTCAGCTGGGCACTGATCCATGGAGAACTGTTCAGTGGGGTTGGGGTGAGCGGCAACCTGGTAAATTGTGGTCTTGTCAGTGGGAACCCAGTCAATGGGGACCAGATCAGTGGGAAATTGGTCAGTGGGGTCTGGTCCATGAGGCCTATTAATGGGGGCCTGGTTAGGGAGACGTGGTCAGTGGGGACTTGTCCAGTGGGACCTGGTCAATGGAGGAGTGGTCATTAGGGGCCTCATCAGTGGGGACCTGGTTGGGGGCACCTGGTCAGTAGGAACCTGGCCAGTTGGCCGCTGTGTGACCTCAGGCAGGGGGTTTGTCTGTGGAGCCTTCTTGCCTCCATCTGTAGGGAAGCTGAGTTAGGGCACCCTGGAGGGTTGCTGGAAAGAGAATGTAAGAAGATGTGTTGAATTCAGCACTGCTTGGCAGAACTACAACTTTACATATGACCTGGGTTCCACCTAGAGAGGGTGCCAGCCCTCTCTGCTCTGCCCGGTGCCCTTCCTCTGTCTGCATCCCCAGGACAACCCTCAGTGGGGAGGGTAGAGATTGGGGAGCACTTGTGGAGGCTCTAATCCTGGCCCTGGGCCCTGGTGGTGACAGTGATGAGGACGTGGGTGCACCTGTGAGTGGAGCAGCTAGGCCTGGCCAGAGAAGCAAGACACACACCCACCCATATGTATACACACGCACATGCATGTACAAACACAGTGCATGCACACATGTCAGTTCAGGGGATAGAGGACACTGACTCTGGGCCCTCTTGACCCAAGCAGGCTCCCGTTGTGGTGGATTGTGTCATCCCACGATGTCGCTGTTGCTGAGTCCCCATCGCCTCTGTGTTGTGGAGCAGTAAGAGACACACAGCAGAGTCTGTGAGTGGCTCTGCGTGAAGGACTGTTTTCTAGGTGAGAGGCACATCTCAACACAGCTGACTAATCAGACTCAGGTGAGTGGAACCTGCTCTCTTCCTCCTGGCTTAGGGACAGTCGCTATCAGGTGGGTGGTTTTGGCCTCTGGGCAGCTACTGAAGGTAATCCCTGAGCATTCACCAGGTGCCTGTTCTGTGCTGAGAGTCATCTCATTCATCCTCACAGCAATTCCATTCTGCATCTGCTCTGGACACCCCAGGACCACCAGGACAACCCCATCAGGGCCCTGTCACCAGGTCCAGTCTGGCTCCATGATACCAAGACGCAGGTCCAGAGACAACCGCCCTGCATGGTGCCTGCATCTGACCCCCCTTGGTGGGTAGTGATGAGCAAACATGGAAGAAGCCAGGGCAGCATGCGGACAGCTGCCCTGCAGCCCCAGATGGCACCTGGCCCTGGGGACGTCATTCTCAAAGGGGAAGCTGGAAACTTTGATGTCCCTGGAGAGAAGGGTAAACGTGGCCTCCCAACAACCCTAGCAGCCAGCAGCATGCCATACATCTTCTCACCCAACCTGTGGGACAGAGGCCCCCTCCTGGGGAACAAGATCCATATCTAAAGGGTCTTGACCCAGTCGGGCCTCATCCTGGGCCCTGGGAGCGGAGAGGCACTGTGGGCCCCCAGCAGCAGCCAGGATTACCACTCAGGGGACTCAGCCTTCTGTGGCCCTGGCCAGACTTAGAATTTGGCACAAGAGAGGACAAGCTCACTCAGCGCAGCTTGTTAATACCCAGGGCCTGTGCATGCCATGCAAGGCCAAGCTGACTCAAAGAGCAACCAGCCACCTCTGCAAGGGTGTGCCTGGAGCAGGTAGACCAGCCACCAACCTCACCCACTCAAGGAAGCAGGGGTGGCCAGGCTTGGCCTTGCCTGGCATGCACAGGCCTCAGTGCAACAACTGTGCTACAAATGGAGCCACATAGAGAAAATGAGCAGCAGGCTCAGGAGCAGGGTGTGCGCTGCCCTTGGGGCCCCAGTCCATGCTTCAGGGCTCCTACAGCACTGTGGGCTTCTTGGGTGCCAAGAGGCAGACCACAGGCCATCTTGGGGACGACTCTATGCTGAAGTACAGAAAGGGCCCAATCTGGTGGATGAACCACACAGCCAGCTTCTGGCTGCGGGCACAGTGCCACATCTTCCATCACTTCCTGATGTGCCCCACCAGTGCTGAAGAGACAGCCTGGAGACAGGGCAAGAGGAAGGCTGAGAAGGATGAGATGGTGAATTCCAGCTTCTTCCTGACCCTGAGCCCACCCCCAGGATGACCCTCAACCTTTAGGAGTGGGAGAGCAAGATTGACAGCTTCAAGTGATTCACCAAAAAGATGGACAGCAGGACACTCAGCTCAACTTCACAGCCAGTGAGTTGACATGCAAGCAGATGACGGTGACAGGCTTTAAGAAAGAGCATCAGAAGGCAGCCAGTTCTTCAGCCTCGGCCAGGTCTTGGAGCTGGAACAGGCCATCATTTCACCAGAGATACCTTCAACACCGTCAGTGAGCTCTTTGCCAGTCAACCCAGGCAGGACCTGGACCCAGTCATGGACCTGTTGGGGCTGTCTCAGGGACACCAGGCCAACATCCTAGACATCATCCACATACACAAGGAAGCTTTTACCAATGTCACGAAAAGCAGGCAATGTGGGGCAGAAGGGAAGACAGAGGTGCAGAGGCTGATGACATCAGAATCACAGGAATAGGATTTCTTGGGACACTGTGGCTGAAATTCACCATTTTCATCCAATTTGAGTGAGAAACATGGACTCACAGATGCAGCATTTCTTGCAACAAGAGATACTATTTTTTCAAAAAGTCACCCAGGAATTGATAGTGTTAAATGACTAGATACTCCTTTGTGGACTGTTTCCAGTTCAAGGATACTTTCTACAGCAGAATAATAACACTAAAAAAGAGCTAGTGCCAGCTATTGGTGGTAGGACAAGGATGCTTTTGTTCTCAGTTGAAACTCAGCTGAATATAGAATTGTGTAGGAAACAGTTAATAAGGTGATAGAATAGAAAGAGTAGCAAACATGAACTAAATCAGGCTATGAATGCCTACACCAGCAGTGTAACTTTTGGAAGAAAGATACCACTTACTTTATTGCTTTTTAAAGTATGAATATTTTAGTGTATATGCTGTAGACTTCATGTGAAGAGTCTCAAAGAAGCTGGCTGTATAAAGCCTGCTGTGGATGTCTTTACACTCAAAGACTGATGATGCAATTTGAATAAGTGTCCCCACCAAATCTCATGTTGAATTATATTTCCTAATGTTGAAGGTAGATCCTGGTCTAAGGTGATTGAATCCTGAAGGCAAATTTCTCATGAATGGTTTAGCAGCATCCTCTCGCTACTGTCCTCACAATCATGAGTGACTTCTCATGAGACCTGGTCATTGAAAACTCTATGTCACCTCCCTACTCTGCACGTTTTGCTCTTGCCATGTGAGACAATTCTCTCTTCGCCTTGCACGAAGATTGAAAGATTTCTGAGGCCTCCCAGAAGCAGAAGCCAGTGTGCTTCCTGTCCACCCTGCAGAACCATAAGCCAATTAAACCTCTTTTTCAAAATGAATCATACAGAAAATGGCAAATGAGGACTGGAGCATTGCTATAAAGATACCTGAAAATGTGGAAGCAGCTTTGGAACTAGGTAATGGACAGACATTGTAGGAGTTTGGAGGGCTCAAAAGAAGACAGATAGATGAGAAAATGTTTGGACCATCTTCGAGACTGGTTAAATGGTTGTGACAAAAATCCTGATAGAAACATGGACAGTGAAGGCTAGGCTGAGGAGGCCTCAGATAGAAATAAGAAGCTTTCTAGGAAATGTCTTCCTTTTGGATATGGAAAGCTTACACGATGCCTGTACCATCATTGTACCTTAGAAGCAGTGAACTTGCTTTTTATATCAGAGGCTCATAGGAAAAAAGAGACGGGAGCCTTAACTTAGATGAGACTTTGGACTTTGTAACTTTGAGTTAATGCTGAAATGAGTTAAGACTCATGCTGGCAAGGCATGATTGTATTTTGCAATGTGAGAAGGACATGAAGTTCGTAGGGTCAGGGACAGAATAATATGGTTTGTCTCTATGTCCCTTTCAAAACTCATGTGGAATTATACTCCCTAATGTTAGAGGTGGGGCCTAGGTGGAAAAAGATTTAGTCATAAAATGGTGCGGGTAGATCCTTCACGAACGATGCAGGACCATCCCCTTGATGCTGTCCTGATAGTGAGTTCTCATGTTATCTGGTTTTTAACAGGCTGTGGAACCTCTTTCCTCACTCTGTCTTGCTCCTACTCCTGCCATGGGAGACAGCTCATTGTCCCTTGGCCTTCTGGTATAATTAGGAGGCTTCCTGACTCCTCCTTGAATCAAAAGACACTATGCTTCCTTCACAGCCTGCAGAATCCTGAGTCAGTTAAACCTCTTTTATTTACGATAATACAGAAAATTAGAACTGCAGAGAGGAGCTATGAAATGTCTTGAAGGCCTTTTTCCGTTTGTCTTGGCTAATTTGCACAGGGCTTCTGTACGTGCAAGTTTCTGAAGTCTCCTTGAATTTTCCCCCCTTAAATCAGGTTTTGTGTTATTACTACGTAGCCAACCCCACTCTAGAGATACCTGAAAAAGTAGAAGCAGGTTCCAAGTGGATAACAAACAAAGACTGAGAGGGTTTGGAGGGATTGGAGAATGACAGAAGGAAGAGGGCCTGGTAAGAGTGATTTAATCATGGATGGGAGGTGGGTCAGGTGGAAGGAAAAAGGGGTGGGTAGGGTGAGGAGGAGTAGGCTGGCTGCAGGGTGGTGGAAGGGTGGGGTGTAGTGGGAGTAGGGAGTCACCTACCGCAGAGGCACAGCCTCATGGACAACCTCTACTAGGGCAGTGCACCTATGGCTTTGCAAGTTTTAGCCCCCGCGGCTGCTCTCATGGACTGGGCTAGTGTTGAGTGCCTGCAGCTTTTCCACACTGAGGGTGCAAGCTGTTGTTGGGTCTATGAATCTGGCTCTGCCTGTGCAGCAGGCTTCTGCCTGGAAACAGTGGGAGGTGGAGGTGGAGGTGGGGATGGAGGGGCGGATCCTTCAACAGTGGTTATGCACCATCTTCTTGATGCTGACCTTGTGATACGGAGTTCTCATGAGATCTGGTTGTATAATAGGGTGTGGCACCTCTTTCCTCTCTCAGTCTTGCCCCTACTCCTGCCATATGAAGCATCTCTGTGCCCCTTGCCTTCTGGTATGATTGGGAGGCTTCCTGGGTCCTCCCAGATTCCGAAGCCACTATATCTCCTTACAGCCTGAAGAATTATGAGCCGTTAAACCTGTTTTCTCTATGATCATAGAGAAAATTAGTACTGGGAAGTGGATGTATGAAATGTCTTCAAGGCCTTTTCCTTAATGTCTTGGCAATCAGCACTCAGCTGTGTGGGAGGCTGGTCTAGGGATGGAGGACTTAACAGGTCCCCCCAGGTCTGTCAGAACTGGACAGCAGGGTCCTGTCAAAATCTCTGAGCAGGATCTCCCAGGTCCATCCAAACACCGGCTTTGTCCACTTTCGACTGGGCCTATGGGCACCACTGGGCATCCCAGCTGTCCACAGGGCCCTTGATAATGTGCATTGCACCTGACATCTCCCAGCAGTGCTCAATAGCCCCTGCTGACCAGGTCCCTGCTGACCAGATCCTTACATACACTTCCTGCAGCCTGCATGGCGATGTTGAGCCCTGTGACATCTCTGCAAACCTTCTCCCTAGAGCTGCCTAAACTTGGAGGTAGACAGTAAGTAGTGGAAAGATGGGTTGAACCGTATTTCAGAGTGGGCTCTTCATAGGTTTTCCTCATCTTGTTTTTAGAAGCTTTTGTTGTTTGTGTAAAGACGGTGTTACGGAAACGTAAGGTTCAGTGAAGGAACTCAGGAAGAAGGTGGGCTTGCAGCATCACTGTCAGCACCCGTCCACGTCCTGCTGCTTCTAGAAAGCAAGCCCACACCAAGCACGGCACAAATCAAAGCCATCTCATGTTAGTACATAATATTCCACAACATATATGGTTTTTTATTCACAAGAGAAAATATTTTTTCTCTACATACAGTGAATTTCTTCTTGGGGACTTGTTTTTCTCTAAGGAATGCTAAAGAATTTCTGACTGAACGAATTAGATGGTAGCTGGAGGCACCGGGAGTCTTCGGCCAGTGCTGAGGGGGACTGACTGGGGATACAGCTTTCTTGGGGAGCAAGAGCTGGGGATGTCGCAGGCCCCATTGCTCATTGTTGCACCGGACACTTTTCAGCGGCTGTTGATCTTTCATTTGCTTCCCCTCTGTTGGGACAACTCTGGCTCTTGAGAGTGGCTCGCTGACTGCTGGTGGCATAGCTCAGCATTCTGCTCTCTTCTGAGTAGAAAAAGCCTGTGGTTGCAGGGAAACCCACAGACTGGAGCTTGAAACTCCTGTTTGTGCTGATTTACCTTCGAGGCCTGGCGTGCATGCCAAAGTGACTTTTTCTCTCCTCCAGCATCTGTCCGACTGCTGTCATGAGCCCCTGAGCTTCAGCACTGCTGCTGTACACACAGGACCTGTTTTTTCCTGTGTTTTGGTTCTCCGCAGTGACTGGTGCTGGCTTCCTTTCTCTCTTTGAAAAACCCGCTGAAAAAATTGCTTGATGTTTTATTGAAGGAGGCTATTTCTTTGATGGCAATGGCTGGACACCTTCATCGTGATGAGTGTCTTCTGTTTTTCTGACCTGGGCAAGTTGAGGAGTCTTCAATTCTTCAAGCCTTTCTTCATGTCTGTCTTTCTAAGTTGGGCTTCCTAGAGTTCTCACTCCTGTGAGTAGGGGGAAATATCGGGCTTTGGGTCTTGCATGAGACTGTACATTTGGGTTCTTGGGCTCCCTGTGCCCCAGGTTGCTCCTTCTGGCTGCCATGAGGTCACGTAGCTCCTGGGAAGCCTGCATGTTCCCAGCAGGCGTGCTCTGGAGATGGCCCTGGGGCACTTGAGGAGCCAAATTCTCTGCAGCAAGGGGCAGAACAGATGCTTGCCCATCTGGAAGGGGCACAACAGTGGCACAGACTTGAGGCTGGGTCTCTGACTTCATGGCCATTCCAGGCTCACATTCACTAATAACCTCCTCCATAGGACACAGCTGTCTTGGATCTTGGGAGACAGACATTTTAGTGAGTAGAGAACTTTTTCGGTCTCTGGAGCCTCAAAACCACACACATCCTCCCTTGTGACTTGGAGGTTTGCCAGCATACGGGTTCCTGAGGGGACTCTGGGTTGTGGCGCTGCCTCCCTGGTCTCTACGGCTCTTGAAGACTGGGCTCCTAAGCTCCTGCTCTGCTGGGTGCTGCCTGTGAGGCTGTATGTGAGGGGCTTAGATGGCCACATGCCCTCCTGTGCAGCTGGAGGAGGCTTCAAGGGCCCATGATCATTCTGAGGTGGGATCCCTGGCGGGGCTCTCTGGAACTTCTTACATGCAGGGGAAGCGGCCAGAAGACTCTCTGGCACGTCACATGCTTTGGTCAGCACCTGCTTTCTCAGACTTGCCGTTGGTGGCTCTCTAAGGAACGTGGCCACCTCAACTTTTGAGCCAGCCACAGATTCACAGGTGGCTGAGGAGGGACCGGCCAGCTGTGTAAGGGACAACGACGAACACTTTTCTAGTTTAAAGCACTGAAGAGGACCCTGAGGGGTAGACCCCACCTGTGTTTGGCCCATAACCTCCCAATATGGGCTCCCAGCACCTGCTGAGTACACGGCTCGAAGGAGGGAAGCACCTGGGCTGTGTTCACATAGGCTTTCCCACTTTACAGGGGTGATGGTAGCTGGAGGCACCGGGAGTCTTCGGCCAGTGCTGAGGGGGACTGACTGGGGATACAGCCTCCTTGGGGAGCAAGAGCTGGGGAATGTCGCAGGCCCCATTGCTCATTGTTGCACCGGACACTTTTCAGGGGCTGTTGATCTTTCATTTGCTTCCCCTCTGTTGGGACAACTCTGGCTCTTGAGAGTGGCTCGTTGACTGCTGGCGGCATAGCTCAGCATTCTGCTGTGTTCTGAGTAGAATGAGTAGAAGGGGTGCCTGTGGTTGCAGGTCTATTTTAAAGCACTGAATGGGAATGAGTAGAAGGGGTGCCTGTGGTTACAGGTCTATTTTAAAGCACTGAATGGGTTTGAGAACCCTGAGGGGTAGGCTCCACCTGTGTTTGGCCCATAACCTCCCAATATGGGTTCCCAGCACCTGCTGAGTACATGGCTCGAGGAAGGGAAGCACCTGGGCTGTGTTCACATAGGCTTTCCCACTTTACAGGGGTGATGGTAGCTGGAGGCACCGGGAGTCTTCGGCCAGTGCTGAGGGGGACTGACTGGGGATACACCTTTCTTGGGGAGCAAGAGCTGGGGATGTCGCAGGCCCCATTGCTCATTGTTGCACCGGACACTTTTCAGGGGCTGTTGATCTTTCATTTGCTTCCCCTCTGTTGGGACAACTCTGGCTCTTGAGAGTGGCTCGTTGACTGCTGGTGGCATAGCTCAGCATTCTGCTCTCTTCTGAGTAGAAAAAGCCTGTGGTTGCAGGGAAACCCACAGACTGGAGCTTGAAACTCCTGATTGTGCTGATTTACCTTCGAGGCCTGGCGTGCATGCCAAAGTGACTTTTTCTCTCCTCCAGCATCTGTCCGACTGCTGTCATGAGCCCCTGAGCTTCAGCACTGCTGCTGTACACACAGGACCTGTTTTTTCCTGTGTTTTGGTTCTCCGCAGTGACTGGTGCTGGCTTCCTTTCTCTCTTTGAAAAACCCGCTGAAAAAATTGCTTGATGTTTTATTGAAGGAGGCTATTTCTTTGATGGCAATGGCTGGACACCTTCATCGTGATGAGTGTCTTCTGTTTTTCTGACCTGGGCAAGTTGAGGAGTCTTCAATTCTTCAAGCCTTTCTTCATGTCTGTCTTTCTAAGTTGGGCTTCCTAGAGTTCTCACTCCTGTGAGTAGGGGGAAATATCGGGCTTTGGGTCTTGCGTGAGACTCTACATTTGGGTTCTTGGGCTCCCTGTGCCCCAGGTTGCGCCTTCTGGCTGCCATGAGGTCACGTAGCTCCTGGGAAGCCCGCATGTTCCCAGCAGGCGTACTCTGGAGATGGCCCTGGGGCACTTGAGGAGCCAAATTCTCTGCAGCAAGGGGCAGAACAGATGCTTGCCCATCTGGAAGGAGCACAACAGCAGCACAGACTTGAGGCTGGGTCTCTGACTTCATGGCCATTCCAGGCTCACATTCACTAATAACCTCCTCCATAGGACACAGCTGTCTTGGATCTTGGGAGACAGACATTTTAGGGAGTAGAGAACTTTTGCTGGTCTCTGGAGCCTCAAAACCACACACATCCTCCCTTGTGACTTGGAGGTTTGCCAGCATACGGGTTCCTGAGGGGACTCTGGGTTGTGGCGCTGCCTCCCTGGTCTCTACAGCCCTTGAAGACTGGGCTCCTAAGCTCCTGCTCTGCTGGGTGCTGCCTGTGAGGCTGTATGTGAGGGGCTTAGATGGCCACATGCCCTCCTGTGCAGCTGGAGGAGGCTTCAAGGGCCCATGATCATTCTGAGGTGGGATCCCTGGCGGGGCCCTCTGGAACTTTTTACATGCAGGGGAAGAGGCCAGAAGACTCTCTGGCACGTCAGATGCTTTGGTCAGCACCTCCTTTCTCAGACTTGCCGTTGGTGGCTCTCTAAGGAACGTGGCCACCTCAACTTTTGAGCCACCCCCAGATTCACAGGTGGCTGAGGAGGGACCGGCAAGCTGTGTAAGGGACAACGACGAACACTTTTCTAGTTTAAAGCACTGAAGAGGACCCTGAGGGGTAGACCCCACCTGTGTTTGGCCCATAACCTCCCAATATGGGCTCCCAGCACCTGCTGAGTACACGGCTCGAGGAAGGGAAGCACCTGGGCTGTGTTCACACAGGCTTTCCCACTTTTCAGGGGTGCTAAATTGCTGGTTTTCACATGGGTGTTGGACACGGGAAAAGCCTGGTTGACAGCAAACCAGGATTGACGCACACTCACAGGGATCAAGCCCTCGTTCATCTGGCCCAACTTCCTGCCCACGTGGGCTTTCAGGACGTTTTCTATACGATTCCTCTCTGTTGGTCTGAATAAATCACTTCCCGAGTCACTCCTCAAGGGCTTCCTGAAGTCCCTTTCCGACTCCTCAGAGGTCGCCCCCAGAACCTCCCCTGGGAAGCTTTCCATGCCCCTGGATAGATTTTGCGGGGTCTGCCCCAGAATTTGCCCCAGATGTGGGCACAGGTCACTCTCCATCTCGAACTTCACCTTCTGTGCCTCCTTGCTGCTTTTGCCTGTGGACGTGGAGGACTGCCAGGGCCTGGGTTTGCCCTTGGCCTGACTTGTCCCTGACGATTCGTCCCGAAGCTGCATCAGATCCAGAGACTCTTGGATCCTTCCCAGGTTGCCCTGGTGTTGAATGAACCACTTTTGAATGTGTTGCTCCAGTTGTCTCCGGAGTTCAGGACTGATTGGAAAGTTCTCAGGCAGAATGGATGGCAAGCTTTCCTGGGGAAGGTTAGGAGTGGAGACACTAAACACATCCTGAGATTTTTGGACCCTAGAGGGTAAAGCCAACCCACCTTCTAGTTGTTTCCTCAACAAAGACCTTTTCTTTGAAATGGTAAAGATAATTATCAATAAATACTAAGGGAACTCAGAGACCGGGGCCGGCGTGGGTCCTCTGTAAGCTGCGCCCCGGTTCCCTGGGCCCCGCTTTTCTTTCCCTATACTTTGTCTCTGTGTCTTTTTTTTTTTTTTTTTTTTTTGAGACGGAGTCTCGCTCTGTCACCCAGGCTGGAGTGCTATGGCGGGATCTCAGCTCACTGCAAGCTCCGCCTCCCGGGTTCACGCCATTCTCCTGCCTCAGCCTCCCGGGTAGCTGGGACTACAGGCGCCCACCACCTCGCCCGGCTAGTTTTTTTTTTTTGTATTTTTTAGTAGAGACGGGGTTTCACCGTGTTAGCCAGGATGGTCTCAATCTCCTGACCTCGTGATCCGCCCATCTCGGCCTCCCAAAGTGCTGGGATTACAGGCTTGAGCCACCGCGCCCGGCTGTCTCTGTGTCTTATTTCTTTTCTCAAGTCTCTCGTTCCACCTAACGAGAAACACCCACAAGTGTGGAGGGGCAGCCACCCCTTCAGGTGTAGGTCTTTTTTGTTTTGTTTTGTTTATTCTTCTTGGTCTTCAGGGGGTCCTTTCAATGTGAAAGCTTTTGTGTTTTTTCACCTCCAGAAAATATTTCATTATTTATTTCTTTATTTTTCCTCTCCATTTCCTCTGTTTTCTTATGCTGGAATTCCTGTTAAATAGTATGATAGAACTTCTGGATTTATCCTCCATACTTCCTAATTTTTCTTTTATACTTCTCACCTCTGTTCTTTCGAACTGCATTTTATGAGTATTTCTGTTTTTCTTTTTTTTTTTTTTTTTGAGATAGTCTGGAGTGTAGTGGTGCAATCTTGGCTCACTGCAACGTCCACCTCCCAGGTTCAAGCAATTCTCATGCCTCAGCCTCCCAAGTAGCTGGGGTTACAGGAATGCACCATCATGCCTAGCTAATTTTAATTTTTAGTGAGACAGTTTTGCCATGTTGGCCAGGCTGGTCTTGAACTTCCGGCCTCAGGTGATCCGCCCGCCTCAGACTCCCAAAGTGTTGGGACTACAGGCGTGAGCCACCACACCTGGCTGTTTTTCAGTCTCCTGAATTTCCTAGCTGCTTGATCTTTCAACTCTATTTTTCACTCTTCAGCTGTATCTATTTTGTTGTTAAGCCCTTTGAATTTTTATTTGGGAAACTGAATTCTAAATCAATATTTAGTTCATTCTATTTTTTAATTTATTCTGAGACAGGATCTCGTTCTGTGACCTAGGCTGAAGTGCAGTGGCAAGATCAGAGCTCACTGCAACCTCAAACTCCTGGGCTCCAGTGATCCTTCTACCTCAGCCTCCTGACTAGCTGGAACTACAGGCACACACCACCACACCCAGAT
Source organism: Rhinopithecus roxellana (assembly GCF_007565055.1). NCBI lineage: Eukaryota > Metazoa > Chordata > Mammalia > Primates > Cercopithecidae > Rhinopithecus > Rhinopithecus roxellana. The sequence goes on from NC_044564.1 coordinate 25,627,956, forward strand.
AATTTTTAAATTTTTTGTAGAGATAGAGTCTTGCTATGTTGCCCAGGCTGGTCTCAAACTCCCAGACTCAAGCAATCCTCCTACCTTGGCCTCCCAAAGTGCTAGGATGATAGGCGTGAGCTACCATGCCTGGCTTAATTCCTTTTAGTAAATGAAATATCTTTTCACATATCTTGTCGAGATATTAATTATGCTTAATCTAAAGCCTTGTTCTGTAAGTACTCATTAATTCTCATTCTTAGGTGTTTGTTTTTCAGATGGCAGTGTAGGGAACTAAAATTAATTTTTTCAGCAACTCTCATAAATTCTTAGTTGGAATGAACCCCTTTAACAAAAGACAGATTAACAAGAGAAAAACAAACGAGTGTATTAGCATGTATACTTCACATATACATGGGAAATACCCAGGGAATGAATAGGCCTCAAAGAGGTGGCTTGGAATTCCAGCTCATATAGCATCTTCAACAAAGAACAGTAAATTTTTAGAGAAGTGACAAGACAAGGGACAAGGACATTGAATTTCTAAGGGCAGCAAATTGTGGAACAGCAAATAAATGGCAGTTACAGGCTATTTAGTATAGCTTGCTATGTAGATTCCTTTGGTGCCATCTCCAGGTTGTTAAGCTCTAAAGTTGTCTCTGGTGGTTAACTTTTGTCTTTCCTGATATAGTGGGTCTTTATCTTTGTAAATCTTCTCAAGTGCCTTCAACTCAAAATAATCCTTACATCAAAGTGGCATGTTTTGGGATGGCATATTCTGGTTTCCCACAGTGGATTTTTAATTTTTCATTTTTGAGACAGGGTCTCACTCTGTCGCCCAGACTAAAGTGCAGTGGTGAGACTGTGGCTCACTGCAGTCTCAAACTCCTGAGATCAAGTGACCCTTCTACTTCAGCCTCCTGAATAGCTGAGACTAGAGGTGTGTGCCACCACACCTGACTAATAAAAAAAAAAAAAAAAAAGAATTGTAAAAATGGGGTCTCCCTGTGTTGCCCAGGCTGGTTGCAAACTCCTGGGCTCAAGCGATCCTCCCCTCTTGGCTTCCCAAAGTGCTGGGATTGTAAGTGTGAGCCACTGCGCCCGGCCTACAGATGGATTTTGATGGCTCTGTTTCACAGTGTTAATTTTACCCAACCGCTTAGTAACTCTAGATATTTGTGTTTTTTGCTTTTGTTTTTGTTTTTGAGATGGAGTAACGCTTCGTTGCTAGGCTGGAGTGTAGTGGTGCGATCTTGGCTCACCGCAACCTCTGCCTCCCGAGTTCAAGCGCTTCTGCTGCCTCAGCCTCCTGAGTAGCTGGGACTACAGGTGCATGCCACCAAGCCCAGCTAATTTTTTGTATTTTTTTTTTTTTTAGTAGAGACAGGGTTTCACTGTGCTAGCCAGGATGGTCTCGATCTCCTGACCTCGTGGTCCGCCCACCTCGGCCTCCTAAAGTACTGGAATTACAAGTGGTAGCCACCGTGCCCAATCTGTTTGTTCATTTTTAAATTGTGCATTATTATTATTATTATTATTATTATTATTATTATTATTATTATTTTGAGACAGGGTCTTACTCTGTTACCCAGGCTAGAGTGCAGTGACATAATCATGGCTCACTGCAGCCTCGACATCCCAGGCTTAAGTGGCCCTCCCATCTTAGCCTCCCAGAGTGCTGGAATTACAGCTATGAGGGATTACAATAACGGTGGGATTACAGGTTTGAGTCACTGTATGAATCTAGTGCATTCCTGTTCTCGTCTGTTCTGTTTCCTGATACTGAATGTCATAATTTTGTGGGAGGTGCTGGGCCAGTAGCGTGCTCATAATCTCAGCCACTAAGGAAGCTTAGACAGGAGGATCACTTGAGCTCAGGAGTTTGAGACCAACCTGGACAACATAGTGAGATACTGTCTCTAACTAGAAAAAGGAAAAAGAAAAAAAGAAAGAAAGAAAGAAACTTTGTGGGAAGAAGAATGTGTTGATTGGACAAATACGTGGGGATGTATGTCGGGAAGAAGAGAACCCGTTGTGTCTTTGAGCATATCCAGTTTCTTACTCCAGTGAGGATAGTTGCTACCTGGGGCATTCACTGGTTTGGTGTGGAGAAAATCTCCACTGCAGCTGGCTGATTAGTACAAGTGTCAGAAATAAGGGGATAGTTGACACAAATACTCTGGATACAGTTGCTCAATTAACCACCCCAATGAGTAGCCCAAATCCCTGTTTTCTTTGTATCCAATAACTCTAACATTAGGGTAGACTTCTTTCTTAACTCTATTTCTATTTTTATTTTTGCACTTTTGAAATAGCCTTCTGGTGCAGGACATTTTTTGCACTGCTGTCAATCTTTTCTTTCTTATCTGCCTTTGGTGTTAAACTTAAAATGATCTTCTGTACTCTCCCTCCCTTCCAAAATTATAAATATTCACCTATTTTCTTATTTTACTATTTTTACGATATCATGTTTTACATTCAAATCTTTAAGCCATCTGGAATTTATTCTAGTGTCAGCCATGACTTGGGGCCCTAACTTAATTTTTTCTAATGGTGAGTCACTTAAACCCACCATATGTTCCATGTGTGGGCTTTTAAAATGCAGCTCAACCCTAAGAGCTCCATAAAAGCCCAGGAGTTAAGAATAGAAAAGCTAGGACTATAACTCATTTGGCTCCTAATTTCTGCTCCATTACTGCTCACTCTAGGACTCTGGCAAATCTCAGTGCTCCTTAGGGAAAAAGCTCTGACCAATGATTTAAGGCTGGGAAGGCTGAGGCAGAGAGGAGGATTTGCAGAGAACCCTCTAGAGGAGGTTCATAGTTGCTGTGTTCCAGCCACTGGGCATGGCCTTGGGGGAAACAGTGGTTCAGCCTTACAGGAAGCTGCAGGGGCCTCAAGCTCTACTCTATAACTCCTTTTTCTTTCTTCAGCCCCAAGTCATTTTCCTACTCACTCAAAGTCCAGCTCCAAGCCAGTGAGGCTTAGATGCTCCTCTTCCTGGGTCCTCGCTGCATTTTTGCATATTTCTCTAGAGCTATTTTTGTAATTGTTGACAGGTCTGTCATGGATTAATGAATTAGTTGATTAAGTTATCAGGCATGAAGGGTGCCATCTGCCAGGTGCAGGAGGAAAAACACACCAAAGGATATGGAGTTGCTGCCCATGTAGACCCCCTGAGGGTGTCACGGCACAGTGGTGCCACCATGCCCAGCTAATTTTTGTATTTTTTTGTAGAACAGGGTTTCACCATGTTTCCCAGGCTGGTCTCAAACTCCTGGGCTCAAGCAATCCACCCACCTCAGCCTCCTAAAGTGCTGGGGTTACAGGCCAGAGCCACCAAGCCTGACCTTGAAGTTTAATATATTTTAATTAAATCTACCTTACTAATTAACAAATCAAGTCATCTATATCCTTACTTACTGTATGGTTTACTGATGAGTCATGGGCTAAGAGAAATGAATTAAAATTTCATATTATTATATATCTATTTCTCCATGTATTTTTTGCTTTATGAATTCTGATGCTATATTATTTTATGCATAAAAATGTGTAACATCTTCATCATAGTTTTCAGCTTTTATCATTACAAGGTGTTCTTCTGTGTCTTGTTTTCTGATTTTTCTATTTTTTTGGTGAATTCAGCCATGTCTGATATTAACATTGAAAGCTCTGTTTTCTTTTTCTTTTTTTTTCTGAGACAGAGTTTCACTCTTGTTGCCCAGGCTGGAGTGCAATGGTGCAATCTCGGCTCACCACAACCTCCACCTCCCGGGTTCAAGCGATTCTCCTGCCTCAGCCTTCCTGAGTAGCTGGGATTATAGGCGTGCGCCACAACACCCGGCTAATTTTGTATTTTTAGTAGAGACGGGGTTTCTCCATGTTGGTCAGGCTGGTCTTGAATTCCCGACCTCAGGTGATCTGCCCGCCTCGGCCTCCCAAAGTACTGGGATTACAGGTGTGAGCCACCGCGCCCAGCAGTAACTTCTTTTCTTGCTGCATGTATTTGCATGTACGGCATTTATTTTTGCTTTCTATTTTTTCCTGTCCTTTCACTTTCACTCTTTCTGAGGAACACTGTTTCAGATGTATCTCTCGCACATGACACTAATTGCATTTTATTTTGTGACTCCAGGAGTTGTTTTTAAAAAGTAAGATTACTCGATCAAAGGTAAAGACAGTTTCTGTAGCTCTTAACCCTCATGATCAAATAGTTTTTCACACGTTGGACCACTTTATCTTGTTACCAGCCATTTAGAAGCAAGCCATATCCCCACCCCTGCCAGCACGACTATTATATTCCTGCTTAAATTTTTAATAGGTGAAAATGGGACCTCATTGTTCTTGTATTTGCTTTTCTTGGCTTCATCAAATTTTACTTTAAGTAAGTTAAGATGGAAGAAGGATGAAGTTTGCAAGAAATTTCCCTTTTCAGATCTCTCCAATGAGATTGATGGGTGGTGGGGTTTCTTATTCCTGATTCCCCTGGTGACACTGAATCAGTCACTTCCCGCAGGCTCCTCAGCCCAGCCCTTGGATTTTTCTAGGAGAATTATCTTTATCCCTTCCTCATATCCCTGCACCTTGCTTTTTTCCCTCCCATAGTGAATAGGCACTATAACACCAACAGGAAGATATAGGGGAAGCTCAATTGAATGAATTCAAATCCGAACTCCATCAATGCCTAACCGCTTATTAGCTAGCCATTTATCAAATCCTAGCCATTTGGCCAGGCGCGATGGCTCACGCCTGTAATCCCAGCACTTTGGGAGGCCAAGGCAGGTGGAACACCTGAGGTCAGGAGTTCAAGACCAGCCTAGCCAACATGATGAAACCCCGACTCTACTAAAAATACAAAAGTTAGCTGGGTGTGGTGGCGCATGTCTGTAATCCCAGCTACTTCGGAGGCTGAAGCAGGAGAATGGCTTGAACCCGGAAGACAGAGTTTGCAGTGAGCCGAGATTGCATCATTGCACTCCAGCCTGGGTGACAGAGCAAGACTCCACCTCAAAAAAAAAAAAAAAAAAAAAAAAAAAACTAATCATTTATTAATTGGGTGATCTATGGCAGTTGCTTAACCTTCTCTGTGCCTTGGTTTTCTGAGGTAATAATTCCCAAGTATAATAAAGATTACAATGGTAATACCTATTGGAGTTTTGCAAAGTAATTAACGTAAGTAAAGGACAGAGGCCTTTGGAAAATGCCCCTTTCCCCACCCCAATAATGAGGTTTTGGTGGAAGATATTTCCTTCTTACATGACCCTGCTTCTTGATCTACTGTTCTTAGTCCTAGGCCAAGGGCAGGTCCCTGACACAAGGAGAGTCAACCAGAGTCCTTTCCTGGGACCTTTGACATTGGGACTTGAGAAAGGAAGCTTTTGGTGCCCCTTGGGTGAGGAAGCTCTCAAATGTGAGACCCAGGCTACTGGCTGCCGTATTTCCAGCCTTGAGGAAGCCAGGCTGCAAGAATGAGGCTAATGGGTGGAGAGACAAGCAGATGCTAGAGTCTGGCATTGTTGAAATTGCTGGTTCTGGCTACCCGCAAATGCATCCTATGGGCCAGCCAATAAATATCCAAATTTCCCCAAGCTTGCTTGTGTTGAGTTTCTATTCACTTGCAACCAAAAAAGAGCTTTTGCTGGGTGCAATGGCATGTGCCTGAACCCCAGCTACTTGGGAGGCTGAAGTGGGAGGATCACTTTAGCCCAGCAGTTCGAATCCAGCCTGGACAACATAGTGAGACCCCCTGTCTCATGAAAAAAAAACAAGAGTTTTAATATACCTCTTAAGACATCTTAGGAGAGTAAGTCACGAAGTCTCCCATCTGTCCAGGTCTCTCTGAAGAGCCAAACACTTCGTCCAAGCCCGTCTCTGAGACACACACATGCACACACACACACATAGAATGACAGTAGTTTCCACTCCAACTGGAGGGAGCTGTGGCTCCTGCTTCGCCTGAGCTGCCTGCACATGCCTCTATTTCTCCACACACACCAAAAGACAGCTGTGTCAATGCACAGGCCTCGAACTGCGCTTGCTAAACAGGATGTTATCCCGGAAATCTGTGCCCTTCTCTGTATGCCTCTTGTCCTTTTTTCACTGCCCTATTCAGTAACTTCACAAATATATAATGAGCACCTGCCAAGAACCATGTCAGGCCTGGGGCAACAAACAGTCCCTGCTGTCAAGGAACCCGCAGGCTTGTGGGGCTGTCATGCTGTCAAAAGGCAGCTCCAAGAGAGACAGTGGGATGAGTGTCGAACAGATGTTTCGGCCAAGTGTGGCAGGAGCTCCAAGGAGGCCTCGTCACTTGTTGCCTGGGACAGATGTCTGACTGGTCTGCCTGCCTCCCACCCCAGCCCTCCTTGTGCGCTGCCGCCAGAATGTCTTCCTGAACACAGCTATGCAAGTCCCTCTCCCTCTGCAGGCCTGAGCCCACATTCCTTAGCCTGACAAAATCCTAATCCAGGTTTGCTTCAACCTATTTTCTCAGCCACACCATCCACTGTTCTCCATTCACAAACCTCACTCACAAGTCTAAAGAGTAAAAAGTAAAAGGATCAGTTTGCAAAAATCCACCATAGACACACAGATTGTGTGTGTGCTGGGGGGGGAAACAGCACACTTGGGATGCATTTGCAGACCTTGTTCCGGGTTCAGGTCTAACATCACCCCCATCCCTGGGAACCTTCCTTGCTTCTCCAAGTGAAATTAACCTCTTCCTTTCTGAATCTATATAACCCTCTCTGTACACCTCTGTCAGAGCACAGATTGCTCCTACCTTTTTAGGAGTGCACATATTTTTTTCTGTTTGTGGAAACAGATGGCGTCCTACGGAGTATGGTACAAAGTAGGGATTCAAAAGCTGTTTGCTGACTATTTGGAACAATGTGAAACACCATTTGCCATTCATCATGGATTCTGGCTGCTGAAATGCCCGAGTTCCTGTCATGAGCTGGCTTTACCTACTCCTTTGCCCAGTGCACTCTGAGGATGGTGTTTTCACTCCTGAGCTGATCTCCTGCGTTGTTACCTCTGTCTAATCTGTCATTTGCCATCTTCTTGTGAACCTGTGGCCACTGAAGTTTGAATTCCCAGCCTCTCTCATTTATTCCTTTATTCAGGAAACCATTATTGATGCCTCATTGGTGGCCAGTTCAATGCTCACTATCAGGAACAAAAGGCTGGTGTCCTGCTTTGGGATCCCTGACTTGGGGAGGGTCGGGAAGAGGTGGAGAGAAGACGAAGACATGAGTGATGAGATACAAGGAGGAGTGATGTGGCCCTAAGAGAAGAGCAGGAAGAGTGCTGAGGGGGTCAGAGCAGAAGGCTTGGGTTGGAGAATACGGGCTAGGGAAAGTTGTTGACACACCCACATCCATACCAACTAAATTCTCTCTTCCCCTACACTCCTTAGCATATTTTAACTGGACCCTTGATTGCCATAGCTGCAAGCTCTGGCCTCCCAATTCCAGGACCTGTGCTGATAGAGTCAGGAAACATTTGAATAGCCTCAGTATAGCTTATTCCACCACCCTCCCCAACACTACTACCCATTCTCTCCTATTTCATCACACACAAACACACAAATCTCAAGAGCTCAACACTAATCCCTCCCAGACCTGGGATCTGGAATGCTACCCCCTGGACTCTCTTGAATCACCTCTGCTGCAGTTTATACCCAGGACACTGGGCTCAGGTAACCACTCAGGCTCCTGAGCTGCATGGGGGACCTGCTTTTCCTGTCCCTAGGGTTTGGGGCCCACTACAGGCATCTGTGATGTCCCTAAATTATTATAGGGGCTCTGTCTCTATTGGCCAATTTGCTAAGGTGCTTTGCCTCTGTTTCTCTGGGTTCCTGGTCCCACCCCAGGCACCTCCTTCACCTTCCTGCATGCAACCACTCCCCTCAGCAAACGTGTAAGGCTGCCAGACCCTGCTGAAGAGCTGTAGGCCCTGCTGGCAGGAGGCGGGCTAGCTCCAGAGAGTTGGCTGGAGGGGAATGCAGCAGATCACATTTCTTCAGTTCATGCCAAATAGTATTCAGACGTAGCTTTTCAGACAGACACAAATTGCTCATCTAATGAACACAGAAGGGCTAATCCCAGGACGTTTATCAAAGTGGGGAAAGATGAGAGAAAGAACAGTCACAAGAGGCCTTTGAGAGCCGACTCAGTGTGGCTGGTGCAGAGGAGGTGGTGAGACTTCCGTGCACTCCTGGGGTTTTCTCCGTAGAGGGCCTGAAACCCAGCACCGGGGCTTTGGGATTTGCTGTCATTGGGACATACAATGCCCGCATACACTTCTCTGTGGTGAACAGCGATTAAGAAATCTATGTGGGCCAGGTTGCCTTTGTGAGCAGACAGCCCTCACCCCCATGTGACAATTGTCAGGTGGGAGAGCTGGCTGCAAGGACTCCATCAGCTGCCCCCACTGTGCATGCACAAAATGTGCTCATGCCTCTTCCGTATTTGCAGGGTTCATAGGGGACAGTCCCTCCTGGCCTGGAACTTCTTGCTGAGAGGTGTAAGAACATGGGGACCAGAGACACAGGGTCCTCTGCTCATATCAGAGGGCTGGCCAAGCAACTGAAGTCCTTTGACAGCCCCTTTCCTGCTAGGCCCTTCAAACTAGCTCCATGAGCTTTCCCTTCCAGGGATTCAGCCTGGAGATTACAGAAGTCGGGCCCTGGTCTAAGGCCAGAGAGAGGAAGGACTAGGTGAAGCCTCTGCAGGCAGCCTGGGTCCTCCCACTGCCTGTGCAGAAACTGCCATACCACTGGTGCTCTGACATGTACTCAACAGAGCGGGAGGTGGGCCATGGGAAGGAGGAGGCAATGACTAGATTAGGGTAAGGGTGTGAAAGTAACTGCTGACTTTTATATGGTCAGAATATTTCAAAAATTAAAGCTGAGAGAATAAAACTTTCTATAGGGCCAGACTATAGCCTCAGCTGGCAGGGACTCTGTGGCCCCAGAGCTTGATGGGAAGGAACAAGGTGCCTTCTGGCATATGGCTGGTCCTAATACAATCAGGAAGCTAAGGGGAATTCCCAGGCAATACTCCCATGATCCCATGAGGCACATGTGCTATTTTGGGTATTACTTTCCCAACAAGACACTGTGAAGTTAGATAACATGCCCAGGTCACCTAGTTCAATACTGGGAGGCTTCAGAATCTAATCTGACTCATATAGCACACAGGCTTATGGAGAGAGATGGGGGTTTCAGGAATATCTGGTTGTGTGGGAATCCTTAAGAGGGTAGGGTTTGGAGGTCTGGGGTCCTCCGGGTTGGGATGCTATCTTCAGGGCACAATGCTCAGGCAGTTTCCACTGAGGACCTGGGGTCTCTATAATTAGAGTGACTAACCCTACCAGTTTTCCCAGAACTGAGAGGGTTCTTGGGATTTGGGACTTTTTGTTTTAAAACTGGGATGGTCCTGGAAAAGGCAGGACAAGTTGGTCGTCTACCTGGAACAAAAGGACCACGCACAGATCATCGCCATGGACTTCAGGACCCACCTGCAGCTCAGCCAAGCCACACATCCCCAGGCTGGGGACCTGGGGAGTGGCATGCTGATTAGGGAAATGGCAGAGTGGCAGCCAGCTGGGCACAGCTCCCCAAGTCACTTGGGAGGGCCAGGCTGTGACCACAGGTGGCAGGAAAGCAGGGCTACTATGGCCCCAGAGCTTGACTGGAACAAGGTGCATTCTGGCATGGCTGATCCCACACAAACAGGAAGGCTGAGGGGAATTCCCAGGTAAGGCTCTCCAGGCAGGCAGGGAGCATGAACCAGGTGGCTTCCACTCTGCCTGCAGAAAGGAAATTTCTTTGCTGGTTTCTGAAACTTCATTCCTATCAGGAATAGCCTGTCTCCTACCCACCCACCTGGGGGACCCACACTGACCTGCATTTCTAGGCTCTTACCCTTCTCTTCCTCTCTGACTTCATCCTGCTTGTTGTAGAACTGTGTTTATTTATCAGTTTCTTTCCTTTTGTTTGTTTGTTTGAGACAGAGTCTCACTCTGTCGCCCAGGCTGGAGAGTGCAGTGGCCCAATCTCAGCTCACCGCAACCTCCACCTCCCAGGTTAAAGTGATCTTCATGCCTCAGCTTCCTGAGTAGCTGGGACTACAGGCGCCCACCACCGCCCCCGGCCAATTTCTATACTTTTAGTAGAGACGGGGTTTCACCATGTTAGCCAGGCTGGTCTCGAACTCCTTACCTCAAGTGACCTGCCCATCTCAGTTTCCCAAAGTGCTGGGATTACAGGCGTGAGTCACTGCGCCCAGCCAGTCTCTTTGCTTTTGAAGATCTGAAACTCACTGGTGCAACATTGGAAGATTTTTAATATAAGGGGATTGAGTTCTAAGGCACAGAAACCATGGGAAGAAATGCTAATAGGCTTCAGGAAAGACCAGAATGGGGGCAAGGAAGCCTCAGGAATGTGGGCATTTCTCTTTCATTTCTATGTCCACTTCTCTTTCTGTGGTCTGTTTCATTCTCTCAGCTTTCTTTGCTTCTCTGTGCATTGGCAGAAGGTGGAATGTTTACATCATCTCAATTCCAGCCACACCCGGGGACCGACTAGCTTTCCGGAGTCGCGAATCTAAATTCTCAGGAGAAATCATCTGATTAGACCAACTTGGGTCAGGTGCTCACCCCTGGCTCAGACACCTGTGGCTGGGGGCTGGGAGCTGGGAGCAAGCAGTACCAAGATGGCTACACAGGACCCTTCCTAAAGAGGGGCAAGTTTGTGGAGAAAGGAGTCACCCTGATTTGGCTAGACATGTTCGCTGTCTGTCATATATGTTTCCTGAGCTGGTAGGTAACTGTGCCTTCTCTTCCCAGAGTTTATAAAATTTCTTTTGTGGCTCCCTGGTGGTTGGCTCGATGTTAGTCTCACTCTGGAATATTTAAAAACTTAATTTGGATAACTGTGGTAAGCTACTTAACAAGCCAGGTCTTAAACAATGTGGCCCATTATCTCTACCTTATACAGCACTCAATCATTATCTCCTTTGCATGATGGTTTAGGGCCTTGCAGCTCAAAGTGTGATCCATGGATCAGCAGCACTGGTATTGCCCAAGAGCTTGTTGGAACTCCAGAATGCAGTTCCTACCTACTTGAGCAGAATCTGCATTTAACTGCTCCCCAGGTGATTCACATTACAGTTTGGTGAGCACCTGGAGGAGGTTCTTGTCTTTTCTCTCTTATTAGATTGAAAATTTTGAGGGCAAGGACTCTATTTAGCAAACTTCAATTGTCCACACTTCCTATGTGTAAAGTACCTTGCTTTGTCTTGCAGGCAACAGAGCTTATCAAAAGCAGTTATGAGCGAATTTTAAGCTCAGGATAGTGGTTGAAGAGGGTAAATTAATTACAGTAGTCCACCCTTATCCTTGGGTATATGTTCTCAGACCCCCAGTAGATGCTGGAAACTGCAGATTGTATTGAACCCTACATACATCCTATGTTTTTTTATTTGATAACCAAAACAGCTACTAATGGGTAACTATCTAATAAGCAGGAAAGGTACACAGTATGGATAAGCTGGAAAAAGGGATGATTCATGTCCTGGGTAGGATGGCAAGGGATGGGGCAATATTTCATCACACTATTCAGAGCAGTGTGCAATTTAAAACATGAATTTTTTATTTCTGAAATTTTCCATTTAATATTTTTAGGCCATGGTTAACCTCCAGTAACTGAGACATCAGAAAGCAACAGATAAGCAGGTACTACTGTACATGTTATCTGAATTTTGCTTTAAACTAATCCTGCAGGAGGTGGAGGGAAGTTGGGGGTACAGATGAAATAAACATGGCTAAATGTTGATTTTTTTGAAGTGGGGTGATGGGAACTTGGAGACTTACACTATTTGCTCTATTTTTGTATATTTTTAAAATTTTCCACAATAAAAATTATAAGAAAGGAATGGTTGAAGACATTGTAAGAGATCATCTCGCTTCTCAAAATAAGTTAGTTTCCTAGCCAAATGAAGTAAATCCAAGGCACTAAGAGAATTTCCAAATGAAATTGCTCAATCCTTGTCAGAGACTTTTGGAGGATGAATACAGTGGGAAGAAGTTTGGAACATTAGTCATGTCTAAATGATTTTCTAATTTTGCAAAAGGAGGAATGGTAATCAGTTTCCTTCTGTCACTTCAAATCAGCTTATGGGGGGAAAAAGGGAGGAGTAATTCACCAGGTCACATAACTGGTCAGCCCAGGGGGAGTCTGATACAGCACACCAGGGCGCAACCCTCTAGCTTCCTTGTTGGCTTAATTCTCAGACAGGCTCTTTCCACATAATTGTTGTAATGAGACAGATAGCATACCTCCAAAATTCATTTCTATCCGAAACCTCAGAATTGAGCTTATTTGGAAATAGTCTTTGCAGATGCAATTAGTTAAGTCAAGATGGGGTCATACTGGATTAGGGTGAGCCCTAAGTCTAGTGATTGGTTTACTTATAAGAGGAGAGGACACATCAACAGGAGAAAATCATAGGCAGAGAGAAGGCCATGTGAAGATGGAGGCAGAGATTAGAATGATGCCACTACAAGCCAAGGAATGCCAAGGATGGCTGCGAGCCACCAGAAGTTAGAAGAGGCAAGAAAGAATTCTTCCTTAGAGCTTTCAGAAGGAGCATGTCCAGCCTGGGCAACAGAGTGAGACCTCGTCTTCACAAACATTTTTTTAAAAAATTAGCTGGGCATGGTGGCATATGCCTGTGATACCAGCTACTAGGAAGGGTGACAGAGTGAGACCCTATCTCAAAAAAAAAAAAAGAAAAGAAAAAGAAGCATCAGCATGTCCCTGCTGATACCTTGATATTTTGGACTTTTAGCCTCCAGAACTGTAAGAGAATCAATTTCTGTTGTTTTAAGCCACCAAGTCTGTAACAATTTGTTAGAGCAGTCCTTGGAAACTAATATAGCACCCTTGCTAACTCCCGACTGGCCATTCCAGATGAAAGGAAAAGTCTTTTACTCAACATTTGCAGCAGAAGTCCTGGGAGAAGAAGGGACATTGCTCCTTAGTCCTTCTTGGGCCACATGTTGATCCTGAACCAATCAATTGTGGCCAGAAGGGTATAGTGTTCTGATTGGCCAGATATAAGTCACCTGGGCCATAGAGACCCCATAGTTAGCCTCTTCTAATCACATGGGGAAGAGTGGGAATCTCTAACAGAAGGAGTAATGTTAAGGAGGAGGCAGACAAAATCAATACCTGTCCATTACAGGAAGAAGTTGATTCTGCAAACTACACTCTTATCTAAGAATTGTTTGTGTGTGTGTGTGTGTGTGTGTGTGTGTGTGTGTGTGTCTGTGTGTGTCTGTGTGTGTGTGTGTGTGTAATGTGTAAGACAGGGTCTTGTTCTGTTGCCCAGGCTGGAATGCAGTGGTGCAATCACATCTCACTGCCACCTCAACCTCCTGGGCTTAGGCAATCCTCTCACCTCAGCCTCATGAGTAGTTGTGACTACAGACACATACCACCACCACGCTTGGCTAATTTTTTTTTTTATTTTTAATAGAGACAAAGTCTCACTATGTTGCACAGGCTGATCTTGAACTCCTGGGCTCAAGCAATCCTCCTGCCTCGGCCTCTTGAAGTGCTGGGATTATAGGCGTGAGTCATTGTGCCTGGCCAAGAATAGACTTTTAAAGATGTAAAGGAAGTGGAGATTTCTCAGAACAAGCCAGAGCAAAGACTATCATATTTCCTTTTTTAACAGGTCCCTAAACTGCCAGATCACAGAGCTGCATTTGATAGTCTGTTGGCAAACTGGGCCGGCCTTTTACAATCTGTGGCATATTATTCCTGTGACTAAAGAGGAAAATATGGGTTAGATAAAAGTACAATTAAAGGGAAATTGAACTTTTTAAAATGACTGGAGCGAACCTTTGCCATTATACTTGTCCACTCAGCGTGCAATCCCCCATCTTATTTAGGAAGAATTTTCCAGTGTATGTAGTACTTGAGGGTGGCAATGCCCTAGCTCCCACCATGGAGGCAGAAAGGGGAAGATTCATTCCTCCCCTACCTGGCAGCTAGGGCTCGAGCATGTGAATTGGCTCAGTCATTCCCACTGAAGACTCTGAATTCTTAGGAGCGATGCTAAGAGGCAGGAGTGGTGTAGAAATTATTCAGGGAGGCAGCAGCAGCATGAACGGTCCTGTAGCAGTGGTGTTAATCATGGGCAGTGGTGGCCATGGCAGAGTAGTGTTATAATTGACTGTTTTCATAGTCAAAAACGTTGTTTCAGAAGACATTGATGAAAGTATAATATTTGAAATTACGGAGATGATGGTCCTGCTCTATTCTGCTGCTTAGACCTGGCTGCAATGCTGCATTCAGTTACGGACCCTACTAAATGCCCAGGGAGTCAAAGCCCAATCAAAGAATAATAATCAGGATAGGGAAGGAACTCAACAAGGAAGCATGAAGAACAATGGAAATGGAGCTGGGCATGGTGGTATGTGCCTAGAATCCCAGCTACTCAGACGGCTGAGGTGGGAGGATCACTTGAGCCCGGAGTTCAAGACCAGGCTGGGCAACATAGTGAGACCCCCATCTCTTTAAAAAAAAAGGTAGAATTGATAGGTAGCCTGGTGAGGAGTTGTCTTCAGCTTGGGAGAAGGTACATGGCTGATCTCTTTAAATAGCAGAAAGACCATCACGTGGAAAATGATTCAGTTTATTCTCTGGCTCTGAGGAACAGACTTGATATTACTGACGAAGTTATAGACATGAATTTTAGCTTAATGCAGATGTTCCTTTACTCACAATGGGCTTCATCCCAATAAACTCATCGTAAGTTGAAAATATTGTAAGCCGAAAATGCACTTAACATATCTAAGCTCCCAAAGATCACAGTTTAGCCTAGCCTTCCTTAAATATTCTCAGAACATTTACATTAACCTATAGTTGGGCAAAAGCATCTAACACAAAGCCTATTTTAAAAACAAAAGGTTGGCCTTCATATGTTGCTAGCCTGGGAAAAGATCAAAATTCAAAATTTGAAATACAGTTTCTACTGAATGCATATTGCTTTTGCACCACTGTAAAATCAAAAAGTCGTAAGTCTAACAGCAAGTCAGGGACTGTCTGTATAAGAAGGCTTAATAGTTGGGTCAGTGATAGCCACAAGGGAGCAGGCTGCCTCATGACATAGTGAGCTCCCTGTCACTGGAGGTGTGCACACAAAGCCAGGAGAACTCTCAGAGTGTATGGTGTGTGGAAATCCTCACTGGATGAAGTTACGGTTGATGTCCTTTCATATTCTCTCTAATGCTGAAATCTGATGAAGTCCATAGTGCAGGTTGGGAAGAGCAGGAAACTGGAGGAAAAGAGACCAGAGATACTACAAATTGTGAATTGTTCTGGAGCACAATTCCCAACCACCATTCTAGCTCCAGAAAAAGAAAAAGTCATGGAGGGTTGCATTATTCCTAATTCTTTACCACTCCCTATATCCAGTCCCTTTGCCATGTAAGTTTGAAGTTTCTCCCACTAGAGGCAGAAGATGATAATGGTGGGTTGGCCAACTTGTTTTGGCTGATAGAATGTGAGTGGAAGTGACCACTCCAACCACAGGCCTTATGAGATATTGGGGCTTTTTGCTCACCCATCTTGTGCCATGTGAAAAACATGCACTTGGTGGGCATCACAGAAGACATAGAGACACATGGCATAGACTAACCTAGCCAACCTACAGAGCTACTACATCCTTAATCAGAGCTGTCCCAGCCAATCCATGGGCACCTGAGAGAGAAATACATGCTTTATTATTGTGTAGCACTTCAATTTGGTGGTTATTTGCTAAGCAGCATTATTATGGCAATAACTAATTAGCAATTAGTTATGGGATATTCCAACAATTTTAAGATACAGCAATTGAAGGCAGTTACCAGGCTTCTGTTGGCCTTTCTAGGATCTGAGAAAGCAGCACTTGAGGCAAATAACCCATCCCAACAGACTGTAGATGTATCCTGTCTACAGTCTAGATATATATGTTGGGTATAGATGTTGCTGCAAATGGATGACCAAAGTCACTGAGCAGGGCCTGGACCCAGTGCTATGGCACCTTTGTACAGGCTGGGATAAAGGGGTGAGAGGAGGAAGCAGATCCACTTCGGGTCATGAGAATTAGTTGAGCACTCAGAACAAAATATAGATGGTAATACCATCCTGACAGGCAGTTTATTTGTGTTGTGATGGATTAAAAATGGCCACAAATTCTTTCCTACATCTCTTATCAATATGTGGAGTCTATTTCCTCTCCCCTTGAATCTAGGTTGGTGCTGTGACTTATGCAGACCAACAGAATGTAGCTATGTGTCACTGTATAACTTCTGAGGCTTGGCCTCAGAAGTTGTGCCTGGGCACAATGGCTCACGCCTGTAATCCCAGCACGTTGGGAGGCCGAGGCGGGTAGAAAACTTGACCCCAGGAGTTTGAGACCAGCCTGGGCAACATGGCAAAACCCCATATCTACTAAAAATACAAAAATTAGCTGGACATGGTGGCACACACCTGTAGTAGCAACTAGTCGGGAGGCTGAGTTGGGAGGATCACCTGAGCCCAAGAGGTGGAGGCTGCAGTGAGCCAAGATCACACACCACTGCACTCCAGCCTGGGCAACACAGCGAGACCCTGTCTCAAAAAAGCAACAACAAAAAAGTATTCTGTTCTCTCCTATGCATTCAGAATGCTCCTTCTGAAAACCCAGCTGCAAAGCTGTGAAGAGACCCAACCAACTCTGTGGGGGCCCACCTGGAGGAGAAGTGAGACACCTGGCTAACAGTTCCAGCTGAGCTCCCAGTTGGCAACTAGCACCAACTTTCAGCCATGTGGGTGAGGTCATTTGTACCTCCAGACCTTCTACCACCCCAGCCAACACTCTGTGAAGCAGAAAACCACTGGGTTAATGGGTAACGCACATAATTGTAAGAAATAATAAATTGTTGTTTTAAGAGATTCATTTTGAGTAGTTTTTTGTTTTGTTTTGTTTTGCATAGCAATAAATCAGGCATTGGCAAACTTTCCGTAAAAGATCAGATAGTCAATATTTTAGGTTTTGCAGGCCAGATGATCTCTGTTGCTACTAAACTTTGCCATCACAGTATGAAAACAACCATAGAAAATACACAAACAAAAGAACATGGCTGAGTTCTAAAGCATTTTCACTTACCAAAACAGATGGTGGGCTAGGTTTGGCCATGCAAACTAGTTTCCCAACCCCTGCAATAGATAATTAAAACAAATTAACACCCAGAAGTGGGGAGCTTCCATAACAAAAAACTAAAACATAAAACATTGACTTTGGAATCAGGAAGCTTCACAGTCCTGAAGTGTGGGAAGGAGGATGACAGCACAGTGAGGAAGTTGTTGGGAGGTTATTCAGGACCTAAGTGACATAGTGGTAACATAGTAACGCAGATAAAATAATTGAACTTGCCACCTTGGTATGGAGATTTCTAGGCAAAATGTTCAAAACGCTAACTTACTCACTTTAGCTGCCTGTGAAGAAGTACAGGAAGAAGAAACTACTTTGTTTCAAGCAAAATTTTGAGAAACTATAGAGGGTCCAGGGCATTATCTACAGCCAGAAAAAAAAAATGCTCAAAGTAAATTAAAACCTAGAGGGAATATTAATTCCAAGACCTTCCCTGTAAAATGGGGACTTAAGGTCAAGGATGTGGCTGTAAGACTTTTGTTGTTTCTCAAATGTTATATTAGTTATTTTTTGTACTCTCTTAGTATATTATTGGCATATACTAATATCTGGGTAGCAATTTAAAAAGAAATTTAGATTTAGGGGTACAGGTTCAGGTTTGTTATATGAATATATTGCATGATGCTGAGGTTTGGGCTTCTATTGATCCTATCACCCAGTAGGTAGTACCCGATAGGTAGTTTTTCAACTCTTGTCCCCCCACCTCTGTTGGAGTCCCCAGAGTCTATTGTTCCCACCTTTGTGTCAAGTGTACTCAATGTTTAGCTCCCACTTATCGGTGAGAACATGTGGTATTTGGTTTTCTGTTCCTGCAATAATTTGCTTAGGATAACGGCCTCCAGCTGCATCCATATTGCTGCAAAGGACATAATTTTGTTCTTTTTTATGGTTGTAAGACTGTTGAGATCTCAGAAAGACTTAAAACAGTGCCTCCTAAACCTCTTATGTAGATTAAAGTGCTTCTAAGAGTCTTAAAGGTTTGGTCCACAGCACTGTAATTCACAGCCTAAAGGAGGGAAGGGCTTTTCTTGAGATTTGGGGGTATGGTTTGATTAAAAATAAAATTCATGGAAAGTTCAGTTTTTTCCCCTACAAGAATTGTACCAGTGTAAGCAGTAGTGGCTTGAGCTAAAACAGACAAAGATAGTTCAACATGAAAAGAGCACACCGGGTACCCAGTGAAGCATCTTGAACAAGTTATCGACTGTGAACAAAGCCTATTTCTTTTGGAAAAGGAGGAATGACTCAAGGGTAAAGATAAGAGCCACAGAGAATCACATTCCCTGCCCCTGGAGCAGGTGGAGTCGGTGACAAGTGCATGATTCTCAGATTTGCTAATGACTGCTATGTGCCTCTTATTAATCTCCTATTCTAAATGGGAGTGTCTATTGCGGTTTTCTTGTCCTTGTATTTCCATTATATGTTAGATGTGTGGGGGAAAAGTTACTTAAGGAGAAGTTGCAAGTTTAGTACAAATAATTTTTTTAGACTACAGTCACATACCGCTTAATCATGGGGATTTTTTCTGAGAAATGTGTTAGTCAATTTTGTTATTGTGCAAACATCATAGAGTGAGCCTAAATCTAGATAGTACAGCCCACTATACATCTAGGTTATATGGTACGGCCTATTGCTCCTAGGCTACAAACCTGTACAGCATGTTACTGTACTGAACACTGTAGGCAACTGTAACACAATGGTAAGTGTGTAACTAAACATATCTAAACATAGAAAAGGTACAGTAATAATACAGTGTAAAATATAAAAAATAGTATACCTGTACAGGGCAGCTTTATTATCATCTTATGGACCCATCATCCTATATGCTGTCCATTGTTGACTGAAATGTTATGTGGCACATGATGGTATTTGAGAGTAAATTTCTGATATGATGCCCTATTACTCCAAAACCCTTTTGTGTATATTTCCAGTGTAACCACAATATAATAATCAAAACAGGAAGTTAACATGGCTACATTATTGTCATTTTATCCT
Organism: Rhinopithecus roxellana; assembly: GCF_007565055.1. Lineage (NCBI taxonomy): Eukaryota > Metazoa > Chordata > Mammalia > Primates > Cercopithecidae > Rhinopithecus > Rhinopithecus roxellana. The sequence continues at coordinate 25,647,179 of NC_044564.1, forward strand.
TAGTCCCCATCCCAGTTTCACTGGTCATCCCAATAACATTCTTTTTTTAACCTAATTTTTATTTTTTAGTGACAGGGTCTTACTGTCATCCAGGCTGGAGTACAGTGGGCTTGATCATAGCTTACTGTAACTTCAAACTCCTGTGCTCAAATGATCTCCCTGCCTCAGCCTTCCGAGTAGTTAGGACTACAGGTATGCACCACCATGTCTAGACCATTTTTAAAATTTTTCGTAGAGACAGGGGTCTTGCTATGTTACCCAGGCTAGTTTCAAACTTCTGGCCTCAAGTGATGTTCCTGCCCTGGCCTCCCAAAGAGCTGGGATTATAGGCATGAGGCATGAACCACACTAGGACTCTAATTATATACATGAGAAATTTACTCTCAAATACCATCATGTGCCACATAACATTTCAGTCAACAATGGACAGCATATAGGATGATGGGTCCATAAGATTATAAATTTTTTTTTTTTTTAGACAGAGTCTTGCTCCGTCGCCCAGGCTGGAGTGCAGTGGCATGATCTTGGCTCAATGCAACCTCCACCTCCCAGGTTCAAGTGATTCTCCTGCCTCAGCTTCCCAAGTAGCTGGGATTACAGGTGCACACCACCACACCCAGCTAATTTTTGTATTTTTACTAGAGATGGGGTTTCACCACATTGGTCAGGCTGGTCTTGCACTCCTAGCCTCAAGTGGTCTGCCTGTCTTGGCCTCCCAAAGTGTTGGGATTACAGGCATGAGCCACTGCTCCTGGCCCCCAATTTTATATATATATTTATTTATATATATATTTATATATATATATTTATATATATATTTATATATATATATTTATATATATATTTATATATATATTTATATATATATTTATATATATATTTATTTTTATATATATTTATATATATTTATTTTTATATATATTTATATATATTTATTTATATATATATATATAGAGAGAGAGAGAGAGAGTCATACTCTGTCACCCAGGCTGGAGGGCAGTGGCACGATCGCGGCTCACTGCAACCTCCACCTCCCAGGTTCAAGCGATTATCCTGCCTCAGCCTCCTGAGTAGCTAGGATTACAGGCATGTGCTACCATGCCTGGCTAATTTTTGTATTTTTAGTAGAGATGGCGTTTCGCCATGTTGGCCAGGCTGGTCTTGAACCCCTAACCTCAGGTGATCTGCCTGTCTCGGCCTCCCAAAGTGCTAGGATTACAGATTTGAGCCACCATGCCCAGAGAATATTCTTTATAATAGAAGGATCCACTTTAGAATCACATGTTGCATTTAGTTTTTTTCCTTCAGTTTTTCATTTTTCCAAAAATTGCACCAAGCTAAAGCAAAGCTCTAGTTGATGCAGGTGTGTTGTGTAGACATTAGCAGTACTGCCCTCACTACATGCTCTTTGGACAGTAGTGTAACCCCAAGAAAAGGATAGTTAGTTGCTATTTCTCTTTGTTTTCCTTCAATTGTGATGAGAATATTTTCTCAATCTTTGACTATCATGACCTTGACATTCTGGAAGATTTCAGAATGGTTGTTTTCTAGAATGTCTCACAATTTGGATTTCTCTAATGTTTCCCATTAAAATTATTAGTATTTCTTAAGGTAGTATTTGAAATTAGGTAAATATATTGTTACTCATCAAATTCCATTTATTTATATCACTATGGACTCACGGTTTACTTTGTTCAACTGGTAATAAATTGTTTCTATCAATATTTATTTTCATGATCAAATTTTTCCATATTTGGCCAATGGGAGCCCCTTCAAACTGATTTCTGTGTCTTTTTGACATAATCTTATCATTCTTTGAGTTCTTCCTCACTTTCTGACACAAGATTTTCCAGGTTCATCTTGTAATATTCCTAGCCAATCCCTGGAATCAGCAATCAGCCTTTTCTCCAAGAATACCTAAGTCCTTTTATTGGAGAATGGTGTTTAGAAACCAAAACTTAGCTGCTAGATGTGTTCATGGCCTTGGGAAATTTCTGCTCCCAGACAATACACACACACACACACACACCATTCTTATTTCATCATTTTTCACTATATTGAAAATCATGAATTCACACCAATTTCTCAACTTTAAATAATGTATCAAAGGATTCAGTTTAGTTTTTTCCCTGTCTATATTTGTAACTCCTCTGACTGTCAGAAACTTGGGTAACTCTCATCTATATATAGTTACTTTTTTTTTTTTGAGACGGAGTCTTATTCTGTAGACTAGGCTGGAGTGCGATGGCACGATCTCGGCTCACTGCAACCTCTGCCTCCCAGGTTCAAGTGATTCTCCGGCCTCAGCCTCCCAAGCAGCTATGGATTACAGGCATGTGCCACCCAGCCCAGCTACTTTTTGTATTTTTGGTAGAGATGGAGTTTCACCACGTTGGCCAGGCTGGTTTCTAACTCCTGACCTCAGGTGATCTGTCCGCCTTGGACTCCCAAAGTGCTGGGTTTACAGGTGTGAGCCACCATGCCCGGCCATATACTTACTTTTTAATCAGTGTTCCTGTGTTCAACACTCACTTCATCACGTCTTGGCTTCAACACCAGTTGCCCTTCACAGGAGACTTCCTACCATGCTCAGGTCCTGAGGACCTTTTTACTCTCCTGAGCTTTGACCCTCTTTGCTGGGCTGTTATCCTCCCCGCCACCCCCTTACCCCTCCCTATCCTGGTTGGGCTTTGACACCCTGTCTATGCTGTTTGGACTCTTACGTTGCTCAACCCTACCTAGTGACTTTTTAACTAAATTTCTCAGGAAAAGGGAGAGAGAAAAAAAAAGGAATAAGATAATTTGTCTTTATAATCCACGGGTCCCTCTTTTATCTTTTTTTTTTTTTTAAGACAGAGTCTTGCTCTATGGCCCAGGCTGGAGTGCAGTGGCGCGATCTCGGCTCACTGCAAGCTCTGCCTCCGGGGTTTACGCCATTCTCCTGCCTCAGCCTCCCGAGTAGCTGGGACTACAGGCGCCCACCACCACGCCCGGCTAATTTTTTGTATTTTTAGTAGAGACGGGGTTTCACCGTGTTAGCCAGGATGGTCTTGATCTCCTGATCTCAGGATCCGCCTGCCTTGGCCTCCCAAAGTGCTGGGATTACAGGCATGAGCCACTGCACCCGGCCTTATCTTTATTTTTTAGAGATGTTACCCAGGCTGGTCTCAAACTCTTGGGCTCAAGTGGTCCTCCCACCTCATCCTCCCAAAGTGCTGGGATTACAGGCATGAGCCACTGCACCCGGCTATCCATACCTCCCTGAGGAATATACCTGTGAAACTGTGTCCCAAAGAGTTATAGAAACCAATGACTAACAGAAATTCCTGAGTTTGCAGGATGGCAGATCAGAAAAGAAACAATGTGCTGAAATGCCAAAACTCCCTCTGCTTGAGATAAAAGAACTGGCTGAAATTAGTTGGAACCAATAGGGCAACTGGGCTCTTGCACAGAAAGAGCTTTCTGGTGTCACAAATTTCCACCACATGTTACATTCTAAATCCCCCTGAATTGGACATGTGACTCATGAAGAGGCATGAAGAAATAATTGTGCATGCCTGAGGACTTTCCAGACCTCCCCTTTCCTTCTACCGGTTACTTATTAATCTCAGAATCCACCCCCAAAAATTTTTCTAATAAAAACATTACCTTAAAGCCAGCCCAGGGAGACTTGAGACAGCCCAGGGAGACCTAAAGTCACCACAAGGAGATTTCAGCTGGACTCTTCTATCTCCCTGTTGGCCTACCTGCAGTATGAAGCTTTTCTTTTCTCAAAAACCTGGTGTCACAGTATTGGTTTCTAGAACAGTGGGCAGTGAGTGCTTTTAGTCTTTGGTCAGTAACACCTGGATTTGATTTAGATAATATTTTGGACCTGAAGTCTTAATTAGTTGAACTTTTGGGGGATTTTAGGAAGACACTAATGTATTTTACCTGTGGGAAGAATCTACATAATTTGTGGCCATTGGGCAAACTACTGTGGATTAAAGGTGCCTGACAATTCTTTGCCCCTCCTCCCATCAAGAGATAGAGTCGGTCAGACGAAATGGCTCATGCTGGTAATCTCAGCACTTTGGGAGGCCAAAGCAGGAGGACTGCGTGAGCTCAATTCGAGACTAGTCTGAGCAATGTCGCAACACCGCATCTCCACTAAAAATTTAAAAATTAGCTTGACATGGAGGCGCATCCCTGTAGTCTCAGCTACTCGGGAGGCTGAGGCAGGAGAATCACTTGAGCTCAGGAGTTTGAGGTTACAGTGAGCTATGATCACCCCACTGCACTATGGGCTGGTTGACAAAGGAAGATCTCATCTTAAAAAAAAAAAAGAAAAAACAAGAGGCAGAGCCAGTTTTACTCCCCTTGAATCTGGACTGCCCTATAAACTTGTTTTAAGCAAAAGAATGCCCTAGAAGTGATGCTAAGGCTGGGCTTTAAGGGATCTGCATTTTCTGTGTTTTTGACATGCTCCTTTTTGGAATGCTTCCTCTAGTTTGTGAGGAAACCCAAGCAGCCACATGGAGAGTCCTTTGTGGAGAGGTCCAAGTGGAGAATGAAAGCCCCATGACCCAACCCATTCTGAGCTTCCAGCCCCCAGCCAGCACCAACTGCCATGCACATGAGTGAAGCCATTTTGGAACTTCCAACTGTACCAGTGCCTCAGCTGACACCATGTGAACCAAAGCTGCCCAGTCAACTGCAAAACTGCAAGAAAGTGTTGTTTTATAACACTAAGTTTTGGGGTAGGTGTTACACTGCAATAGATGACTGAAATAACTGTCTACTATGTGCCAGGCAGTATTTGATGCCCTTCTGATCCATGAGGGTAAAAACAGAAATGTAACCTGACAGGTGCAGAAGAAGGCACCAGGGGAGGGCAGAGGAAGGCCAGCTGCAGGGAGAAGCAGGGAGCTGGTGATTCTGGGCAGATGAGCACAAGGATGGGCCAAGAGCCAAGCCCCCTTGCCAGCTTTTGGCCAATCAGCACTGCAACTTCCTCCTCCATTTGTCTCACTGGATGGGATTAATTTTTCACCTGACGAAGTCGAGGGTGGAAAAAGAGCTGGAGACAGTGGGGAGGAAGGTTGCCTGGGTCTGTCTCACCAGCACCACTTCATGTCTGGACTGCTAGACAATGTTGTCCCAAAGGTTTCCGGGCCATCTATATTATTTGTAATTTACTGATTCTAGTTGCCTGTGGATCAGGGGCTGCTGAGACTAGTGCTCAGGACTTAGTGGACTCTGCAAGTTCCTGAGGGATAGGCAATCAGCGAGTGTTGTTCCTTTTCCTCGATTTCTGGCCACACAGTGTCCTGGGACAGGTCTGTGATTCCTAATACCCACCGCAGTCCTATCTCCTGGCCATCATCTATACCAGTGGAAGACATCCCCATTTCGCCCTCCACTTAATTTTCAGTTGTGGAACTAATCTGACCCACCCTCACTCATGGGCCAGGCCGACTTTACCCCTAAACACAGGGTGCTGGGGTCAGCTTCACCTTTACCAACTCCTTGGAGGACTCCACTTTATGTTCTAAACTAAGTTAGCAATATTTTTTCCCTTCTTCCCTTCCCACATCAAGATGATCATGGTATTTAAAAAGTATTTTAACAAATATCGGCCAGGTGCGGTGGCTCACAACTGTAATCCCAGCACTTTGGGAGGCTGAGATGGGTGGATCATGAGGTCAGGAGATCGAGACCATCCTGGCTAACACGGTGAAACCCCATCTCTACTAAAAATTAAAAAAATTAGCTGGCATGGTGGCAGGCGCCTGTAGTCCTAGCAACTTGGGAGGCTGAGGCAGGAGAATGGCTTGAACCTGGGAGGCGGAGCTTACAGTAAGCTGAGATCACACCACTGTACTCCAGCCTGGGCGACAGAGTGAGACTCTGCCTCAAAAAACAAACAAACAAACAAAAAAACCCAAAAGAATATCGGTTCAGTGCCAAGTATGTGCCAGGCTCAGTTTTAGGTGCTGAAGATACAGTAGTGAACAAGAGAGAAATTTCCCGTTCTCATGAAGCTGATCTTCTAATGAGGGAGGCAAGACAACAGAAAATAAATGCATAATGTTGGGTAGTTGATACCCACTCTGAAAAAAATCAAGCAGGTTAAGGCTGGGCGCGGTGGCTCACACTTGTAATCCCAGCACTTTGGGAGGCCGAGGCGGGCAGATCACCTGAGGTCAGGAGTTCGAGACCAGCCTGGCCAACATGATGAAACCCCGTCTCTACTAAAAATACAAAAGATTAACCCGGCATGATGGCAGGCACCTGTAACCCCAGCTACTCGGGAGGCTGAGGCAGGAGAACTGCTTGAATCTGGGAGGCGGAGGTTGCAGTGAGCCAAGACTGCACCATTGCACTCCAGCCTGAGGGACAAGAGCAAGACTTCGTCTCAAAACAAACAAAAAAACAAAACAAGCAGGTTAAGCAGATTCAGGCAGGAGGCCGTTCTGCATAAGGTAGTCTGAGAAGGTCTCTGTCATAAGGTGACATTTAAGAGACCTGAATTGAATGAAATATTGGGGACAAGTGTTTCAGGCAAAGTGAACAGCAAGTACAAAGGCCTTGAGGCAGGAAGAAATATGGCAAGTTCAAGGAATAGCTATCAGGCTAGTGTGGCTAAGGCCGGTCCAGCATGGTAGAGTGATAGATGTGGGTGAGGAGGGAGATAGGAACCAGATTGAACAGGGCTTCTATGGATTTGGTTCTGAACAAATGGCATGATCTGATTTATGCTTACAAAGATTTCCTGGATGCTCTGTGGAAAACAGACTAGGGAGGAGGAATGGAGGAGGTGGAAGCAGGGTGACCAATTAGTAGCTGCTATATAATCCAGGGCAAGATGATGGTGGCTTGATCGAGGATGGTTACGTCAGAGTTGGTGAATTTTGATGTTTTGAAGGTAGCACAGACAAGGCTGGCTGAGGGCTTGCAAATGGCATTTGAGAGTAAGAGAAGCACATCAAGGACACCTTTTAGATTCTGGGGAACTGAATGAACAAGAGTATCACTCTCTGAAGGAGGTAAGAACGGGAGTGGAGCGAAAGGAGTGTAAGGAGTAGGTTGCTGGGGGCAAGATGTATTGTGTTTGAGATGCCAGTAAAATAAGCAGCTGAATTTGGAGGTCAGGGAAGAGATTTGGGCTGGAGACAGATCAGTGATCAGCATATGGATATTATAAATCACTCAGAGGGAGTGTAGACACAAAAGAACATCATGAACTACGGCCGGGGCCTTCAACAACTGAGGAAGAAGTCCAGAGAGGAGACAGAAATGGCCAGTGAAGTGAGGAAGATCAGAAGGATCTGGTGTCCAGGAAGTCGTGAGGATTGTGTATGATCACAACCAAAGTGTCAACTCATAAGCCTTCATTTTCTCATCTGTGAAATGGACACCGTAACACCACCTACTTCATGGCGGATAGTACTAGCACATAGTAAACTCTCAAAATAAGGTAGCTACTGTTATTCCCTGCTGGTTGGCTGCCAGAGCCCACAGCTTCCCTATCCACATTACTGACAGCACCTCCATGAGTCTTTCTCCGGGGTGAGGAGTCTCTGCTCACTCAGGGTCTGAGGCCTCTGGGTCAAATCGAGGTCAAGTGGCTTCAGTGCTTAAGTCTCTGACCCACACAGCCTTCAGCCCTTACTTGCAAATCAACAAAGGGTAAACCTGTGGAAAAATATGGGTTTTGGAGCCAGAATTCTGCCTCTTGCCAGCTGTGGGCTCTTAGGCAAGTTTCTTAATCTTCCAGGGCCCCACTCTATGACATCGGGAGAACTCCTACTTCATGGGACCGTGTGTAGCCCAGTGTAGACTGTAAGGCCGGCTGCTCTCCTGCACGCTGGCCTGGGAGTTAGAGGCTTCTTGCTGCGCTCCTCCTCAAAGTATACAGGACTCCCACCACACACACACACCTGGAACCAAGCTGGTCTGGTCTGCGAGCGCCTTATAGCTCAGGTTACCTGATGGGGAGGCAAAGAAGTGGCAACCTGTCCACTTTCTTTGCCGCAGGACCCCTCGTTAAGCAGCGGGGTCCAGCCGGGCTGACTTAGGGAGTGGGTTTCGAACGTGCCACCCCTCGCCCGACGTCGAAGCCCGTTTCCTGGGTAACCTTTTTCTGCCTCTCTTCCTCGACCACCAAGGCCCACTGGCCGGAACGCCGCCGCGGCCCCAACCACCCCAGACAACCACCCGCCAGCTGTCCTCTCCGTTCTCTCCGCCGCCGCGCTGCAGGCCCAGGCTCGCACCCGAGTCCCTTCACACCCCAGGAAGTGGCACGGCCTGTTGAGGGCAGCGTGGAGGAGGAAGAGGAGGCGCGGCTCAAGGCTACCGAAGCTCCGCCGCAAAGGCTCAGGAGGAAGAGGGCGGTGCGCGGCCAAACGTCGAAGCTCGAGTCAGACTCCGGGTACCCCGCGAGGCCGCCCCGCCCGCTGCCCACCCTCCCGAGGCCCCGCCCAGCGCGCCAGTCCCGCCACGGGCTGCCCCGCCTTCCCGCTCTCGTCCCGAAAACCCCGCGCCCAGCCCCGCCCCCACCGGGGCCCCGCCCCGCCCCTCCCCTCCCCGCCCCGCCCCTCCCCTCCCCTCCCCTCCCCTCCCCTCCCCTCCCCTCCCCGCCCGCGCCTCGGGCGCCCTCTCGCCGCTCCCGGGTCTGGCCAGCCGGAGGAGTCTCAGCTCTCAGCCACTCGCACCCTGGCGCCGCGCTTGCCAGCCCTCCCTCCGGGCCCTCCCCCGGTCGCCGCTGTGGGGCAGCGCCTGGCAGGCGGCCCGCGGGCGGGTCGCCTCCCCTCGTGTAGCCCACACTCTTCTTAAAGCGGCGGCGGGAAGATGAGGTTTCGGGAGCCGCTCCTGGGCGGCAGCGCCGCGATGCCTGGCGCGTCGCTGCAGCGGGCCTGCCGCCTGCTCGTGGCCGTCTGCGCTCTGCACCTTGGCGTCACCCTCGTTTACTACTTGGCTGGCCGCGACCTGAGCCGCCTGCCCCAGCTGGTCGGAGTCTCCACATCGCTGCAGGGCGGCTCGAACGGTGCCGCCGCCATCGGGCAGCCCTCCGGGGAACTCGGGACCGGAGGGGCCCGGCCGCCTCCTCCTCTAGGCGCCTCCTCCCAGCCGCGCCCGGCTGGCGACTCCAGCCCAGTCGCGGCTTCTGGCCCCGGCCCCGCGAGCAACTTGACCTCGGTCCCAGTGCCCCAGACCACCTCGCTGCCGCTGCCCGCCTGCCCTGAGGAGTCCCCGCTGCTCGGTAAGGACTCGGGTCGGCGCCAGTCCGAGGATTGGGACTCCCCTGGATTTCCCCGACAGGATCCCCCAGACATTCCCTCAGGCTGGCTCTTCTACGACAGCCAGCCTCCCTGTTCTGGATTAGAGTTTTAAATCCCAGAGGCTCGGGACTGGATGGGAGAGAAGGGTTGGGAAGTGGGTCCCTGGGGAGTCATGTAGGCGGCTTGGGGCCGGGACCGCCCAGGGAAGTCCCGAGGCCCCTCTAGCCCCAGAACCAGAGAAGGCCTTGGAGACTTCCCTGCTCTGACCCGAAGCTCAGGAAGTTTTGGAGTTTGGATCTGCTTAGGGCTTGGAGCAGCCTTGCACTAAAAACTCTGGTAGGGACCTCGAGTAATCCACTCCCTCTTGGGGACTGACGTGAGGCTCCCGGTGGGGAAGGAGACTGACCTCTCGGTTCACGTGTCTTGCCATAGAGCCACTCTCCTGAGAGTGGCGTTTTCTCCTGATCGTTTGTGCCAAGTGACTTCTCTGTGAACCCAACGTTTCTCTTCTGGAATAATAAATGGTCACCCTTTCAAGGGGTTGTTTTGGAAGATTATGTGAACAATGTAAATAAGGGCTTAATTAATGAGGGTAAGCCCTCAGTAAATTGTCACTGTGTGTTCATTTCTTCCTCTGTGTGGATCGTCACCGAGAGCCCTTCCCTCTAGTCTCCTCCCGGTATGGGTACCCAAAACCTAGGTGAGCAGGAATCTCTCCCAAGGGCAGAGAGCTTGTGTGCTCCGGGGGCTAGAGGGCTAAAATATAACCAGTCAGCACCACGTTGCCCATTTCTGGTACTTCCAGCAGCAGCCTTAGTCTCAATTATCTTGCCCAGATGATCTGAACTCTGACCTCTAGCCTCTGTTTCAGCTTAGGCAGATAGCTTGAGTAGGTGGGTTTGCATTCCTCATAGCAGGAGGCTGAGCCTAGTCCGGACTTCTCTTTGACCTGTAACCTACAGGCCCACAGGCCCAAGGCAACCACAGGTTGCTTCCAGGGTTACCACACAGGTCCTCTCTCATTTCTAATGCCAAGTTTTAGAGAATTGTTGTGAGTGAGGGGCCCTGGCAGGCAGGATGACATCCTGTCGACAGGAGTTTTCTGTCACTTTCCTACAGAGCCCTGGCTACTACATACTCTTGCTCAATTTCGCCAATAATTGCGTCAATGTGTTCATATCAAGTTTGGGAAGGACATCTTGGAATCGGTCAGACATGAACTGTGGTAATGATGGGGGCGTTTTTTTTAAGCAGATAATTAAATTCCTTTGCATTTGATGATGATTCTGGGAAGCAGACTAGTCCCATAAAATGAAATGGACTGCCTTGCTGCTAAGTGTCTGACTTGAGTCATGCTATCGAGTTTCTCAAAATCTCTTCCTCATGTGTAAAATGTGATTGTCAATGATTACCTTACAGGGTTATTTTTAAGACTAAATGAGATTGTGTACATTAAATACAGGCACTCAGGCCAGGCACAGTGGCTGACGCCTGTAATCCTAGCACTTTGGGAGGCTGAGGGGCGTGGATCCCTTGAGGTTAGGAGTTCAAGACCAGCCTGGCCAATATGGTGAAACACCATCTCTACAAAAATACAAAAATGTTAGCTGGGGGTAGTGGCGCACGCCTATAGTCCCAGCTACTCAGGAGGCTGAGGCAGGAGAATTGCTTGAACCTGGGCGGCAGAGGTTGCAGTGAGTCAAGATGGTGCCAGTACACTCCAGCCTGGGCGACAAAGCAAGACTCTGTCTCAAAAAAAAAAAAGTACGGGCACTCAATACACTGCATAATAATAATATAGTAATAATATTTGCTTAGGACCTTTATAAAGTTCCATTTTTTCAGACTTCCACGGAAATGGCTCTGAAGAGCAGAGTGAAGTGGGAGAGAGACTGAGTCTCCAGGCCAGAAAAAGGCCAGGTTTTTTGCTTTTGTTTTTGGTTGTTGCCTGGATATTGCACAGAAAGAAAAAATAATTAGCAAATTAAAGAAAAGTACTGCAAAGTTGATTAGATTGGTATTTGAGTATCACATCTTCCTCTCAGAAGCGTAAGAGACAAGGTGGTGACCATAGCTCTGCTTAGTTTTGTTTTGTAATGATGTTGCTAGTGATCGGCTTGTCACCAGTTACTGGTGTTTCTAAATGGACTATATTTGCCTAGTTGAAAGGACCTCCTGAGAGAGAACATTCTGGAGGACGAGGAGAGAGTGCCTTCTCTAGTTTGGCTGCTTTCGTGTGACGTGCAAGGGACCATGACGTTTAGGCTGCTGCTGAGGCAGCCCCAGAAATGGGGGTCGAGAGGTCTTCTCTTCATTTTAATAGGGCCTGTAGGTTTGGATGGTTAGGTACAGTTCTCAGAGTGGAGGTTCCTGGCTATGAGGCCTTGAGAAAGCTGAAAGTCTCCTTGGGAGTGTGTTGGTGGGGGGAGTTGAGCCCATCTGTTCATGGGCAGGTGTTAGCCAAAGCCTTTGCGGGTGGTTTTGAGGTTGGTGGGAGAAAGCATCCGTGGGGTTTAGAGTTGTGGCCTTTTCACTACTTGCAGTTCCTTTCCCTGACTTGGCTTTACTTTCTGGTGTCCAGGGGTCTGGGCCAGATGCTGAGATTCCTCTCGGCTGACAGGTGTGGGTTATGGGCAGGCCCTACCCTGGAGCACATAAGGCACTGGATTGGACTGCTGATGGGTTGCTGTTGGAGCTATCAAGGACTTGGAATAGTCTTCAGATAGACTTGGGTTAGTGTGACCTGGGGCAGGCTGCAGGTTTGGAGCCATAGTATCCCCCGCCCTCACACCGGGCACCCTCCTGTGGGCTAATGTGAGGCTTATAGGAGTGAGTGATGCAGTGGGAAGGTGGGCCTTTCCTGAGGATTCTGCAGCTTTCTCCAGGGAATTCTCCCAGGCAGTTTAGGCCTGCAGGTGCTATGCTATTCTTCTTTCCTAACACTGTCTCAGGTCCTCAGGGGGGCCATGCAGCATCTACTTATAACCCTGCAGCAAGGCCCTCTTTTCTGGCCACCTGGGTGTTTGCCTACTGAGATAGGAGGAACAGTGGCCTTGGGTTTCTTCCCCCATCATGTTTATCTCTACTCAGATTGGGCAGCAGCTCAATGGGACTTGACCAGCTGTGGCATGGCCAGTCCGGAGATGCGGGAGGTGGGCAGTACCTGAGGCTGAACTAGTGAGAGAGGCATGGCTGGCCTGGAGGCTCAGCTGGGGCCTGGGATGGATGGTACAGTCCCCTGAGGGGGCAGGGGAGTGAGTGTTAGACTGCTTATGTCTCAGAGGCCGCTCTTGCCCACCTATGCTTTGAGGAGATCCTCTTCATTTGTTCAAAAGGAAAGACTCTGATCTAGAGATGGGCACTTGGACCAGCAAACAGCAGCTACAGGTAGCCAGGGCACCCGAGGAGCACTTGCCCATGAGCCAGTTTCCCTGGTTTTTATGGGGGCTGTTGCTGAGCCTCTGCCAGGGTTTGTGCCCTAGCTGGTCTTTGCTGGGCTCTAAGGTGTTTCTCTACCAGCACATTTCCACCTCCCTCATACGCACACATGTGGACACAAGCAGGCTGCCCAGGACAGAGTGTACTTTGAGGCTTGGGAAAGGACTCTCTCTCGCCCCTTTGGGGATGAGCCTTGGAACCTCATCACCTTCCGGCTTATGGTGGAGCTTCTTCCTGGGGGTTGAAGCTTTAGGCTCAGATAACTAGTCTTGTAAGCCAGTTTTGTCCTGTTGTTTTTTTCGTGGAAAATAATATATTGACAAACACACAGACATTCCTTGTCTAACAGTCTGAGATTGAGAAATACCCTCCATGACTATCTGGTTTGCTTTCATGGTAAAACTTGGTCGCTTTCTTAGACACAGCCTATGGTGATAAAAGTGATCCCTGGCTGCTATAATTCATTCCAGACTTCGATTAAACACAAGGAACCTCCTCCACCTGCAGTGGAGCCTCTGATGGCCCAAGTGGAAACTCCTTGGGGAATGGGGAACAAGAGCCAAATGTGGGATTGGTCTCAAACTGCAGCTTCTTAGAACTGTAGCATCCCACGATGGGATCCTCTAGTGCTCTTCCTGGAGGTTACTATTCAGTAGTTGGCTAGTGCACGGGTTCAGAGGTGACCTGATATGCCCTAGAGTTTCAGAGGAAGATCCCCTGCAAGATGTGTCTCTGGGTCCATCTGAAGGTCTTGTATGTTGGTTTTGTATGGATGTTCGTGATGGCTAAGGCATCTGATAACTTCATTCCTTCAGTTCCAGCAATGTTCCTGTATTATGCTGGGCACTAGAGCTACAAAGAAGAAAACAAAATGCCTTCTCTTCAGAAACTCTTAATTTAGGCAGGGGAGGCATAATTAAACAGTGCTGACGTCATCTAAGGGAACCAAAGTGTGTGTTTATCCCTTTCCCTATCACTCCCCTCCCTCCTTCATTTCTTCCTTTCTTCTTTCAGAAACTACAAGTTCATATCAAAATTCTCCAGCCCTGGTTTTATTTGGTTTTGTGAAAATTTTCCTCTAATTTCGAAGCTATGCATTAGCTCTGCTGGGTAATCTTTAACTTGCTGCTTTATAATGATTATAATGAGATATCACTGGGTATTATGGTCTTTGGGTAGCAGCAGGGTAGGGATTTCGAGGCTGGGACTAAGTTAATTTATGGGTTGGGAACTGATGCCAGTTAATGGCAAGGCAGTCTGAGCCTTCCACAGATTCCACCCTAGGGACCATCCAGACTTAGGGAACAGGGCCAGCAGGCTCATCCCCTTTGCATTCAGCTGGGCTATGGGTGTGTGTTTGTGAAAGAGGTTATTCAATAGTTATACTGCTGATTTCCCCGCTATCTGTTTACCCAGTGCCTCCTGTACCTTGTTTCTTACTCTTTGTTCTCTGCTCTTACTGTGAAGAAGCAGAGACTGGAATTCTGCTTGAACCCACATCCACCTGGAAATTCCAGTTTTTCTTATCCAGTGGAGCAGCAATCCAGTTGTCTTAGGACAAATGGTCTGCCCTTGAAGCTTAAATCCTTTGAGGGCCTGGCACGGTGACAATTTTACATTTGGCTTTGGTATAGACTGGTATGGTCCCTGGGCAGTGAGGTCACTGTAAGGCCAACCAGCCAGAGCCTGGCTCCTAGGGGAATTCGCAAGGCATGGGATTAGACTCACAGGGTCCACTCCTGTCCATAAACTTGGTGAGGGTTCCTGGGAGCCAGACTGTGACTGAGACTGTAGAGACCTGAGACCTGAGTTGTAGGGGTCTCTGTGTTGATCTGGGCCATTGCAGGGTGAGGTGAGGCGGTCACTAGCTCAAGGAGTGATCTCAGGATATTGTTCTGTAAGTCAGAGACCAGGTTGGAGAGTGGGGCTTGGGGGTGGGGGACAGGGTTCAGTGAGGAGCTGGTTCTGGGTGAATGTGGCCTAAAGGGATTTGTCCTTAGAAGACAGAGGGGTGAGTCACACACTCAGTGTTTCAGGTTCCACTTTGCAGCTCGACCTCAGCCAGCCCCTTCCCTACACAAATGAAGGCTAGGGGCTATATAATTGGCTGTTGCTGAATTCTTTGGCAGTCATTTTAAAGTCTGGTGTGGGTGTGTTATGTAGCTGCTTCTCTGTCCACTCCCCCCACCTGCTGCTTCTCCAGAGCCCCTCACAAAGCCCAGGGGGGGAGGGAGGGAGAGAGAGAGGGAGGGAGAGAGAGAGAGAGAGAGGGAGAGAGAGAGAGAGAGAGAGAGAGAGAGAGAGAGAGAGAGAGAGAGAGAGAGAACAACAACTTGCCTCGCAGGGATGTTGGGGATAGGGGTATGGGTCTTTGCTTTTGCCTTTTGAGGGGGGATAATCTCTTCCTTCATTTTAAAAGTAAAAAGTAATGCAGGCTCATTGAAAATAATTTGAAAAGTTGAAAGAGATATAAAAGCACACCCAAATTCCTGTCACCCAGAAGAAACATACTGGCATATTTCCTACTAGTCTTTTTCATGTTTAAGAATATAGCTAATATCTTTTTTCTTTCTTTTTTTTTTTCTTTTTGAGACAGGGTTTTTGCTCTGTCACCCAGGCTGGAGTGCAGTGATCACAGCTCACTGCAGCCTCGACCTCTCGGGCTAAGTGTTTCTCCCACTTCAGTCTCCCTAGTTGCTGGGACCACAGGTGCATACCACCATGCCTGACTAATTTTTGTATTTTTTTGTAGAGATGGGGTTTTGCCATGTTGCCTAGGCTGGTCTCAAACTCCTGAGCTCAAGTGATTCACCTGCCTTGGCCTCCCAAAGCACTGGGATTATAGGTGTCAGTCACCACATCTAGTGTTATAGCTGTTTTCTTTATAGATGGACAGATAGATTGAAATAGATTCATGTAGATAACCTGGTGTTCAGCATTTTTCACTTAAGATTCTGTCACAGACTTGACCCTATACCTTTAAAAATCACAAAGGCAGTATCATATTCTGTTACCTGAATATGGTATAACTTTAAAAAAAATCATTCAACTGTTGCTAAACACACACACATATATAGTTTTTGTTTTTTCTTAGTGATGTAGTGATGATGCTTGTGCAGAAAGCTTTATGTACTTTTTGGATTCTGTAGGAGAGCTTTCTAAAAAAGGAAAAAAAGTGTTGAAGTTTTTTGAGAAGGGCTAGGTTTTCAAGCCAGTCTTACAAAAGGATAGACTCACTGGAAATTCCAGATTTGCTTAGTGCTGGCAGATGAGTATCGCTTATTGCTGAATGATGTGTCTAGAATTCTGATTAAAAAAGAAACTAGGTCCAGGAAGTGCCTGGGGACAGGGGCGAAGGGCCAGGCTGCAGGATAGGCTCTTAGGATCTGGCTTAGCAGAAATCTGCTGTGAACAGAATCGGTGGGGGTGATGCTTTCTCAGTAACTTCTCTATTTGTTTCCTTAGCAGCCAAGTCCCTGTGCTGGACTTCTGTGGACGACTATGGCTCTGGGGCTGTGGTGGTAGGTGAACAACAGCTAGCTAAACCAGTGCTATTGACGTCATTGAGATGTGACACACAGGAAGGTGGGAGCAAGCTTGCAAATCAGATTCTGAAACATACAGCACAGCTCTCCCACCTCCAGGTGGTCCTGAGATCTAGGGAGGGACCATAGTGAGAAACTTCAGGTTTCTAGGAATTCTCTTATGGAGAAGATCTCTTAGGGAGAGGCAGAGCCTGAGTCTCAGTTGGGGCTGGTTCAGGTGGGTTACATCAATAAGCCCCAGGCGAATGTGCCAGGCTATTCCCAAGGAGTATACTTTGAAGTTACTCCCTTTAGAATGTCCTCACTGGAGCTAAATTCTCTCTGAGGAGCAGTTTTGTCTGCCGGGGTCATTTGGCACAGAGCCTGGAGTAGAAGGGCGAGGTTGCACTGAGGGAAGGGGCAGGATTATGTCAGCAGTGTGACGGATATGGTATGAGTTCAGGCTCCTTCCTGCCCCACCACGGGGGCCTAGAGGTCATGGGGAGGGTCTGTGGCAGGAGATTCAATCATTGCTTGGCCCCATGACAGGGTATATTCTAAAAATGCCTTAAGTTTTTTTCTTTCAAAGTTTCTTCCTGTTTTGCATCATGGCCTTTGCCTTTGACATCCTGAAACCGCAGAGCTGTCATTGGTGTTGCAGGACACTGCCAGCTTGAAAAAAATCAACTACAACAACAACAACAAAAAAAAAACAGGAAACGATGTGGAGTTAAGGGCACGTCCTAGGGAAGCTGGTATTTGTGTTATGGGAGTGTGGGGACGTGGCATTGAGGTGTTGGGCAGCGCCTGACATTTAGAGGAGTACTCTGGGCAGAGCCCCTGCCTGCCCAAGAATAGGTAGAATTGAGTCTTCACACTAAAGTCAGGAGAGACCCCCCAGGAAGAGAATGAATAGGGACTCATTTCCTCATTCAGCAAACTTTTATTGGTAACTACACTATATAAAGTGCGAGAGATAGACATGAACAAGAGAGGCCCCCACTTTTTGGCAGTCCCTTAGTAGTAGTAGACTCTGGCAATATGGTGTGGTCAGAGGGAGCAAGCCTGGGTGCTTTGAGGGTACTGAGGAGGTACAGGGAGCCAAATGGGTGGTCTGGGCCAGGGCCAGAGTCAGAATGAAGGACTTCTCTTCCAGACACTGATTTTAGCATCTCTGTCTCTCAGTATGTTTGAACAGTCTCCCTTATTGGAAGGGCAGGGGTCTACTGCTAAAAGAAACCTGTGATTTCCTCTCGTTGCTGTCATATGGGAAGAACACTATAGCTGAAATTCCAGAAGTTGCACACCGTTACCAGCAGGACAGGAGAGGAAAGGAAGTGGAGGCAGAGTGAGCTGAAGATGATGAAAGAAAGAGAAGGTGCAGTTGGGACTGTTCTGGACAGAGGAAGTCTGACGGTAGCTGGACTGAGGGATCATAGGGAGGCAGTTGAAAGGGAAGAGAGCTACAGAGAGGAATTTCGTAGTCTGCAGAGGGTAGGAGCAAGCCTTGAAGGCTGCTAGAGTGAGGATTCCGAGCTCTGGTCTTCATTCTTTTTCTAATTCATTACATCATTTTAGGCAAATCCTAACTCCTTTGGTCTCTGTTGTCTTTCTGAAATTTGAGTGGGCTGGACCTGCTGGTCTTTAGCCTCTGTCTTTCTCTATCTCCTAGATTCCAGTTTGGCAAATGGGGGGAAAACCTGGTTATATCTGCAACATGAAAGGCCTCTGAAATTCCTTTTGAAGCCCACTACCCATGAGGCTTCTGCTAAGGATTTCGTGTCTGTCTAAGCAGACATAAAAATTTTAGCAGGTGGATGACCCATAGAAATGGCACAAGGAATGTTTCTATCATGCTATGGTATTTAAGAAAGTTGTTATCCTCTCTGTGCCTCAGTGTTCTCACTTGTAAAATGGCGATAACAGTATCCACCTCATAGATATTGTGAAATGTAGGCAGTAGCCACGAAAGGGCTTAAAACAGTGCCTAACACAGAATAAGTTGTGAATATATGTTATTTATTATTGGTAGTATAATACTTATTTGTGAAGATTTTGGCTTTTGCTTTATAGGACCTTTTTTTTTTTTCAGTTGAAAATACAATGTTACCATGTTAAATGTTAAAAAAAATTTCTACTTACCATTGTAACAGAACATGCTCCCATTCCTGTAACAGAACTTGCTATTACTTTTCAAATGCATACATATTCCAATGCATATATTCCAATGCAGTTGTAGAGTGAAACTGTTTGCGTGCAGCCATTTTTATCCAACATTATCTTATAAAATGTTATGTTCTTAATTATCCTAATTATCTTTTGTTACCGTCTAGTATCCTTATAGATATTCCATTAGTATATACTATTCCAGGTTTCACTATTGTAGCTAATCTAGAGAGGAACATTTTTGTAGTGCGTAGCTCTTTGCTTCAGTTGAATTACTTTCCTGTGATAAATTCCTGGAGAAGAATTTCTAGGCCAGAGGATATGGTCATCTTAACAATACCGATTCACATTGCCGCATTGCTTTCCAAGAGGTTTGGAATCATTCACAGGTTCTAAATTGAAAATTCCTGGCTTTTGAAGTATGTGGATTCTAAGGGCGAGTTGGATCTAGCTGGAGCCTCACACTGACACTTCCAGCCTGTGTGTGTGTGTGTGTGTGTGTGTGTGTGTGTGTGTGTGTGTGTAGTTCCCTATGCTGGATACCATGTGGCCTTTCTGGACATTAGAGTTTTCCTGTAAGTGATTGCCTCAGGGCAGTTCCTGTTGAATTCACTCTGTGTCCACAAAAGGAGCCTTACTGTGGCTCTTTCAACACCCCACCTGAAAGTAAGAACATTCTTTCCTTCTTCCTTGATATGTGGCACTAAACCTATAGCATGGGGCAGGCTCTGGCTTTAAAAACCTGACTTAAAAATAATGGTGTTGGCCGGGCGCGGTGGCTCAAGCCTGTAATCCCAGCACTTTGGGAGGCCGAGACGGGCGAATCACAAGGTCAGGAGATCAAGACCATCCTGGCTAACACGGTGAAACCCCGTCTCTACTAAAGAATACAAAAAACTAGCTGGGCGAGGTGGCGGGCGCCTGTAGTCCCAGCTACTCGGGAGGCTGAGGCAGGAGAATGGCGTGAACCCGGGAGGCGGAGCTTGCAGTGAGCTGAGATCCGGCCACTGCACTCCAGCCCGGGCGACAGAGCGAGACTCCATCTCAAAAAAAAAAAAAAAAAAAAAATGGTGTTGATCAAAAAGTTTGTGGATCCGTTTTTGGAAACACTGCATGTAGCTGTCCATAGAAACTGTTATATTCTGTTGGGCTAGCCTGTGCGCCTGATCATTTAACTCATGTGGATGAACTTCTGTGTGATAGCCCTGGTGTATGGGATCAAGAAACAGGGCCCTAATGAAGAAAGGCTTTTAAATTATGTTGGATAAAAATAAGTTGTTACAATAACCCAAAGTCTGCAAATATGAATTGCCAGTTCTGTCCTTGTAGTCATCTCCCATGTACCTGCCTCTTTTGTAGACTCTTGTAGATTCAGAAGCCCACTGAATTGCATAAATGATGGAATGATTTTAGAGTTAGTGATTTCAGTGACTAAAAGTTTACAGATCCTGACCGAGCACAGTGGCTCACACCTATACTCCCAGCATTTTGGGAGGCCAAGGCGGGTGGATCACTTGAGGCAAGGAGTTCGAGACCAGCCTGGCCAATATGGTGAAACCTTGTCTCTACTAAAAATACAAAAATTAGCCAGGTGTGGTAGCACACACCTGTAATCCCAGCTACTCGGGATTGAGGTGGAAGAATGGCTTGAAGCCAGGAGGTGGAGGTTGCAGTGAGCCGAGATCAGGCCACTGCACTCTAGCCTGGTGACATAGTGAGACTCTGTCTCCCCGACCACCACCCCCAGCCCCCGCCCCGGCTGCCCCCTCAAAAAAAGAAGTTTACAGATCCAGCAGATGGGGCATATTCAACTTGTGACAGCCACCCCCTTCACCTTATAGCTATGTCATACATCTTCTCCTTTGACTGCATTCTGCAGCAGTCAGTTGTGACTTAATATGGCACTCTGGGCCCACTAAATTAGGTCAGAGCTGCTAGTAGTATATTGTTCCTAGAGACCTATAGGGCAAGATTTTCTTACTACTTAAAATGAGGGAGATAATTTCTTACCTCAAGGAGTTGGTAAGAGGAGTGAATGAGATTAGTTATATGGTAATATCAGTACTCTGAATGTCTTTTGATCAGTGCTAACTCATCCTGTTGGGCACAAAAGGCATACAGTCAGCACCCTTAGGCCACATAGTAAAATTTGTCCAAATGCAGGTTTTTCATCTGCCTTGGGGCAGAGTCAAAGAAGAAGGAGAGGCGTGAGGCTGTGACCACAACTTAGGGACAGAGTATAGCCCAAAACAAGTACCCCAGGCCACAAGGAGAAGGCGGCTATCTTGTTGAATCCACAGCACTGGAAACTTGGAGTGTGTGTTTCCCTGTGTCAGTTACGCTGGGATTTTATGGCTCCTCACATTCTTCCCTTCAGGTGGACGTTGTTCATCAGTATCCTGGGCAAGAGGCCATCATAAACTACAGACAGCTGAATGATTAGGAAGAGGAGCTGAAGAGGGAG
This sequence comes from Rhinopithecus roxellana, assembly GCF_007565055.1. NCBI lineage: Eukaryota > Metazoa > Chordata > Mammalia > Primates > Cercopithecidae > Rhinopithecus > Rhinopithecus roxellana. The sequence goes on from NC_044564.1 coordinate 25,668,034, forward strand.
CATTAAATTTTTGATTGAGTCTTGGGTGAGAAAATATGTCATTAAAACAAAATGATGGATGTAGGCGGGCTCAGTCTTGTGTGCCTGGTGTGTTGGTAGAAAAACTAAAGCACAAGCCTGTAGATAACCTGCTTTATTCTCCCTCCGGGCTGGTATTGGAATCCAGGATGCCAGACCCTAAAGTTCACCTCTCTTTCCAACCTACTGAATAATCCGAGAGAAATCATGTCTTCTCTCTGTGCCTCAGTTTGCCCATGTATAAAATGAGATGAAGGATTGACTTGGATGCTCTCCGGAGTCTCTTCCTGCCTGGAGTTCTGACGTAGCCATGTACTCCTGCTCAGCATCGCTAAATGGCTTTGTGGTAGGACCATTGAGTGCTGCCTCCATTAGGGTCAGCTATGTAATGCTGGGGTGGCTGTCAGTGGGCCCTAAGAGCCAGGATTTGTCTTGCTGGAGAAATCCACACCACCTAAACTTAAGACCCAGGGGTGTCCAATCTTTTGGCTTCCCTAGGCCACATTGGAAGAAGAATTCTCTTGGACCACATGTAAAATACACTAATGATAGCCAATGAGCTTTAAAAAAATTCTCAGTATTTTAAGAGAGTTCACGAGTTTGTGTTGAGCTGCATTCAAAGCGATCCTGGCCACATGTGGCCCATGGGCCGTGGGTTGGATACACTTGGTTTAGACCTTCCAACAATTCTAATCTCTAAACAGGAAATCAAAAGTCAAGATGAATAGATAAGTTGGTCAGTGTGAAAAAGTAAATCGGTGGGAGTCACTGTAGATGCAGGGTTCTAGGCTCCATCAACAACCAGCTACATCACCCTACAAAAGATAATGCTTGTTCAGCACTTATTACATGCCAACCATGGGAAAAATACTTCAGATGCATTGTTTTCATGAACTCTCACAGCAGCTCTTTTTCTTCCTAAATGTCCCGTTAGAACCTCTAGTACAATGTTAAATAGATACGCTGAGAGACAACATACTTGTCTTCTTAGGGGGAAAATATCCAGTCTTTGACTATTAAGAATGATGTTAGCAGTGGGTTTTTCCTAGATGCCCTTTATTGGGTTGAGGAAGTTCCATTCTATTCCTGGTTTGGTTAAGTTATTTTTATCATGAAAAGATAATGGGTTTTGTCAAATACTTTTCTGTGTCTGTTGAGATGATTGTGTGTTTTGTGTCATTTATTCTTTTGATATGGTATATTATACATTGATTTTTCAGATATTAATCTTGCATACCTGGAATAAATCCCACTTGGTCATGGTGTGTAATTCTTCTTATTTATTGCTGGATTGAGTTTGCTAGTATTTTGTTGATTTCTATTCGTAACAGATAGTGGTCTGTAGTGCCTGCCTGCCTGCCTGCCTTCCTATCTCTCTCTCTTTTCCTTCCCCTCCCCTCCCCTTCCCTCCCCTTCCCTTTGTTCTCTCATAGTTGTTTATCACTGTCAGAAAAGGTCTGTTAGTTTTCTTTCCTTATGAGATCTTTGTCTGGTTTTGGTATCAGGGTAATAATACTGCCTCAAAAAATGAGTAGGGAAGTGTTCCTTCCTCTTTTGTATTTTAAGAGAGTTTGTGGTGGGTTTTTATTAATTCTTCTTTAAATATCTGGTAGAGTTCACCAGTAAAGCCATCTGGGCCTGCTCTTTTCTTTATGGGAAACTTTTTGATTCCTAATTCAGTTTCTTGTTACAGGTCTATTAAGACCTTCTATTTTTTTCTTAAGTCAGTTTTGATAGTTTGTGTCTTCCAAAGGAGTTTGTCTGCTTCATCTAAGTCATCTAATTTGTTGGCATACATATCACAGTGATTCCTTATGATCCTTTTTATTTCTGTTAAAGTTGGTATAGGGATAGTCCCTTTTTCATTACTGATTGTTTTCTTTTTTTCTTAGTCTAGCCAAAAGCTTGTCATTTTTATCGATCTTTTCAAAGGACTAACTTTGAGTTCATTATTTGTTCTCTTTGTTCTAATTTTTCTGCTTCATTAACTTCTCTAATCTTTATTAATTCTATCATTCTGCTTGCTTTTGGTTAAGTTTGCTTTTTCTGGTGTCTTAAGGTAGAAGGTTAGGTTATTGATTTGAGATTTAAAGATCATGCACTTTAAACATTTTGATAGATACTGTCAGTTTGCCCTCTAGCTTTTTCTCATTAACAGTGTATAAGAGTGCTTATTCCTCACATTCATACCAGCCCTGGATGTTACTAACCTTTATATATTTTCCAGTATCATATTCAGACATGGTATCTTGTTTCAATGTGTTTCTCTGATTACTGATGAAGTTAAGCAAGTTTTCATGTGTTTATTGGCTGTCTTTCTTTTTTCCTTCTTTCTTTCAAGATGGGAGTCTTTGCCATGTTGCCCAGGCTGGACTCAAACTCCTGGACTCAAATGATCTTCTCACCTCAGCCTCCTGAGTAGCTAGGACTACAGGCATGAGCCACCATGCCTGGCTTGGCCATTTGTATTTCTTATGTGAATAAATTTTCTTTTTTATGAAACGGAGTCTTACTCTGTCGCCCAGGCTAGAGTGCAGTCGTCTGATCTTGGCTCACTGCAACAGCTGCCTCCCAGATTCAAGCGATTCTAACACCTCAGCCTCCCAAGTAGCTGGGACTACAGGTGTGTGCCACCACCTGGCTAATATTTGTATTTTTAGTAGAGATGGGGTTTCGCCATGTTGGCCAGGCTGGTTTCAAACTGGCCTCAAGTGATTCACCTGCCTCAGCCTCCCAAAGTGTTGGGATTACAGGTGTGAGCCACTGTGCCCAGCTGACTTTTTTTTTCTTTTTTTTAACCTTTTTTTTGTCCCCCCTTTTTTTTTTACCCTTTTTCTTTTAACCCATTTTTCTATTAGTTTTAAAAATATGTTTGCAGAAGCTTTTTATATTGTGGATTTTACTTGTTTATTACATCTCATTTGTAAATATGGTCTGTCACTCTTCTTTATTTCTGGTATCTTTAGCTATATAGAAGTTTTGTTTTTATTTTATTTTATTTTATTTTATTTTTTGGAGAGGGAGTCTTGCTCTGTCACCCAGGCTGGAGTGCAGTGGTGAAATCTCGGCTCACTGCAACCTCTGCCTCCTGGGTTTGAGTGATTGTCCTGCCTCAGCCTCCTAAGAAGCTGTGATTACAGGCACCCGCCACCACGCCCGGCTAATTTTGTATTTTAGTAGAGACGGGTTTCACTATGTAGGTCAAGCTGGTCTTAAACTCCTGACTTCAAATGATCCTCCCAAAGTGCTGGGGTTACAGGTGTGAGCCATCACGCTCAGCCAGAAGTTTTGAATTTTTGTGTGTTTAAATCTATGTTTTCCTTTATGACTTCAGGTTGCTTTCATACTTAAGCAGGTCTTCACCATCCCAAAATAAAATTTTTCTCCTAAGTTTTCTTCTAAGTTGGTTCTTTAAAAGCCACCAACTTGGCTTTGACAGCAAAAGGTGAACAGAATTTCTGTTCAACTCTCATGCTGCAAGAAGCTTTTTGTAATACTCCAACTCTCATGCTGCAAGAAGCTTTTTGTAATACTCCAACTCTCATGCTGCAAGAAGCTTTTTGTAATACCTTAAGGTCCCAAATCTGTCACTGATTCTAGTGGCTAAGAGTAGAAATGTGAAAATTTAGCCATGTGTGCTGATGCGGCTGTAGTAATTTGTAAGCTTTGAAGTTCTGAGGAGTCAGGGGAAAAGGGAAAGTAACATTTATTGAACATCTATTAGTGCCAAGCACTGCAATAAGTATGTATATGTATTATCTCACTTACATCTGAAAGGAAGGCATAATTATCCCCACCCCTTAGAGAAGGAAATTAGAGCTGGCTACATTTAAAGTAGTCCTGACATCAGAGAGGTATTGCTAGGAGTACATGGCTGGCTGAGTGCCCAGATGGCCCATAGGGGCAGTGGGCCCTCTACAGACCAAGGTCTGGTTCTAGCTGGAGAGAGAAGGATGTGCTCCTAATCAGCACTGCAGCTCCGGAAAATTTGCCGGGGCTCCAAAACTGATTAGAGGGGCAGCTGACTCAGTAATAAAACTCCCAGAAGACTTACTTACATGCTGGAATGCAAAATTGCTGCTTTACTGGGAAGATTAGAACTGTTGTTGAGTAGCTTAGAATTCTCTGGCTGAAGGCAGCACTACAAGGGAAGCCACAGGATAAGCTAACAGCTGGTGAGTCAGCAGTCAGAGCAGGGAAGTGAATTTAACATTAGATAGGTCAGGCTGTCTGGCTGATGAATTCATCCCCACAATACTGTATACCTGCTTTAGGGACCTTGGTCTGGACCAGGGGTTGGGTTCCACCCTCCTTTGTACAGCCCTGGAAGGACATATCCAGCTCCAACTGCCATCTCTCCCTTAGTTATTTCCTTCTTTCTTCCTTTCCATCCAGCCATCAAGCTTCCTTTCATGGCCAGTAATCATCATTGGGGTCTACTCATGGACTCTCTTGCCTTATGTATTTGTTTTATTTTGTCCTTATTCCCACTTCTATTTCCCAGGTATATCATAGGCAACTATTCTAATGTATTTATAGTTTGTGTATCTGTTTTTCCTCTTGCCAAAATGGAAGCCACTGCTTTATATATAGATGTCTTCTTAAAAAATTTTTTTTTTTTAGATTAAGCTACGATAAAATTGACTTTTTGGCATATAGTCTGTAAATTTTAACACATATATACTTTTGTGTATCCACCACCACAATCAGGATACAGAACAGTTCCATCACCCCAAAAAAATCCCTCATGTAGTCACATTCTCCTCCCAGCCTTAATCCCAGGCAACCACTGATCTAATCTTCATTACTATTGTTTTGTCTTTTTGAAGATGTCACATAAATGGAGTCACACAGTATATATACATTTTTAAAACACATGTAAATGGCATTTTGTAGCTCATTTTGATTGTATATTTTTCATCCCGTTCTGTTTTTTTTTTTTTTTTTTTTATTTTTAAAAAGTTTGGCGTAACTTCAGACTTACAGAAAAGTTGTTAGACTAATACAAAGAGTTCCTAGATATCCTCTGGAGTCCCTAAATGTTAACATTTTGCTATATTTAGTTTTTCCTTCTCTCTCTCTTTCTCTCTCTCTCTCTGTGTAGATAGGTAGATATTAATATGATTTTAGATAGATATAGATTCATATAGATCTCTCATATATATATATCCTTTTACCCTTAAATATTCAGTATATATTTCCTAACAAGATAATTTAAAATATATATATAAACGTAGTGTAATAAACAATCAGGAAATCAACATTGAAACATTTCTACTATGTCATCTACAGGCCTTAGGAAGACTTTGTCAGGTGCCCCAATAATAACCTTTATGGTAGAAGAAAACCATGTGTTGTATTCAGTTGTCATGTCTCTTAGTGTCTTGTAATCTGGAATAATTCCCAAGTCCTTTGGATTTCATGACAGTGATATTGTTGAAGAGTACAGGCCAGTTATTTTGTAGAAGATCTCTCAATTTAGATCTGTCTAATGTTTCCTCATGATGAGATTCAGGTTATTCACTTTTGACAGGAACACCACTGAAATGATGCTGAGTTCTTCTCACTGTCACGAGATTTAGAGACACACACTGTCAGTTTGTTCCTTATTGGCAGTGTGAACATTGAGCATTTCATTATAGTGGCATTTGCCATTACTCCGTTATAGTTACTATTTTACCATTTTAAATTAAAACTATCTGGCCTGGCCTAGTGGCTCATGTCTGTAATCCCAGCACTTTAGGAGGCTGAGGTGGGTGAATTGCTTGAGGTCAGAAGTTCGAAACCATCCTGGCCAATATAACATGGTGAAACGCCATCTCTATAATAAATACAAAAAATCAGCCTGGCGTGGTGGTGCACTACTCTGGAGGCTAAGGCACAAGATTTGCTTGAGCCTGGGAGGTGTAGATTGCAGTGAGCTGAGATCGTGCCACTGCACTCTAGCCTGGGTGACAGAGTGAGACTCTGTCTCAAAAAAAAAAAAAAAAAAAAGTAAATAAATAAATAAAAAACTTTAAAAAGTGTCTCATGGGCATATACTTTGAGATTATGTAAATATCCTGTTATTCCTCAAACTTTCATCCACTTAAAAAAAATTTTTTTTTTCTTACCTTTCATTGTTTTCTTGATATCCACTGTATTTTAGCATCTACAAATGGTTCTTGCCTGAATCAGTTATTATGGTAGTTGATGGTTTTCTGATTCCATTATTCCTTCTATGTTTGTTAATTGGCATTCTTCTGTAAGGAAGAGCTTACCCTTCTCCCCTATTTATTAATTCATATATTAATGCAGACCTATGGATTCTTCATTAAATCATCATCCTTTACTATCTTTATATATTCTGATGTTCAGACTATCCCAGATTTAGCCAATAATGTCCCCTTCAGGGGGACGGTCCATGGGATTCCTCTGTAGAGGTTCCTGGTTCCTGTTTTCTTTTGACATGTACTATTATTCTTTGAGCATTTTTTTTTTTTTTTTTTTTTTTTTTTTTTTTTTTTTTTACTTTCAGGCACAGCAAGAAGTTCCACGGTCCTCTTGTTCTTTCCCCAACTCAGTCCTAGAGTCAGTCACTTCTCCAATGAGCTCTAGTTCCTTTTAGTAGAGAATCATAATTAGAAAACAAGAACTGGGTACCAAGTGTGCACCTTTGTTTTTAAGGTCCATCCATGTTGCCGTGTATATGTCCAGCATGTTGATTCTAACTGCTGAATAATATCTCATGATTGTCATCCATCCCAGTGTTTCTTTTTCCCTTCTGTAATGAGGGACTCCTGGACTGCCTCCAGCATTACTTTCGCAAATATTGCTGTGAGGAACATCCTTAGACATTTCCTTTGTGGGCAACCTGTGAGCATGTTTATGTTGATTCGGGGTGCCAGATGCAGCTCCAGAATGGCTGCCCCAGTTTACATTTCCACCAGCAGAGCATGACAGGCTCTGTGTCTCCGTGAATAATCAGCATTAACCAGCTTCCTATTTTTTGCCAAACTAATAGATGTGCTAGGACAACTCTTTGTTTTAACTTGCTTTTCTCTGATTACTAATGAACTGGAGCATTTCTTCGTATGCTTGATGGTCTTTGGGATTCCTCTTAGGTAAATTGCTTATTCATTATAATCCTTTGCCTGTTTTTCACTGGAGTTCTTATATTTTTCTTGAAGATATGCAGGAATTCCTTATACATCCTGGATATTAATCCCTTCCTGGTCTCAGACATTGCAGATATCTTTTGAATCTGTTATTTACTTATTTACAAGTTTTCTAAAGAGTTGGGGTTTTGCTCTGTCACCCAGACTGGAGTGCCGTGGTGTGATCATGAGTCATTGTGGCCTCACAATCCTGGGCTTAAGTGATCCTCCACCTCAGCCTCCTGAGTAGTTGGGACTACAGGTGTGCACCACCAGACTTGGCTAATTTTATTTTATTTTTTAGAGATGGGAGTCTTAATATGTTGCTTAGGTCAATCTTGAACTCCTGGCCTCAAGCAATCTTTCCACCTCAGCCTCCTGCATCTATTATATATATGTTCACTTTGCTCATGCTGTATTTTGTTGGAACATAAAACTATTTTCCCCATTGTTTTGTGCAATCTCTCACCAGCACTCTTCTTTTTCCGTAACTATGTTAATGCCCCTTGTTCTTCCATATGTTAGGTATGCTGGTATAGTTGAACTCTGCTGACCCTCCTCAGCAAACAGTCTCTTTTTATGACACCTTATCCTCTACTGAATTCTCTCTGTTAAGAATGACTTGGCCGGGCATGGGGGCTCACGCCTGTAATTGCAGCATTTTGGGAGGCCAAGGTGGGCAGATCATCTGATGTCAGGAGTTCAAGACCAGCCTGGCCAACATGGTAAAACCCCGTCTTTATGAAAATACAAAAATTAGCTGGGCATGATGGAGGGTGCCTGTAATCCCAGCTACTTGGGAGGCTGAGGTGGGAGAATCGCTTGAACCTGAAGGGGAGGTTGCAGTGAGCTGGGATGGCACCATTGCACTCCAGACTGGGTGACAGACTCCATCTTGGGGGGGGCGGGGAAGAATGACTTGTCTTCCTCTTAGAGTATGAGGTCTACATACAAATATTCTTATATTTATTCAGCAAATGTATGTCGTAGGCCTATTGTGTGTTAGGAACTATGCTGTCACCAACGAAGTTTAGAGAGGTTATAAAACTTGCCTGCAGCTTTTTAGAGGTGGAGGAGTGATTCGAAACCTAGCCTGTGATTCCTTCCTACTGTGTTGCCTTCCCTTGAAAATTGCATTTGGGGGCCAGATGCAGGGGCTCTCGCCTGTAATCCCAGCACTTTGGGAGGCTGAGGCGGGTGGATCACCTGAGGTCAGGAGTTCAAGACCAGCCTGGCCAACATGGTGACACCCCATCTTTACGAAAAATACAAAAATTAGCTGGATGTGGTGGCATGCACCTATGTTCCCAGCTACTCAGAAGGCTGAGGCAAGAGAATCGCTTGAACCCAGGAGGTGGAGGTTGCAGTGAGCTGAGATTGCACTACTGCATTCCAGTCTGAGATACAGAGCGAGACTCTGTCTCAAAAAAGAAAAAAAAGAAAAAATGGCATTTAGTTCCTGTAGACTGTGTGTCAAATGTCTAAATCTCTTCTAACAAATGGCCTAAGGAGGTGCAAAGCAAAGCATCCTCACCAGCATCCTGACTTGGCAGTGAGGTGTGGGACCCCGGAGGGAGTAGTGGTAAGTGTGACTCTGGAGTTCTCCAGTGGCAGCCCCTGGGCTACTTGTCAGTGACTGGCTCCAGGTGGAGAGGAGAGCCCAGAGGAGGCAGGTGGCTGCCCCAGCCTGGAGGTGAAAGTCTTAAAATAAAATGCCAGATGCCTGTACTATACTATTCTAATCCTTTCTGAGAAGCTGAAATTATCCCTTCTGGAAGTGCTGTAGTTCTAAAAGGACAGATACACAGCAAGCTCTTCCTGGGGCTAGTATGGGGTTTGCAGGCAAGTAGGCCTCAGAACCTTTTCCTGGTAGTGATATCTGTGGGCAGGCACAGTTTCCACAGTTTCCAGAAATTCCAGCGAAAGTAGTGAGAAGGAGGAATCTGCCTTTGGGTGAGGACCAAAGAAAGCAGAAATTCCTCTCGGGACTTTTTCCACCGGAGACCAAACACTTAGGAGCCTGTTTACTGGACTTTAAAAGCTTGTGACCCCCAGTCACTCTTTCTTGATCCCAAGGCTTTGCAATCTGTGGCTTCCCCACTGGACAGAAGTGGAACTGTCATGCTGCCTGTTCTGAGGTCTCCCAGAGGTTTTCCCATGCCCTCTCTTTGCTTCTAATGCCCCACAGACTTGGGGATCTGTGACCACATATGGTATAGAAGTAATGCTTGAGAATGGTTTAGATCAGTGATGTCAAATAAGATTCACTTTTATGTCACCTTCATCAGTTGGAGGCCTCCCGGGCCCCTAAATTGGGAAAGATGCTGAGACAGAATCCCCATGGGTACAGTGCAGGGACAGTAAAGTCACATGTGCTGTGATTTGCTGTCCACTGTGTGGGAGCATCCAGGAATATCAGAACCCTGGAAGATTATTCAAGGGGAAGTTAGGACAGCTTTTTTTGCCAATCCAAGAGTGTTCTTGAGGAAGTCTGTCTTCCTGTCTGGCCTTCAGTTTCTTTCCTGTGTAACCGTGGGGCCAACACATAATTCCCAAGGCTCCTTTGGGTTGGGCTGCCAGGATTCTCTAGGGTCTGGTTCAAGGTGGATCCTGGCCCTTCGAGGTGGCAGAATCTGATCATGGTGCTGTTTCCTTAGATTTAGGCCTTGATACCCTTGGTGACAGCATCCTGGGCTGAGTGACCACCTGAGGTTTTTCTGGTGATTTTGTGACCCATGTAAGACTTTGAGCTTTAGGGTTATTCTCTCAAGGAAATAGTGACATTTGGTGAAGAACCTATTTGCTGTGGCTATGTGAGGCTTAGCCAAAAAAATGCAACGTTTTTATTAGAAGGTTAGGCCATCCATTGCCACAAAGTGTCAGATTCTAGGCCTAGAGCCTGGAGAAAACTTATTTTAAAATTGATGGGGTGCTGGAAGGGTTCGGGGGTGGTGGCTGTAGCTCATGAATCAGGTGCTAAACCTGGAAACAAAAGGCCCCATGTGGCAGACTGTTTCTGAGCACAGATGAATGGATGAGCAACTGGCACCACTTTGCCCAGTTGGTCCAGCTTCCCTCTTGGCCACCTAGGCTTGCTGTGAAGATCTCGTCTGGCAGAAATGAGAGTGTTTTTGCCCCACCTTGATCTTAACTGTAATTTAGGACTAAAATCTTAGATTCTAAAACATCAAAGGCAAGATGGCTCCCAGCTCTGTGAGCTCAGCTTCTCATCTCTTAGTTGAACAGGTGCAGTGTGGCTCAACACACGATTACTGCTCTTGCTGCCAGGAACTGTCCCAGCATAGAAAGGAATGGGATACAACCCCTGCCCTCAAGATGTCTACGGGAGGAAGCAGGCAGGTCAACGGGTACCTCATTACTGCAGGGCAGCAGCCAAGGTTTGTGAAGGATTTTGCAGGCATATGGAATGGGGACTGATTGGTCCCAAGAGGGGACTGGGGAAAGCTTTGAAGAGGGGATGACATTTGGTTTGAACTTCAAAAAATTGTTGCTATACCTCTTTCCCAAAGTTTTTGAGGTGGCTTATAAGAACACATACCATAAAAAGGACCAATATAAATTTAAAATCAGAAAAAGAGAAAATGGGCTGGGCAAGGTGGCTCACGCCTGTAATCCCAGCACTTTGGGAGGCTAAGGTGGGTGGATCATGAGGTCAGGAGATCGAGACCATCCTGGCCAACATGGTGAAACCCCGGCTCTGGTAAAAATATAAAAAATTAGCCAGGTGTGGTGGCATGTGCCTATAGTCTCACCTACTTGGGAGGCTGAGGCACGAGAATCACTTGAAACATGGGAAGCGGAGGTTGCAGTGAGCCGAGATCACACCACTGCGCTCCAGCCTGGGTGACAGAGTGAGACTCCTCCTCAAAAATAAATAAATAAAGAGAAAATGGAACTTAGCAAATTAACAGGAAGAGTGAAAAGATAGATATTTAGCCAGGCACGGTGGCTCATGCCTGTAATCCCAGCACTTTGGGAGGCCAAGACAGGAAAATCTCTTGAGACCAGGAGCTTGACACTTGCCTGGCAACATCTCAAGTGAGACCTTATCTCTACAAAAAATTTAAAAATTAGTTGAGCTGTATGGCTTGTGCCTATGATTCAGCTACTCAGGAGGCCAAGACTACAGCCCAGGAGATTGCTTGGGCCCAGCAGTTTGAGGCTGCAGTGAGCTGGTACCACTGCAATCCAGCCTGGGTTACTGAGCAAGACCCAGTTTCAAAAAAAAAAGATATTCATACCATGGGTCCCAACATAGTTACTGTATTTGACCGTTTGCAAAAGCTGAAAGCAAAACATGTTACACATTGTCAGAGAGGAAAATACACAGTAGTTCCTGAGTGTAAGTTGTTTTTCTTGACCTCATTCTTAAATAGCTTCATGGGGGTGGGAAGGAAGTGGTAGTTAATAAGTGAACCTGTAAATCAGTGTTTCTCAAAATGTAGTCCAGGGAATTGCATCAAAATTACAGTTACCTAGAGTGCTTCTTAAAATGCAGATTCCTGGGCCCCTGCCCCCAGGCTTATCAAATCAATCTGGTGAGTAGGACCCAAGAATCTGCAAATTCACGTACTTTCGCAGATGATTCTTCCTGCACTCCACAGTGTGAAAGCCCCTGCAATAGACGGGAACCTACCAGCATTTGAAAGCAAGCTTGAGTGCTTGGCCTTTGAAGGTTGAGTGGGGCTTTAATGAGGGAGAGAGCAAGGCATGAGAAATGGCACTTCCACTGAGGTCAGTCAGTGGTTCATTGCTGACGAGGTCACTTTTAAGTCATGTTTTAGAAGAACTACCAAGTGTCGCAGTTCAGGCATGTGGCCGGACTGTTCCTGAGCACAGATGAATGGATGAGCAGCTGGCCCCACTGTGCCCAGTTGGTCCAGCTTCCCACTTGGCCACCTACGGTCTGCTGTGTGGACCTTGGCTGGCAGTCTCCTTTAATTTTTTTATTTTTTATTATTTTTTCCTTTTTGAGACGGAGTCCAGGCTGGAGTGCAAAGGTATGATCTCAACTCTCTACAGCCTCCACCTCCCAGGTTCCAGCAATTCTCCTGCCTTAGCCTCCCAGCTAGCTGGGATTACAGGCGAGTGCCACCACGCCCGGCTAACTTTTGTATTTTTAATGGAGACTTGGTTTCACCATATTGGCCAGGCTGGTCTCGAACTCCTGACCTCAGGTGATCCGCCCACCTCAGCCTCCCAAAATGCTGGGATTACAGGTGTGAGCCACCGCACCTGGACTAATTTTTTGCAGCAAATTCTTTGTTTTTCTCTCTGTTCCCAAATGCAGGGTACTGAGACCACAGATGTGTTCTGTTTCCTGTTGAAAAAGCGTTTCTCACTTAGCTGGGTGTGGTGGCACGTGCTGTAGTCCCACGGGAGGCTGAGGTGAGAGGATTGCTTGAGTCCGGGAGTTCGATAATCATGCCGTTACACTCCGGTCTGGGTGACAGAGCGAGACACTGTCTCTTAAAAAAAAAAAAAGAAACAGTGTTTCTTTCCCTGGGACCTAATAGTGGCTTGGATGGTGAGTTGGTGGAAAGAACAGTGGGTGCTGGGGGTGTTGAACTTGTGTTTGTGTGTGGTGTACCCAAGAGATATCATGTCAGCATTAAGAATAGACTAATTCTGTTTTCTAGTCACTGAGTTGTATGTTTTGACATCCTTATTTTGGAAGATACTTCCTTATTAGGAATGGGACTAGGGAGAGGGTCACCTTTCCCTTCTGTGGGTCATATTTTAAAATATTTATTGTTCAAGTTTAAAGATATAACCAAAGGTATAAAGAAAAATATCACAAACATCTGATTTAAGAAACAAATCAGCCGAGCACGGTGGCTCGTGCCTGTAATCCCAGCACTGTGGGAGGCCGAGGCAGGCAGATCATGAGGTCAAGAGATTGAGACCATCCTGGCCAACATGGTGAAACCCCGTCTCTACTAAAAATACAAAAATTAACTGGGCGTGGTGGTGCATGCCTGTAGTCCCAGCTACTCGGGAGGCTGTGGCAGGAGAATCACTTGAACCCGGAAGGCAGAGGTTGCAGTGAGCCGAGATTGCGCCACCGCATTCTAGCCTGGCGACAGAGCGAGACTCCGTCTCAAAAAGAAGAAAAAAAAAAAAAGAAATCATTTCCTGCACCTTCGAAACCTTCATGAGTTAGATTTTGAAACTCAGTGAGAAATGCTTCACATGAGAATCAAGAGTCCCTTCTGGTGACTCTCCATCCCCTGCTCTTCTGTTAAGTTTTCTTGTAGGTTTATGGAAACCTTTGTTACTTGTGCTGGTGGCAGAGAAGCGGAGAGGATAGCTGCGCGTCACCCACACAACTAGGATTTGTTGGTGTACTCCCATGTGCATGGCAGCCAAGTGGACACAACTCTGTGATGAATCCTCCCAAGAGGACTGAGGGGCCCTGATGGAGGCTGCTTCTTTGCAAAGCTTTCCTTGACTCTCTTCCCTGACCCCTGGTTGATTCCCCTTCTTCTGTGCTAGTTTTAGCTTGTTGTTTGTTACCTGTCACACTCACCCAGTACTGTTGGCTTTGCTGGTCTCCTTGACTGCTGGGGGCAAAGACCTTTTTTTGTTGTTGTTGAGACAGAGTCTTGCTCTGTCGCCCAGGCTGGAGTGCAATGGTGTGATTTCGGCTCACTGCAGCCGTCACCTCCCAGGTTCAAGAGATTCTCCTGCCTCAGCCTCCCAAGTAGCTGAGATTACAGCTACACCACACCCGGTTAATTTTTGTATTTTTAGAAGAGGTGGGGTTTAGTAGAGATGGGATTTCACCATGTTGGCCAGGCTGATCTCCATCCCCTGACCTCAAGGTGACCTACCTGTCTCGGCCTCCTAAAGTGCTGGGATTACAAACATGAGCCACCACACCCAGCCTCAAAGACCTCTTCTGTACTTGCTCACCCGGCTGCCTGCCCGCTCCCCCACCCCTGGCCCCTCATGCCCTGTACCACCTGGCATGTGATACATACTAACTGGGTACATGTTTGAATATGAATGAATGTGGTGCTGTGAATGCTTAGGGGATGTGGGTGAAGTGCTTAAGAACCAACCTTGAGTGGTCTGGGAAGGCTTCCTAGGGGAGGTGATGTTTGAGCTAAGGCCAGGCAGCTGTTAGATTTGGTGATATTGAAGCCCTTGGAGACTTAGAGAGCTTGCACTCTTCCCAGAATGACGGGTGGGCCACGTACAGTAAATGGTGCTTCTCATTTCTAGCCCAAGGGGCCTCAAGGGGCACCGTGATTTCACGAGAATGCTGCAAGCAAATCTTTTCTCAAGCTGGGGAATTTGGTGGTAATGCCTGACTCAGCTTGCGGTGCGCACCTGGCCTTTGGAAGATTGGTACAGAGAGAAGCGGCCCACCCACATGAGCCTGTGGAGCAGCACTGGTGGGGGAGCTGGCTTGTGAAGAGGGACTGTGCAGTGTACTGTCAGGTCTGAGACCTAGGAGGAAATTCCAACATCCCAGCTCTCAGAACCACAGAGTTCTAGGCACTGCCTAGTTCCACGTGTTCCCAAATGTTTCCTGAATACTTGAATTTCCTGTCCAGGAAATTTTCAAAAGAAACTTAGAGTCCTGACCCATGGCTGCCAAGGAAGGATTTTTTTTAAATTAAATTTTAAAAATCAGTCCAGTATGAAAATCTACCATGATGATTTCATAAGAGAAAGGACATTTTAATATTCAAAGAGTAAGAAGCACTTAATCTTGGAAGAAAGGGCATTCCTATACATTGATTACCTTTAGTTTAATGAAAAAACACCTACATGGTCTTTACTTTTATGATTTCATTCCTGGGCTAGTGAAACATTGTCACAATAAAGCATCAGGCCAACGCTTCTTTCCACCCACTGTCCAATCAGTTGACAAGCAGTGACTAGATGTTTCAGCCTGTTTTGCCGAGGCTAAAGGATTGAACTAGTGCTTCAGCCAGCATGAAAACTAGTCAGGAGTCCGTGCTGGTGTTGGCTTAGATTAGCAGGGCCTTTGATGGAGGGGCATATTTGTGTTTGGGTTTGCTGTGCCAGGCAGGGGAGCAGTGGAATTGGTCTGAGTTGAGCTCACACATTGAAGTTATTGAGCGACTTACATGCAAGGCCATGACCTGGACTCCCAGCCGAGAGGCCCACGTGGCGGGGCTTGAGCTGGGGGAGCCGAGGACAGCTTACATCTGCTCATCTGCTTACGTAACCCTGCCTCCCAGCTTCCAGAGCCAAGAAAACACACAAGCCAGCCCAGCGGGGCCGAGAGCCTGTGGTAGCACACGCCATGCGCCACACAGCAAGGGCGCCTTGGCTCGTCCTGAGGACTGTCATGAAGTCCTCAGCCCTCTGCCTCCTCCCAGAGCCTCTCCTTGTGACCCCAGGCAGTGGCTCTGAAACCTGGTCGCAGGTCTGCATGATTCTGAACCGAGGTAGTCATTGCCCTCCTGGAGTCTGAGTTCTCTGGAGTTTCTCACTGGGACAGAGCCAGGTGTGTAGCAGAGCATGGCCCCTGCAGTGTGGCAGGAGGTGTGCAGGGCACTCAGAAGGCCTCCTGGCTGGCACTCGACCCAATTAGTCATTCAGTTCCAGGTCTGGGGCTGCTGTCTGTTGTCTCAGAGGTGTAAGCTGCAAGGTCTTTAGAGTTGTGGAGGCTTCAGAGAGAGAGAAGGTGGAGAAAAAATTGCCAGATTGGGCAAGAAGGGCAGAATTGGGAGTCAAGGTGTCTCAATGTGTTGGAAGCACGATGGGGGTTGTGCAAGAGGCACAGCAAGTTCAGAAGGGAGCAGGAGAGCGAGAAGAGGCTGTTCAGTGATAAAGCTCTGCACAGAGCCATTGGAGGAGTAAGCTCCTTGACCATCCTTAAACCAGGGTAATTTTCATTTAGGTTCTGCCACACACTCAGCAGGGAGCTCCTGGAAGGCAGGATTTGTCTTGTCCATCCTCCCTCCCTACCTCAACCCAGTCCTTCTTGGACTGGCACACAGTAGGTACCCAGAAAGTATCAACTGAAACAAATTGAAAGTGGTCTTGACACATATCACAGGGCAAGTTTGCATTTAACTGACATTTCAGAGGAAAGACTCTCTGGCTTAGTACTCGATCAGCTTCTGTGGATTGTCAGCATGCTGTGGACACCCCCCGGCGTGGGAGTGAGTGGGCGTGTGTGTGTATGTGAGGGTGAGAGAGTGTTAGTGTGTGTGTTGGAGTTGGGGAGAGAGGAGGAGGAATAGAAGATGCACCACCCAGGTAGCAGCTTCTGCCCTGGGGCGTTGGTGGTGTCAGTTGCTGAGGGAATCCTGAGGAGAAGCAGGTCTGGCTGTAGGTGGCGATGGTGATGGGGTTGCATGAGAGTCCATTTGGGGCAGGTTGGGTTTAAGGTGCCCATGGCATATGGCTAGCCATGTTCTATTGGCTGTGAGGTCAGGAGAGAGACATGAGATGGAAACAGAGGTTTGGGAACTGTCATGTGCTTAAACCAAATACCTGGGTGTAGGGAGAGTGAGAAGAGAAGGGGGCAAAGATGGACATCCAAGAAAGAGGCTGAGAAAGCCTGGGAATTGAGGTAAGAGGAGGCATAGGTAAATGTGGCGCTTGGTGATCAAGGCTTCTTTCTACCTCTCCTATGCGGGACACTTACGTCTCCTGTCTGCTTGGACATTCGTGCTGAGGGCAGGGAAGGTGAGAGCAAGGATTTGTCTAAAGATCTCACTTCGGATCCCTGCACTCCTCCTGGTTTACCAAGTGTCGCCGGGCACGTCAGGGCGTTCTGAGACCTTAGAGATCATCCAGTCCAATCCCTGCAGTTTACAAATGAGGAAACCAGTACCCTGAGAGTGGCTGTACTCTCCACTCTCAGGATACCAAAGATCATCTGGAAAGTCACTGGTGGAGCTGGACCAGGGCCCAGGCATCTCTTCTCCTGTCCGGGGCTCTTGACTTCAGGACCACCTTTCTGAAACACATGATGGGGCAACACCAGGACACTTTCCAGCCTGCAGGTGTCTGTCCTGCGGAAGCGAGCCAGGCCACGTGTGAATTCCTGTTTCCTGGGTGGGTTTCAGAAGATACGAGCAAGTCGGCAGGGTGACAGCCCAGGTGCTTCTTGGGTTCCCCAAAATGGGGTTATGTTTAGCAGCATCCTCAGAACCAAAGGTGGGGTGGGGGCTGCAGATGTTTTAGGGGCCCTCTGAAGTGAAAAGAGCCCTGTGACAGATCTTTTCTTCATGTTTTTCACAAGTTCACTGTGCAGCAGGGCCCCCCAGGGGGCTTTGCCCAGGGTTGGGTGTTGGGCAGCCCAGGCCTGGCAGACCTTGTGGAGAAGGGTGTGAATGGTGGGAATCCCCGAGGGCCCTCTTTGCCCAAAAGCTCTAAGGTTTGACATCAGAGATGCCCATCACATGGCCCATCAGAGCCCTACTACCCAGCTTGCCCAGTGAGAATCATCTGGACTCCTTGTTAGATAGCCATTTAGGTCTTTCCCAAAATCCACAGACTCTCTAAGGGAAGGGCCCGAGGTTCTGTATTTGTACTAACTTCCTCAAGCAAGTCTGGTGATAGGTTTGGGAAAAACTTGTCCAGGGTGACCGCTGGCTGAGTCCTGGTCTTCTCTGAAGAGCACAGTGCCTGCTCACTTCAGGGCACCCTGGGAGGTGGGAGCTGGCTCAGCAGGCAGTCTTACAAGGGACTGAACTTCAAGGACCCTGTCCCTCCAGGAGGGAGGTGCATGGCCAGAGAGGGAGCAGGGCTTCATAGAGGGAGCCCTGAGGATCTTCTTCCCTGCCCCAGAGGGTCTGCTGCCTGAGCTCTGTGATAGCACAGAGAGTAAAAGGACCAAGCTTGGTTGAGGCCTCTCAATGCAAAAGTTCGCTGGTTAGAGGAGAGTGGGAAGAGCATTTCTGGCAAAGAGAAAAGTGTGGATAGACATGGCTTAAGGGATGGGGAGGGAGACAGACAGAGCTGAGATTGAAGGGCCTATTGCTCAGCTGTGGCCCTTGGCCTTCCCTTGTGCAGGGTCACACAGCCTTAGAGCCATTGGAGGTTTTAGTGGGAAAGTAACATGGTCAGGGCTGTTTCTCAGAAGAAAACAGACTAATGGGAACAGGTCCTGTGATGGTGGACCTGGGTCAGCTATGGAGGGAGGGAAGGTGTGAGTTGTGTACTGGGGAAGGGGATGGAAGAGACAGCTATCTGGTGAGAGGAACCAGGCCCACAGCTTTTTTTTCTCAGCCTGTTCAATTCAGAAGGGTGAGTGATTCTGGGAGTAGGGGGTGCTCGGAGAGCCACACATTATTGATAAACAGGGCAGGCTGAGGCCTGCTCACTGGCCCTGGGCGGGTTTCAGGTTTTGATCTGTGCTTCTAGTTGGTATTCCTACCTGTTCTCTGGGTTCCTTCCTTTGTTCTTGTGGCTCATTTGCTTCACAGGTGAAGCCGGTTACACTAGAGTAACAGTTCCCAAAGTGTGTTCCCTGGAAAAATGATTCTGTAGCCAAATAAGTTTGGGAAATGGTGGGTTAAATATAACAGAGGGGTTTTTTTTGACTACACAACTTCTCAGAGCCTTTGGTGTGTGTCGTGACTTAGCAGAAGCAGGATTTAATATGCAGCGTTCCCATTCTTACTTGACCACGGGACGTGTTTTTCCATTAAGCATCTTGCTGGGTCTAATGTTTTCTGGAACTCATTTTGAGGAGGTCTGGTCTGCAGAGAGTATGGGGAGCCCGGGTTCAAGTGTTGGCTCTTGACTCTCAGCAAAGCTTTGGTTCCCTGTGTTGCCTGGACTGTACCGTGCGTACCACTTACCTTGTATGTGACCTTTTCCTCGTCCCTCTTCCCACCTGCCGTTACCTCACAATCCACAATCTGCACCTCATCCAATTTTCTTCTGAGGCAAGCACTCTCATACTAACTTCCCTCATCTGCATCCATGTTCTTCTAGGCCAGAAACTTGGGAGTTATCCCTCCCTCTTTGTTACTTCTTCTTCCTCTTTGTGCTTTATCCCCTCTGTTACTAAGCATTCTTCTGTGTTCTTTCCAGCTATTTCTTTTATTTTCCCTCAGTCTCCTCTGGGGTCTGTTTGCCTCCATCCCTCCCAGAGCTTGGTTCACCTTCTATCGAGTCCCTTCCTGAGACATGGTCACTCATGCCACTCCTGCTACCTTCCACTTTGAAGCTAACTCCCTCCACACTGACGTCTCCAACGTACATGTGTGCA
Organism: Rhinopithecus roxellana; assembly: GCF_007565055.1. Classification (NCBI taxonomy): domain Eukaryota; kingdom Metazoa; phylum Chordata; class Mammalia; order Primates; family Cercopithecidae; genus Rhinopithecus; species Rhinopithecus roxellana. The sequence goes on from NC_044564.1 coordinate 25,687,420, forward strand.
CATGTGTGTGCACACACACACACACACATCCTTCCCCATTCTTAGGCTAGAATCAGAGAGATGATGTCAGTCATTTGTCCAAGGCCACGCAGCTGGGAGGTGGCAGAGCTAAGTCTCAATCTCAGGGGTTTTGAGAAACTGCCTTCTCATCCATGATCACTGATTTCTACAACAGCCTATCAGGAAGTCTGGGTAGAAATTACTTCCATTTTACAGTGGAGTCGGAGCGGGGAGGGTGCTGGGCAGGCGAGTGCTTCACGGAGTGACCAACCATCTAGGTTTGCCCCACACTGAAGGGGGTTTCTGGGGATGGTTGGTCACCTAGTACTGGATGTGGTGCCTGATGCTGGCAAGAGGGCCCTCTCCGTGGCCACGTTGCCTCCCAGGAGGAGACTTTTCCTCTGCAGCTGCAGCCTGGCCGTCTGATGCAGCCTGTGGAGCAGTGGCGAGTCCTGTGGCCTGCTAACTTCTCCCTCCCTCCACCTCTCTAGTGGGCCCCATGCTGATTGAGTTTAACATGCCTGTGGACCTGGAGCTTGTGGCGAAACAGAACCCAAATGTGAAGATGGGTGGCCGCTACACCCCCAGGGACTGCGTCTCTCTTCACAAGGTGGCCATCATCATTCCATTCCGCAACCGGCAGGAGCACCTCAAGTACTGGCTGTATTACTTGCACCCCATCCTGCAGCGCCAGCAGCTGGACTACGGCATCTATGTTATCAACCAGGTGAGGCCTGGGAAGGTGGAATGAGAGAGGGTGTGTGTGTGTGCAGCTGCGTATCAGATGTGTGTGTAATGAGGGCAGGGGAAGGGGAGTGATTTCACAGACACCTGGCACTTACAGCGAGGAGTCAGCCCCCCAACCACCACCAGTGCAGATGAGCTAAACACCAAACAGTGTGCTTGCCTATTGCTGTCAACTCTGTTAGCCATGGGAAATGCTGGAGTGTTTTCATTGTTCTGTTTTTGTTTTCTGAAGTAGCCTTCCAGCAAAATTGGGAAAAAAGACAACCCTAATTATTCCAAAGTAAACACTGATTATTCCCTGGGTTTGTGTAGCTGTGTATTTTCCTTTTAAAATAAAACCATCATTTAGATGTCAGACTTTTAGGTAACTCTGAAGTTTATCCAGTCAGTCAGACTGTGTGTCCTGGGGCACCTGGAGACAGTGCCCTTGGTTCAGGTTGCATGCCTGCATGCCAGCCCCTGGTGAAATATCTGGAGAAATCTGATTCGTGGGCCATCTGAGAGTCATGTGGACTGGGCCGAGTCTGAGAAAAAGTTTCTCACTGCTCATCTGATCCATATGTGTTGGACTTTAGCCCTGCTTGGGAAAGTAATGCTAAGGATAGGTCAGCTTTCATCACCAAGGCATGGAGAATCAGATTGATCTAAGAGGCATCTTTATTGAAGTAAATTTTTCAGTGTATTTGAGGAGCATTATTTTCCCAAGAGTATAACTTTGATATTACAAGATTATCCCTAACACTTAAATTCATGTCTTTAGACTGTAACCTCCTAGGTGCAATGACACATCTAACTTATCTAGGCACCCAATTTCATTGAAATTCATTTGAAGAGTCTGAGTACGCCCATTTCTACAAGGCCCAATGTCCATTTCATTTTGAGATAAACTCTGCTTTAGGCAGGAAGATTGTTGGCAGTTTACAGCTTCCATCAAAGTCAAGGGACTCTGTGCACGTTCCCTGGGACCCCAGGGGAAACCCTTGAGGACTGCTGTGGCATTGTGCTGCATCACTCACTGCAGGGAGATTCTGAAGAAGTGTAAGGTCTCGGTCCTGCCCTGTCCCGAAGCCTCCAACCTGCTTCTGGCAAGTGGGACCCTCCCAGGGAATGATTTGTTAACAGACCCAAATAGCCTGTGATTGGATGGTTGCTGCCAAATGCTTTGGAAGCTCAGAGGAAGGAGAGAGAGCAATGGCTTGGAAGGACCAGGATATAAACTAGGTTCTAAAGTCTGCAGGGAGATGGGCTTCTCAGCTGTTGCCAGTGAGCAGGGACCTCAAGGCAGAAAGGAGCCTTGCATGTTCCTGGAAATCGAGATGCCCGCTGAGGTAGGAAAGCACCAGAAGCTCTGAGGCCAGGTGTCAGAGCTAAGCCTGTGAGGCAGGAGAGAGCAGAAGGAAACTGAAGCAGGACAGCAGGTGGTGGGCAAACCCCTTGAGGCTGTTTGAATTATTTGACCAAGTGAAGTACAGACCGGGGGCCTATGAAACCTGCAAGCAAGTCAGCCACGCAGTTATGGGTCACCTTGGAAGAATATTGGAGAATGCAAGAGAGAATAGGTAATGTCTTGCAAAGTGCAGGTCACTTTAACCCAACAAGTATTCATTTAAGAAAAGCTGTGATCGAGAAACATTTGTCTGATGTCAGTGAGCACATACCAGTGATGGCAAGATTCAGGAGCCTGTTATTAAAGCAGTGGCAGTGAGCACCTGGAAGAGGCAGCCACCATCACCAGGAGACAGCAGGGATGACTAGTAACAAGCTGTGCCAGCTGCATCTCGTTTCTCTCTCTTAACAGTTGCTATGCCAGTAGATGAGGGATGTATTGTGGATACAGTGCTGTCATCTTATCCAGCAGGGCATCTGACAGCATCCCACAAATCTGCCTGAGTAGAAGGCAGACAGCTGTGGTCTGGGTGCCATATAGGTAGGTTAAAATATATGTTTGGGCCTAGGTGCAGTGGCTCATGCCTCTAATCCCAGCACTTTGGGAGGCCAAGGCCGGTGGATCACTTGAAGTCAGGAGTTTGAGACCAGCCTGGCCAATATGGCGAAACCCCTTCTCTACTGAAAATACAAAAATTAGCTGGACATAGTGGTGGGCGGCTGTAATCCCAGCTACTCGGGAGGCTGAGGCAGGAGAATCTCTTGAACCCAGGAGGCGGAGGTTGCAGTGAACCGAGATCATGCCACTGCACTCCAGCCTGGGCAACAGAGTGAGACTCTGTTTCAAAATATATATATATATATATATAGAGAGAGAGAGAAATATAAATAAAATACATACTTGGGTAAAGAGGGTAAAAGAGAGTGATTATGCTGAATTTTTGAACTGAGGTAGCTGTTTTCAATGAAGACTGGAGGGTGGGATGCTACATCTAGATATGTTGCAGTTTAGGTGAATGTGAGACTTCCCTATTTTGAAGTCAAAACAAATATTGGACCAGTAAAATCTGGCCACCAGCTTAAATTCCTGTGATACAATTTACATACTCCCCAGGCTCAACACAGTAGATTTCTGAATGTCCTTTACCAGCTACATGCTCCTGCCCTCCTCAATCCAAGTAGACGGAACAACTAACCAAGCCAGCTCAGACCGGTGGCACAGCTGTGCTGGCTAACACTGGACACCACCTAAGAGAGTGCTCCTCCAAAAGCATGCTTCCCCAAATGGAGCCAAATACGCTTGAGGATTGCTGGGTTGAACCATGTAAAGCAGGTCTCATTCCTGCGGAGCCTTCAGTACCCCGGTGTACACTGTAACCCCAGAAGTGTTTCCTGAGCTTGCCTCACTAGAAAACTTTTCCAAGAACTGTCTCAAGTGATGGGTGTTTTGTGAGTCACACTTTGGGGAAAGCGGGCCTAAGTTAGCGTCTCCTCCCAACTGCCTCTCTGCTTTCCCTGGAACACTAGGAACTGCCCATCCTCCCTCCTCTTTCCACTTCACAACTTAGCATCAGGAATATTTTAGTTTTGGTTTTTCAAACATATATACCTCCTTTTTTCTTATCTTGTCAGTATCATCTTTTTTTTTTCTTTTCTTTTCCTCATACATTTTTCTTCTCTTCATCCTTTCCTTCTCTTCCAAGGGTTAACTTTCTACCTTAGGGAAGAATCTTTTCTTCTTTTTCTCCCACTTCCCCAGCTACTCTCTTATCATCTGCTCCAATCTCACCGTAATTGATCATTTTGGGAAAATATGGTCAGAGTCCAGATAACTAAGTCGAGAAATGCTTAAACTTTGCCCTACCTTTCCAGTAAAGAATATTACCTAATAAATAATAAAATGGTGGGCCGGGCACGGTGGCTCAAGCCTGTAATCCCAGCACTTTGGGAGGCCGAGACGGGCGGATCACGAGGTCAGGAGATCGAGACCATCCTGGCTAACACGGTGAAACCCCGTCTCTACTAAAAACTACAAAAAAAACTAGCTGGGCGAGGTGGTGGCGCCTGTAGTCCCAGCTGCTCGGGAGGCTGAGGCAGGAGAATGGCGTGAACCCGGGAGGCGGAGCTTGCAGTGAGCTGAGATCCGGCCACAGCACTTCAACCTGGGTGACAGAGCAAGACTCCGTCTCAAAAAAAAATAAATAAATAAATAAATAAATAAATAATAAAATGGTAATGGGAAACCTGAACCCTGAAAAAAAAAGAGGTGGAAGGAGAAACATTTGGAGCACATCCTGCCTACAAATTAGGAACTGCCTGTGTTCTCCGTTTTATGGTTATATTCTAGAAGAAGAAAGGGATTTTTGTAGCACCTGGTTTTGACCTTTCTGCCCTGTTTGTTGAGCAAATAAACCTTATGGGCTGTTAGTCCTCTTTATAGCCTCTCAGCTTCTCCCTGGCCCAGACACCCTGCTGTCATTTTGACTCTTCATTCACACACACACACATACGCACACATACACATGCACACACATGCACACACACACCATTTAAGATCAGACAGAAAGAATGCTCAAAATAGCAGTGGCTTCTAAGACATTTAGTACAGGGGTTCCCAAGCAGGCTTTTCAGTATCGAATTTCTTTCTGCCCCATTGAAATGCTGCACAACCTTCCGCTTATAGCAGGTCACAAGGGTTTCATTCTACTTGAAGTAGGGGCCATGTCCCATTTCCACTTCCTTAGCTTCCCTTTCAGTCTCTTCTAGGATTTGCCCAGACCCCTGAGGCCAGACAATGTAGAAACTTCTGCTCCATGTCACAGGTGAGGAAACAGTCTCAGAGAGGGACAGGCTCTGAAAGTCTCATAGACAACAGCAGGGCTGCGGCTCAAACCCCAGCGTCTGAGTCCAGGTTTAGTGCCTTCTCAGGGCATCAGTGATGCTCCTCATGGCCAGGGTGCCCTCAGTGTTGCTCACAGTCCAGTATCCAGGGCCGAGAGTGTGCTATGTGCTCAGACTGCCTGGGTTCAGTCCTGTCACTGCCACTTTCCAGTCAGTGACCTCAGGCAGGCTACTTAAGCTCTGCAGGCCTCAGTTTCTTCCTTGGTGGGGAGGGCTGTGAGGCATTCTTCTCATGGTAAACCTTCAGTAAATACCAGCTGTTACTGGGAGGGTCCACTCCTGCCTCTGCACTCTCCATTCGTCCTGCCTGTTTCTTCTGCCTGCTTCTGTGGTGGTGAATTCTTCATGACTCCCACCACCTCCTGCTGCACCCCCACTCAGGGCCAGCATCAGGACCCTTCCTTCTATTGGTTTGGACTCCTTGGAGTCAGAGGATAACGGATGGTGGAATGAGCCAGGTGGCAGAATCTCAGAGGACTCAGAGGCCATCCCAGGCCTGTAGGCCTCTTCAGAGTGGGGCCACTTAGCAAGCTCCACACACAGGTGTGAACTTTCACAAGTTATTATGACTCATACTCTGTCTATAGAAAGCTGTTAACCCCTCCCATTTGGCTTATGCCTCTGTAATTACCGTGATAACTTATATCTCAAAATAAGGATATTGAAGGAATGAGTGGGGAGAGGCTTTCCTGGTTGAGATAGAGAAGAACCACGCCCTCCAGGTGCTCCACCGCCTCTTGGCTTCTCGCTTGGGAACTCCAGAGTCTCGCCTCGGCTTGCAATGGACCCCAACTGCCCCTGCTCCGCTGGTGGCTCCTGCACGTGCACCGGCTCCTGCAAGTGCAAAGAGTGCAAATGCACCTCCTGCAAGAAGAGCTGCTGCTCCTGCTGCCCCGTGGGCTGTGCCAAGTGTGCCCAGGGCTGCGCCTGCAAAGGGGCGTCGGAGAAGTGCATCTGCTGTGCCTGATGTGGGAAGAGCTCTGCTCCCAGATGTAAATAGAGCAACCTTCACAACCTGGAGGTTTTTTTACATACAACCCCTAGCCATTTGCTGCATGTCTTTTCATATTAAATATGTGAATGACAATAAAAAAATTTTGACTTGAAAAAAAAAAAAAAAAAAAAACAAGAGTTGCTCTTTGTCCTCAAGGCCTCTCCTCCCACCCCTGACCTTAGCTCACCAGCTTGGGAAAATACTATTTGGCTCCTTGTACTCTGAGGTGTGGATGTCAAGATACAGCATTCCAACTTCAACAGCAGTGAGAAAAGAAGGAGGAGGAGAAGATACCATAGCAAACAGGGATGCATGCTGCATTTCCTAATACTGGAACCCAGAAATGAGACTGTAAAGCCACTCAAGGTGAAGGGAGGGCAGTTCGCCACCTGGCAGCACTAGCCCTAAATTAAGGAATGCAGGATGTTTGTGGGTTGCCCATCATAAAAATTACAAAATGAGTAAGGAATGCAGGCACAGCTGGCCAGGTGGGTTTGTCACAACCATGGCAGCCCTTTGCCCCACAGCCAGTACACGGAACTGGTCTCTCCAGTTCCGATTGCATATCTTCTGGCACCTCTGTTCTTCCTCAGCTGCCCAGGATTTTTCTGGTTCTGACCATGTTACTTACTCTTTTAAACCTGTTAGCATTTCATGACTGCCCACAGGCAAGGGTCTAAATGGTCGGAAGGCCCAAGCTTAGCCTCTGAGACCCCGATCTACCTCCAGCCACTTCCTCCTCCTCCCACTTCACTGGACTCCCCCTCTCCACCCAGATACCTCTGTTCTCCCCTCCTTGTGCCTTTGCTTATGCTCTCCCTTCTGTTCCTGGTGTGTCTCTGGCCATCTTTTAAGCTTCCCTCCCCAACCTCATTAGCTCTGTGGAGTCCCTGGAATAGAGCTGACTTCTCCCTCCCTGCTGCTCCCAGGCTGCTCAGAACTTTCTGGAAATGGATGATTATCTGAGTTCCAGCCTCAACCCAGCCCCCAGACTCCCAGTCCCTCATGTCTGCCTCCCTTCTTTCTCCCTGACCACACAGCTGGTACATAGTCAGTACAGATGTAGTCAGTGAGTGGAGCACGGGGCTTTTTCCTGGGATTCCTGCCTCTTTGTTTATACCTAGTCTCAGGAGCCCTACTCCTGGTCTTCTACCTAGATCTGTGCCTCTTGGAAGTGAAGCCTCCTTTCCCAGTGAGGCCAGGTCATCACCCTTGGGAATTTGCAGGGCCCCTCCCTTAAACCTCTCCCCCGAAGCTTCCGGCTCAATGCTGACCAGAGCACAGGCTGCCTGTGACAGTCCTTGGGGTGACCTCCCTTATCAGGAAAAATGCAGAAAACCTATTAATACCTTAGCCTTGTGATTGTTAATGGTCACAAAACTCCTTTAAGGTCTTTGGACTCAGGACCTTTAGGGTCTCACTTTGAATTTTGACACACACACCCGCCCCTACCCCGCCCTAGTGAGGCAAATGGTCTTCTGATTGTGCCTGCGGAGGGAAGGCTCCAAAGGTAAGCACATGATGGCTGGGAAGCAGAGCCAGAGCCTGCCTGAAAGGCTGTGGAGAAATGGAGGGAGGGCTCAGCCAGCTGCCCAGAGGACTCTCTCTGGCTTTGAAGTTTTCTCCTGTTTCCTTTTCTTCTGTGCACTGTTTTAGGATGATGGGGTGATAGTTCCAGGCTGGTTGAGGATGGATTTGGAGATAGTCCTTTGTACCCTCAGTGAGTAAGAGCATCTGTCACCCTACCTCAGCAGTTGTCTCTGTCACTGGTCCAAGCAGCTGATTCCTACACAAGGTCAACATCAGCTGGGGAGAAGCAGACCCCTGGGTCTATCCCATTAGTGAGGACAGCTGCCTGGGCTTATGGCCCCATTGGTTTGGTTTCTATCTTGATCATCTCTACCATCCCCCCCATCCCTGCCTTCCATTTTCTACCTGAGCTGTCAGTACGCAGATTGATGTGTGTGGGAACGGGGCTTGGGAGGAGTGGGGTAGAGCTGGGCCTGTCCTGCAGCCTCCCCTTCCTTCTGGCACTTGGACCCTTTGGAGCCTGCCGGGGGTGGGGAGTGGGAGTGGGAAGGCCAGGGAGTGTCTCTGCGCCATCACTGTGTGAGTGTTGCCCCTTTGCTATGTGCCCCACCTAGTCTGTGTGTCCCTCTGTTCTCCTGCGGACTCGATTTGCTGATGAATTGCTTCTGTGGATATTGTTCTGGGAAACGCCATTTTTTCTGCTCACCCATGACTCTGTGACAAGGAGTGACAGCTTATTAGGAATTTGCTTTTGCATTGGAACACTGGTCATCAGAATGGGCCCCTTTTCCCTTGCAGCTTTGACATTTGCTTCTCTTTTCCTCACCTCTCTCCCTTGCGTCCACCCTTTTCTCTTTTTCTTCTTTTTTGTTTTCCTTCTAGCGGGGGCCTTTTGCCTTTACTTGTTAATCCTGTTTGTAAAAAAACAAGTGGAAGGAGGAGTTCCTCTCTGATCTGCTTCTTATTCTCCACCTACCTTCTCTTCCGTACTCTCCGCCTCCTAGAGAGAGAGAGAGAGAGAGCGAGGAATGCTGACCTAACTACCGCTGCCACTGCTGCTGCCACCACCGCTGTCACCACCAGTCCCTGGTAATGTTCACATGTCCTCAAATCAACCCAGAGCCAGGGCCCTACTGGTCAGGGGGAGGCTATGTAAATAATCCCATGACTGTGTCATCCTCAGGCCCTGGGGTCTCCTAGGCAAGACCAGGGCCTCTGTAGGCTCTCTTGGAAATGCCGAGGTTACTGAAAGCCAGCCTGTTGTACAGGGTCTGAGAGTTTAACTTCTTTTAAATTAAACCACAGTTGAGCTCATGCTGTGTGTGTATAAACTTTTGTATCCTGCTTTTTCCTTAAATTCTTTATCATCAGCATCTTCCCATGTTATTTCGTAGTCTTCATCATCATCACTTTCCATACCTTCATAGTAGTTGATCATAGAATTCCATCATAATTAACTTGTCTTTTCTATCTTTGAAGTCCTTTAGATAATGTCCAATTTTCCATGAGCATAAATAATACCATAATGAACATCTTGGAGTCTGAAGTTTGTTCTGTGTTGGTTTGTTCCACATTTGGGATCTTTTTCCCAGGCTAGATTTTCAGATGTGGGATTATGGGTTCAGATATGGTTTACACATTTTTATAGTTTTAATACAGATGGCCAAATTGCTTTCTGAAAGAGAAGCTTTTCTTAAGTATTTTTCTTCAACTTGTATCTTAAACATCCTGAACGTGCTTAGCACCACTGTCTTGACGTGTCTGCGGAAAGCCATGTCTCCAGTTTTCAGTGTGTCAGGCCCTGGGAGAGGCAGGCATCCTGTGCTGGCTCCTTGGAGCTGGGTTTAAAACTATCTCCTCTGGCCGGCCGCGGTGACTCACACCTGTAGTCCCAGTACTTTGGGAGGCCGAGGTGGGTGGATCACAACATCAGGAGATCAAGACCATCCTGGCTAACATGGTGAAACCCTGTCTCTACTAAAAATACAAAAAAATTAGCCGGGCGTGGTGGTGGGCGCTTGAGAAGTCCCAGCTCCTCAGGAGGCTGAGGCAGGAGAATGGTGTGAACCCGGGAGGCGGAGCTTGCAATGAGCCGAGATCACGCCACTGCACTCCAGCCTGGGTGACAGAGCGAGACTCTGTTTAAAAAAAAAAAAGTCTCCTCTATGCTTACTTCACCCAGAATCCCTGTTGGGCTCTTCAAGGAGCTCAGTTCTCTCTGAAAGCAACTTTATAGCCTCAGTCTAGTCAGTGTTCCTGTGTGGCAGGGGCCAAGGATATGCTCACTCTTGAGAGTGGTGACTTTGGTTGACTGAGTCAACTGAGGGACCATAGCCTGGTCCCTAACCCTCGAAGGCCCATTTCTCTCACTCACTGGGGTGAAGAGTTTAAATCTCAGACAAGTTTTGTTGAGAACTCTGAGCTACCATATTGTTATGGTTAACAACTAGAGCCCAGCCGGGCATGGTGGCATGTGCTGACAGTCCCAGCTTCTCAAGAGGCTGAGGTGAGAAGATTGCTGGAGCCCAGGAGCTCAAGGCCAGCCTGGGCAACATAGCGAGACCCTGTATCCCCCTGCAAAAAACCAACAACAAAGGCAAAACTAGAGCCCAACTGCTGTGAACTCATGGGTGAGTAGACATTATTAGCCCTCCACAAACTCAGCATTTGTATAATCCCAGGCTCTTTCCAGTAATTCTCTAGGGATCACCTCCCAGCCTGTCCACTGTTCCAGGATCCACACTTAGGCCTGTAGGAATGCCCAGTCAGAGCTTCTGCTGCCGCTGATCTGTTACTGTTTCATGCAACCCACTCGGCCTGGTTCCTTCCTCTTACTGTCTCAGTGGGCACAGAAAAGCATACAGAGGGTGTTTCAGCAAACATTGCCACTGGCTGCAGACCTGCCCCCGGATCTGTTGGGTTCTGTTGAGAGCTTAGTGCTACATTCTGGCATGATGGGGAGGGGTGTGGCTCTGTGAAGAGCCAGGGCATGTGTATGGGAGCAACAGTGTCTCTCTTATCATGTAGAAATTCTGAGTCATTGTGAGTCTTGACTTTGGGTTGATGGTTCCAACCACGTTGCTACTGTGTCTTTTGGTGCAGGAGAGGCTGGGTGCAGTTGGTCCCTCAGCTGTTATGGACAAGGGATGTGTCTGCTGATGTACACACATGGACTTGACATCCAAGGAAGGCAGGGTGATTGGACAGAACAGTTCTTCCAGAAACTGTTGGGACTTGGACAAGAGGGGCCTGTGACTTTCTGTAGTTGGTCATCTGTCCCCTGTTGCAATCAGGGAAAGGCCACACTTGCCTTCCTTAACCACAGTTAGGATTTTCTTGGGGATTAGACCAGATTCTAGCACCTGTCCTGAACCTCGCCCCGCCCCTACAAAGGCTGCTTGCAAGTGTAGTGTACATACACAGGGAGCAGGTGAGGCGTGGAAGGAGAAGTGGAAGTGGAGCCCCTGCCTTTAGCCCTTGGGGGAGGCACTGTCTGCTTACCCACGGTTGTTGCCTCACAGGAATCATACAACAGCTTTGTAACTGGTCTCCTCGCCTTCAGTTGGATTGGGGCACAGATCCCTCCTTGACATACAAACCATGGTTTAAGGCTCCCTGTGACCTAAGTAAAGATAAAGCTTAAGTATCTTAACAAGCACCTAACCCTTCTCCCTGGCCTCTGTGATTTGGCTCATGTCTGCCTTCGTGTCTCATTCTGGCTTCACTCATTCGGAATTTCTTCTAGTTCCTTGACTGTTCTCTTTTCCTTAACAGCCTTTACAAATGCTCTCACCATGCATGCTTTTCTCTACTCCTACAATTGCCTTCTCTCCCACCACCGCCTCCAGAGTCTATGTCTGGTCGATTCTGTCTGCTGTCTCCAGTCCCTGTCCTGTATCAGTCTCTGCTCAATCATTTGGGGATTTTATATGTTTTCTGGCCTTTCTTTAGGGGGCCTGTCTTCTCCCTCTAAAAGCAGCCAGTTGACCGAGAAGGAAGGGATAACTGTAACTCATGTCTACCAACATAAGATTAGGCCCGCCCTTTAAAAGCTGGGTCTTTCAAAGGGACACCTGCACCCAGCATGCTGGCTCCTCTTCACCAAGTGTGACTTCCTACGCATTTCACAGGCCTCCAGAGGTCCCCCTGAGTCTCTTCTGCTGTGAGAAACTCTAATCATGTAAGCCACAGGCTAATTCCCTTGAACCTTAAATGTTTTTAGTAATTTCCCCGTCATCAGAGAAGGATTTGAGAGGAATTTTGAAGCAAACACTACAGAAGGCAGAGTCTCCAGGTAGGATAGCTAAGAGACATTTGGAATGGTCTGACTGTTCAAGATGGATGGGAAAGCCTCTTCCTGTAATAATGATAGTAGCCGACATTTGTTGCCAGGCAGTGGGGCAGCCACAGGCCCCATTTTTGAGATGGGGTCTCACTCTGTCACCCACGATGGAGTGTGGTGGTGCTGTCATGGCTCACTGCAACCTCAGCCTCCTCGGGCTGGGTCTTCTTAATTCTGAAAAACCCAGCTTTTAAAGGGTGGACCTAATCTTATGTTGGTAGACAACATTGTCTACCAACATTGTCTCATTTAATACAATGCACATGCTCTCCCCATGACACAAAAGAGGAAACTGAGGCCTGGAGGTGTGATGTGTCCCAAGTCACGTAGCTAATAAGTAAAGAAGCCAGCATTCCCAGATTAAAAATGCATGTGTCTGTCACTGTGGTGTATTTGGTGCTTGATCAATGTTTACTTGAGCAAATGGAGCGGCAGATAAACCAGACGAGTGTGCTCAGTGAGGGGGGCAGGAGTGAGGCTGGGCATCTTCCCACCTCCTGCGAGTGGTGGGGCTTGGTGAGCTTGCCAGGGCCTGTCTTTCTTATCAAAGAAGGTGTGTGCCCCAGTGTTACAGCATTTCACCCAAAGAAGCCCAGAAAATGCTTGACTTTTCTGTCATTCCTGGGGAGGACAATTTCCTCCTCCACCGTTCTGCTGGCTTGGTGTTCCCACAGCCCCCGATAGGTGATAGCACCTGCTAAAGTGCACCAGGCCCTTCTGTCTTGCTGCATCCCACAGATGAGGCCAGGCTGGGAGGAGGGAGAAAGGGAGGGATATGTAGTTCAGGTTATTCTGGAAAACTGCCTGACCAGTTTTAAGTCTGGGCCGGACACTGGGGCGTCTCACCGCGTTGAAAGGGCTGAGGCACCCCCCGCGGTAAAAGGGGCTGGAACCAGGTCTGCTTCTTGGGCTTCTCCTCCAGGGTGCCATTGCTCACGGGCCTTGGCTCTAGAGGTGCTCATTCATGGTTCCAAACTTCCAGTTCCTGGGAAAGGAAAAATGCTTAGTTCAGTCTCAGTTAGGCCTCTGCTTAGATCAAACAGCCAAGGCCAGTAGGCCCAGTCCTATGGTAGAGACCTGGCCTCAAAGAGCCCTCTGCCCCAGTTGTTGGGGAGTGTACCAAGAGAAGGGAGCCTTATCCTGAGCTGGGCAGCCAGCCCTGGGGGTCTAGTGCACAGATGTAGAAAAGCTCTATTGGTATACCTCCCTTTGCTTGTTGGAAAGTGCTCATTGGGGCTGAATTGTGTTTGATAGTGTAAGTCTGGGTTGGGGTTAGGGTTGTTACAAGATTGTCAAGATGATTAAATGAAATGCCATTTGAAACACTTATCCATGCCTTGTGTACGGTATCCCCACCAGTGAATATTCATACTCTATTATAATAATTCCAACAACTTCATAATTTTCATATGCAATTTCTAAACTTTGAACTTTTTTTTTTTTTTTTTTTTTTTTGAGACAGCATCTCGCTCTGTTGCCCAGGCTGGAGTGCAGTGGTGCAATCTTGGCTCACTGCAACCTCCGCCTCCCGGCTTCAAGTGATTCTCCTGCCTCAGCCTACTTCCAAGTAGCTAGGATTAGAGGCGCCCACCACCACGCCCAGCTAATTTTTGTATTTTTAGTAGAAATGGGGTTTTGCCATGTTGGCCAGGCTGGTCTCAAACTCCTGACCTGAGGTGATCCACCGCCTTGGTCTCCCAAAGTGCTGGGATTACAGACATGAGCCACTGTGCCCAGCAATTTTTTGTATTTTTAGTAGAGATGGGGTTTCACCATGTTGGCCAGGCTGGTCTTGAACTCCCGACCTCAAGTGATCCGCCCGCCTCGGCCTCCCCAAGTGCTGGGGTTACAGGCGTGAGCCACCATGCCCAGCCTAAACTTTGAATTTCTTTGAACCCATGACTTACACAGAATTAGCTGAACGCAGAATTCCAAATCAACTCAGCCTGTGGGACAGCCAAAGAACACAGTGTGCCTTTGGGCTCCTTTTTCACTCACCATGCGGGGTTAGAAAACTTTATCAGGGGCTTTAAAGAAGGAGCTCTTGTGTGTGAAATGTTTCCTTGATTCTCTTCCTGGTGCCTCTCTTTCTCTAAGTGGTTTGCTTCCCCGAGTTCCCCACCTGAGGCTGGGTGGCTGTGGCACATCTGTGCATTCTGTACGCACACAGGCAGCCTTGTGGAGTGCCAGTTTCCAAGTCTTGTTTTTTTTTGTTTCTTGTGTGTGTGTGTGTGTGTGATGGGGGTCTCACTCTGCCGCCCAGGCTGGAGTGCAGTGGTGCTGTCATGGCTCACTGCAACCTCAACTTCCCCGGGATCAGGTGAGCCTCCTTCCTTAGCCTCCAGAGTACTAGGGACTACAGGTACGCACCACCATGCCTGGTTAATTTTTGTAATTTTTTGTAGAGACAGAGTCTCACCATGTTGCTTAGGCTGATCTCGAACTCCTGGACTCAAGTGATCTGCCCACCTTGGCCTCTCAAGTGTTAGGATTACAGGTGTGAGCCACCACATCCAGCCCAGGTCATCTTTTGAGGGCATGGAGAAAAGACTTTGAGCATCCCACTTTTGAGATTGTGTACCAGTCAAAAGCCCCTATGACACACTTTTTCCCCAAAGTAGAGGGCTCTGATTGTGTTGATCCCAAGAGAGATGGGAAAGAGCATTGAATGATTCCAAAGTATCGGGCCTTGGTTCGTTTCCTCATGTTGGTATTGTGAGGATTCCTGTTAGGATGACAGCATGTGTGCAGGAGGCTTTGTGAATTGCTGAGAGTGAGGGGTGGCAATGTCAGTGTTGGGTCTGTCCTTACTAACCTGGGGCCATGGGAGTTGATAAGACCAGATTCCCAACTTCACCCCACAATGTGATCCCTGTGGTGACCCCTCACAGGGCTCTTTGGTTGAGCTTCCCAGAAGGGATTACCATCTGCCATTGTATGTTGAACCCCGTTCATTCATTCATTCATTCAGCCAACCAGCAGCTATTTACTGAGCTCTCATTGTGTGAGAAGCAGTATTCAAGGAACTGGGCGAATAAAAAAACAAAACATCCCAGCCTTCATTGAGCTTATGTTCTTACTGAAAGAAAACACATAAAACATACAGTGTAATCCCAGCACTTTGGGAGGCCGAGGTGGGCGGATCACTTGAGGTCAGGAGTTTGAAACCAGCCTGGCCAACGTGATACCCCATCTCTACTGAAAATTTTTTAAAAAAACAAAAAAAACATTAGCTGGGCATGGTGGCACTTGCCTGTAATCCCAGCTGCTCGGGAGGCTAAGGCAGGAGAATTGCTTGAATCCTGGAGGCAGAGGTTGCAGTGAGCCAAGATCATATCACTATACTCCAGCCTCAGCAACGAAGCAAGACTCCGTCTCAAAAATAAAAAATAAAAATATGTAATCCCTTCGCACCAGCACACTTGAAGTCTGACCTCGTGGTTGGCACCCTTTAGCAGGTGTCCCTCTTCTGTCTTGTGCACCTTGCTTCTATCCTGGTATGTATGGCATGGCCTCCTACACTCCATGGTGAGCACTGTGAGGACAGAGGTTGAGTTGGGTTTGCTGTATTTCTCGGGTGCCTAGGTTTGTGCTTGACAGGTAGATGGAAGGCACACAATGTGGTCATCAAACCTCAGTCAACCATATAAGGAAGGTAGAAGTGAAAAGTCCCATGGGTACCCAACTAATGTCACCAGTTTCCTGCATACCTGTCCTGGAGTTTATTTATAATGTGTGTAAATAAATGATGTATGTGTTTAAATGCCTTTTTCATCTTTCTTTTAGAGCTGCCTCTTTTTAACAGTTCCATTCCATTATATGGATGTACTATGACTTATTGAACCAGTTCCCTACTAATTCTGTTTTTTGCAGTCTTTTGTTGTGAGGAACAATTCCACAGTGACAATGTTGTTCATAGTCATTCACACACAAGCAAGTCCTTCTGCAGGATAGATTCCTAGAGGGGAATTGCTGACTCAGAGGTTTTTGTACTCTGTGTTGATTGTAGAGTGAGGGCAGAAAAGTGAGGCCCCTTACTAGTGACCATATATAGTGGATAAGTCACCAGTCCCTGTGAGTGTTTGGCCCAAAGGCTTTAAGGCATTTGATAACACTATTTTTGTTTCTGCACCAGGCCGGAGACACTACGTTCAATCGTGCTAAGCTCCTCAATGTTGGCTTTCGAGAAGCCTTGAAGGACTATGACTATACCTGCTTTGTGTTTAGTGATGTGGACCTCATTCCAATGAATGACCGTAATGCCTACAGGTGTTTTTCACAGCCACGGCACATTTCCGTTGCAATGGATAAGTTTGGATTCAGGTAAGAAATACTGAGTCGGAGTCTGTGGTAACCATGTTTCTGTGTCATGTGTTGACTAGGAAATGCAGTCCTGGCAGCCCAGGAGTGGCCTCTTTAAGCTCTGGAGCAGAATGCCTCCTCTGAGAAATGGGTGTTTTGTATTAGTTCAGATGGAAAGAGGAGACCAGAAATGCCTCTAGTCTCTGCACATCCAGACAAGAACAAGTGTTCTCTTTTTTTTTTTTTTTTTTTTTTTTTCAGACAGGATCTGGCTCTGTCACCCAGGCTGGAGTACAGTGGCGTGATCTTGGCTTACTGCAACCTCTGCCTCCAGGGTTCAAGCCATCCTCTCACCTCAGCCTCCTGAGTAGCTGGGACTACAGACGTGTGCCACCATGCCCAGCTAATTTTTGTATATTTTATAGAGACGGGGTTTTGCTGTATTGTCCAGTCTGGTCTCAAACTCCTGAGCTCAAGCAAACCATCTGCCTCGGCCTCTCGAAGTGCTGGATTATAGGCATGTGGCACCATGCCTGGCCTAAGAACAGTTTTTAGCATCTGGGCGGGGCTCTCATCTTTAGGCTCCAAACAGATATTGTATTTTCTTGCTTTTTTCTTTCTGTTGCCCCACAAGTTTTGGAAAGCAAATTGGAATAGTTTTTCCCCACTGAATTATTTAGCTTGTATACCTCAGCAGATGTTCCTTGGCCTGTTTTGTTTTCAAGACACAGGGTCTTGCTCTGTCACCCAGGCTGAAGTGCAGTGACACAGTCATGGCTCACTGCAGTCTTGAATGCCTGGGCTCAAGCCATCCTGCAGCCTCAGCCCCCTGAGTTGCTGGGACTACAGGCATGAGCCAGCATGTCCAGCTAATTTTTTATTTTTAGTAGAAATGAAGTCTGGCTATGTTGACCAGGCTGGGCTCAAGTGATCCTCCCACCTCAGTCTCCCAAAGCATTGGGATTACAGGTGTGAACCACTGCTTTTGCCCTTGGCCCTTTAAGAAGGAACGTGAGGCCGGGCGCGGTGGCTCAAGCCTGTAATCTCAGCACTTTGGGAGGCCGAGACAGGCGGATCACGAGGTCAGGAGATCGAGACCATCCTGGCTAACATGGTGAAACCCCGTCTCTACTAAAAATACAAAAAACTAGCCGGGCGAGGTGGCGGGCGCCTGTAGTCCCAGCTACTCGGGAGGCTGAGGCAGGAGAATGGCGTAAACCCGGGAGGCGGAGCTTGCAGTGAGCTGAGATCCAGCCATTGCACTCCAGCCCGGGCGACAGAGCAAGACTCCGTCTCAAAAAAAAAAAAAAAAAAAAAAGAAGGAACGTGATTCTGTTTTCCAGCAGGGCACAAACTTCTGCTTAAATACAAAGCCCAAATTTTTCCACCAAAATGTCGCTAGTGAAGAGACCAGCCCAGATGCCCGACTAGGGTATTATCCAAAACATATTGTCATTGGTGGAAAATGGCCTTATAGTCCATTGTTTCGTCTTAAAAATAAATATATAAAGAAACTTGCATATTGTTTCCTAATTCCGTGTTTATATTAACATAAAAGTCTTTTTTTTTTTTTTTTTTTTTGAGACGGAGTCTCGCTCTGTCGCCCGGGCTGG
This sequence comes from Rhinopithecus roxellana, assembly GCF_007565055.1. Taxonomy (NCBI): domain Eukaryota; kingdom Metazoa; phylum Chordata; class Mammalia; order Primates; family Cercopithecidae; genus Rhinopithecus; species Rhinopithecus roxellana. The sequence goes on from NC_044564.1 coordinate 25,705,235, forward strand.
AGTGCAGTGGCCGGATCTCAGCTCACTGCAAGCTCCGCCTTCCGGGTTTACGCCATTCTCCTGCCTCAGCGTCCCAAGTAGCTGGGACTACAGGCGCCCACCAGCTCGCCCGGCTAGTTTTTTTGTATTTTTTAGTAGAGACGGGGTTTCACCATATTAGCCAAGATAGTCTCGATCTCTTGACCTTGTGATCCGCCCGTCTCGGCCTCCCAAAGTGCTGGGATTACTGGCTTGAGCCACCGCACCTGGCTAACATATCTGACAGTGCCGGGCGCGGTGGCTCACGCCTGTAATCCCAGCACTTTGGGAGGCCGAGGCAGGCGGATCACGAGGTCAGGAGATCGAGACCATCCTGGCTAAAACGGTGAAACCCCATCTCTACTAAAAATACAAAAAATTAGTGAGGCGTGGTTGCAGGTGCCTGTAGTCCCAGCTACTCAGGAGGCTGAGGCAGGAGAGTGGCCTGAACCCGGGAGGCCGAGCTTGCAGTGAGCCGAAATCGCGCCACTGCACTCCAGTCTGGGTGACAGAGTGAGACTCCATCTCAAAAAAAAAAAATTTGCCTGTCAGTGGCCGGGCGCAGTGGCTCACACCTGTAATCCCAGCACTTTGGGAGGCCGAGGCAGGCAGATCACCTGAGGTCGGGAGTTCGAGACCAGCATGGCCAGCATGGTGAAATCTTGTCTCTACTAAAAATACAAAAATTAGCCGGGTGTGACGGCAGGTGCCTGTAATCCCAACTACTTGGGAAGCTGAGGCAGGAGAGTTGCTTGAACCCGGGAGGCAGAGGTTGCAGTGAGCCAAGGTCACGCTGTTGCACTCCAACATGGGCAACAGAACGAGACTCCGTCTCAGGAAAAGACAAACAAACAAACAAACAAAACCTAATCAGTTGAATAACATAACCCTTGCCTTCCTTGCTTGAAGTGAATTTGAAGATCCAGGAGCTGTGCTGCAGGTACCCTCTATGTTGGGTACGCCTGGTTTAGGCTGACTAGTACAGTGTGGTTGGCCCATGCAGACAGCAGACCCTTTATTTAGATACAACTTTTTTTCTTTTTCTTTTATTTTTTTTTTTGAGACAGAGTCTTGCTTGTCACCCAGGCTGGAGTGCAGTGGCATGATCATGGCTCACTATAGCCATAAACTCCCTGGCTCAAGTGATCCTCTCACTCTTAAAAAAAAAAAATTTTTTTTTTTTTTAGAGATGTCTCACTGTTACCCAGGCTGGTCTTGAACTCCTGGGGGCTCAAGCAGTCCTCCTGCCTTGACCTCCCAAAGTGCTGAGATGACAGGCATGAACTACTGCACCTACTGAGATGCAACAGCTTTCTGTCAGACTCATTTTATTCTTATCATTTCTTCCTGTCCTCCCTTGCTGGGAGCATGAGAGCTGTGATGGGAATATAGGAATGTATGAAATCCTTCTCCCAGATCAAAGTTCCTAACTTGTTGTCTTAAAGGGAGGAAAATTTGAATGTAACCTTACTTTTAGGCTCTTCAGAAGTCCTTCTATACCCTTCCATCCCTACTTCCACCCTTCCTCCCTCTCTGTGTGTGTATCTTCTTCTCTTGAAACACACAGATTTATACCCTGAGCCCTCTTGATTCCTCCCTTGAAGCATGGTGGTGAACCACGAAGGGGCCCGTGATGCCCTAATTATTTGCCACAGCACCATGTTTGTTTCACAAGGAGCCTGGCAGGTTTGAGCTTGGGGCACATAGGGAAGAGAAAGCAGCAGAGACAGCAAAACCAAATCATGTCAGCTTGGCATGTACTTCCCCTTGAAATGGCTAAGAAGCCATTTCTGTAAAAGCACTGATTATCAAAAAACCTTACTGGCCTGGCCACCTCTCGTTCAAGCCCTCACATTAATAATGTGGACAGTAGTACAAGGTGTGCCAAAGGTGGATGACTCGGCACCTGAGTGATGACACCTAATTATGAATAGGTTCATTAAAGCAGACCCCCTAGGGACCTTTGCTTGAGGATCCTTGCAGTCAGAATTCCTGAATATATTTGAAAATAATAATTGCATCTTTATTTTCATATGTTCTATATGGTTTGGCTGACTTCCCCCTCAAAGTCTGAGTTAGAGTTTTCCTTAATTTATGTGATGGGTTTGGTCTTTTTGGATTCCAGAAAGAGCTGGGTGTGGTTTGGAGCTGCACTCAGAGTCACATAAAACCACAGCCTTTAGAGAACCCACAGGAAGGCTTTGGGGCACATCCTGATTCTTGACATTTCTCATCAGTGCTGACTTTGTATCCCTTAGGAGTTCACAATTCATAACCACTGAAATATTAAAATACAAAAAGTTTTGGAAGGATGAGAGCCCAGATGCTCTACTACTTGAAAATATTTTAAAACATACGTTCGGCCGGGCGCGGTGGCTCAAGCCTGTAATCCCAGCACTTTGGGAGGCCGAGACGGGCGGATCATGAGGTCAGGAGATCAAGACCATCCTGGCTAACACGGTGAAACCCCGTCTCTACTAATAAATACAAAAAACTAGCCGGGCGTGGTGGCGGGCGCCTGTAGTCCCAGCTACTCAGGAGGCTGAGGCAGGAGAATGGCGTGAACCCGGGAGGCGGAGCTTGCAGTGAGCTGAGATCCGGCCACTGCACTCCAGCCTGGGCGACAGAGCGAGACTCTGTCTCACAAAAAAAAAAAAAAAAAAAAAAACATACGTTCATCATTATACATTTTGCTAAATCAGGATAAAGTCCGAAGTTTCAAAGAATTTTTATTTTAGCAAGTTTCCAGAAACACTGCCTCAACTGTTAGGGTCGGTGTTCTAGTCAGTATGCCTTTGCAAGCATGAAAGCTAGATTGGTCAATAGGATGGGTGTGGAAGGGGGGCCGTGACTGGGTGGGTACAGGGAGGCTCTAAAACAATCTCAGATTCCAGGAGCTCTCGAATAAGAACTTCATGTGCAGGAACAGAGCACAGGGGAAGCAGATTCCTGAGCCACTCAGGAAGAACTGGGCTTAGGCCTGCCCTTGTCACTGACTAACTTTCTACATAACCACAGAAACAGCGCTGTGTTGTGGAAAGAGGAAGATCATACTTTTTGATATCTGTGTCTAATATAAGGTCATCTGAGCCCTGATACAAAAGCAAAACAGACAAAACCCTCATAACTGCTCCCTCCCACCCCACCCACCATCAAAAAACTCTAGAGAGGCTGGGCGTGGTGGCTCACGCCTGTGATCCCAGCGCTTTGGGAGGCTAAGGTGGGTGGATCACCTGAGGTCAGGAGTTTGAGACCAGCCTGACCAATACGGTGAAACCCCGTCTCTACTAAAAATACAAAAATTAGCCGGGCGTGGTGGCACATGCCTGTAGTCCCAGCTACTTGGGAGGCTGAGACAGGAGAATCACTTGAAAACCTGGGAGGCGGAGGTTGCGGTGAGCCGAGATCAAGCCATTGCACTCCGGCCTGGGCTACAGAGCGAGACTCTCTCTCAAAAAAAAAAAAAAAAAAAAGACCTGGCTTGGTGTCTTAACAACTGTAATCCCAGCACTTGGGAGGCCGAGGCAGGCGGATCATGAGTTTAAGAGATCAAGACCGTCCTGGCCAACATGGTGAAACCCTGTCTTTACTAAAAATACAAAAATTAGCTAGGCGTGGTGGTGGGCACCTGTAGTCCCAGCTCCTCGGGAGGCTGAGGCAGGAGAATTACTTGATGAACCCAGGAGGTGGAAGTTGCAGTGAGCCTAGATCGCGTCCCTGCACTCCAGTCTGGCGACAGAGCAAGACCGTCTCAAAAAAAAAAAGAACTCTACAGAAGCAAAAAGAGTAACTTTAAAAGTGTTTATGTTCTTAGCAGGCTTTATTTTGGGGATGTCAGAACTTAACTAACCACTGCTTTTTCTTCTTTCCTCCAGCCTACCTTATGTTCAGTATTTTGGAGGTGTCTCTGCTCTAAGTAAACAACAGTTTCTCACCATCAATGGATTTCCTAATAATTATTGGGGCTGGGGAGGAGAAGATGATGACATTTTTAACAGGTAATGGTCATAACTTAGATATCTTTCTCCTCTGTCAACCTTCACTTCCAGTTTTTGAATCAATGCTTGGTTGTTCCGCAAGGACTGACCCTCAGATGTGATGCACCCCCACTCAGCCCACATTCTTAGGTGTGGCTTCATACAGGTCCTGTAGGTGCTAAACGGGATCTGTAGGAAAATGAGTTTCTGAGATTTTTGTATCAGCCTGGAAAAATGTCAAATGGGAGCCAAGTGACGGGGCAAGTTTACTTTGACTTGCCACATGCCGTTTTATACTCAAGGAGTAAACAAATGTCCTTTGTAAAAATCCCTTATCTCATTGTGGTCCCCTTTCACTGTGAAACAAGTTTCCTTGAGCAGAATCCTAACTGTCTTCACAGAAGCTTTGTGTTATATTTTTATTTTGGAGTATTTTTCACATGTACAAAAGCGATACTGTAGTATAATAAACCTTTGAGGACCCATCCAGCCCCAGCAACCATTATGGCCTGGTCAGTTCTGTCCCATCCACATCCTGGGACAGAATTTTAAGCTGCTAGTCAACATGGATATTATATAGTACTATAAGTGATTATAGTACTTATATAATCACTTATATAAGTGATTATAAATCTTTATGATGTGGGTTATCATTTACAGTGTTAAAAAACATCTATCAGTAGCATTTGAAAGAACATTCTGCTCAGTCCTCTGGCCGTAGAGGTTTCAACCCCACCAGCCACCGATGAGCACCTTCTCCAGGAGCCAGTCTGAACTCATTACTGAGTTTAATATCAGAATACACCTTGGTGCAGCCTTTCTGAATTGGAGTACCAGTTAACAGAAAGTGTCTGTCAGAGCAACACCCAAGTCATTCAAGTTATCATTGTGTGCAAACTTAACAGAGACCCACATCTTCAATATAAACCTTGAAGAAAACTCCAATTTTAGAGTATGTAGATGGAATATCAAGTGTGTGCATATTGAATGTCTGCTGCATACAGAGGACTGTGCCAGGCAGGCCTAGGACACTGAAAACCTGGACATAGGGTCCAGACAGAAGCAAACCTGCTTCCACAGAGGCACTCCTGGGCAGACGGTCTGGACCGATATGACAGTGTGCAGGGCTGACAGGATACCACAGGGCTGAATGGTCAGAACAGCTGGGGGGAGGGAGGGAGCGTCCACAGGCATCTAGTCCCATGCTAAGGCGGTGGCACTAGAAGGATGGGTGGTGTGTGGAGCAACTTTCTTGAAAGATAAAGGATCTAACACTTATTATACACCTACTTACTGTGTGCCAGGCAAGGCCAGGAATGTTTAAGTGGTCTGGAATCAACCAGTTCTGCCCCTTAACTAATTTTGCTGTTCTGCTCTCCAGGGTTTCATTTTGGTCCTCATTCCTTTTCCTTGGACCAACACAGAATCCTCCACCCTGTTCCGGCTGCCTCTAGTCTTGTTCTCAGCCCTCCATTTGTTTTTTTCTGCCTTTTCCCACATGTTCTGAAGCCCTCCATTCTTATACTACTTTCCAGAGAGACTTCCCCATGACTAAAAACATTTTGGAAATATTGTATATTAGTCCCCTTTCAGATACTGGCAACCATTTGTGGGATGCTCTGAGAAGGCCTCTGTAATTTAGCCTTGCCCTTTTCAGCCCATCACCTGCCACATCCTACCCCAGACCCTTGTCACCTAGGAGCTTATATTGCTCCTTATATTGCTCCCTGAGGGCACTAGGCTTGCTCTCACTTCCATACCTTTGCCTGTGTCATCCTGGCTGCCCAAAATGCTCTGGCAGATACCTGTTCATCCTCAGCTGGACTCTGCCTAGGTTTGCTCCGGCAGAGTTTACAAATTCTGTGCTTCTTCCTCTGTGTCTCCAACCTCATCTTCCTCTTCTCACCTCCATCCTGGTCCTGAAGGCCCTATGTTTGAGGCATTCACCCTGTATGTTCTGTGGGGCAGACGTCCCCAGTGTCTGGCACATGATAGTCAACACCACAAACTGCAGAACCAGTTGTAAAAGGACATGGAGTAGGAATGTGAGTTTTAACCAGGGTCATGCTGGGCTGGGTTCTGGCATGATGCTGGGTTGTGGGCTGAGTGAGAACAGCAAGGATGATGGTGGATGGAGCAACAGTCTTGCAGCCAGGGCTATCAGGCCAAGTGTATGGCAGCTCTGTGATAATGACTTTCCCCTTACGCTTTGCAGATTAGTTTTTAGAGGCATGTCTATATCTCGCCCAAATGCTGTGGTCGGGAGGTGTCGCATGATCCGCCACTCAAGAGACAAGAAAAATGAACCTAATCCTCAGAGGTGCGTTCTGTGTTTATTCATACTCCTTCCCCCTTTAGGATGAGGTAGGCTGCAGGTCTGAGGCTCTGCAGAGGGCTCTGGGCCTAGAGGGAAATTGAGGTGGTCAGGTTACGGTGGAGAGGGAGGAGGAAGTACGTGTAATGGTTTCTTCTTAAGATTTTTGTTTTGAGACAATCTCCTTGTGCTCTTTTCCTTGTAGGTTTGACCGAATTGCACACACAAAGGAGACAATGCTCTCTGATGGTTTGAACTCACTCACCTACCAGGTGCTGGACGTACAGAGATACCCATTGTATACCCAAATCACAGTGGACATCGGGATACCAAGCTAGCGTTTCGGTACACGGATAAGAGACCTGAAATTAGCCAGGGACCTCTGCTGTGTGTCTCTGCCAATCTGCTGGGCTGGTCCCTCTCATTTTTACCAGTCTGAGTGATAGGTCCCCTTCGCTCATCATTCAGATGGCTTTCCAGATGACCAGGACGAGTGGGACATTTTGCCCCCAACTTGGCTCGGCTTGTGACTTCTTAGCTCTGCAAGGTGTTTGTGCCTTTGGGGGTTTCTTGGTGTGTTCGCAGTGTCACCCCAGAGTCAGAACTGTACACATCCCAAAATTTGGTGGCCGTGGAATACATTCCCGGTGATAGAACTGCTAAATTGTTGTGAAATAGGTTAGAATTTTTCTTTAAATTATGGTTCTTATTACTTCGTGAAAATTTGGAGAGTGCTGCTAAAATTGGATTGGTGTGGTATTTTTGGTAGTTGTAATTTAACAGAAAAACAAAATTTCAACCATTCTTAATGTTACGTCCTCCCCTCACCCACTTCTTTCAGTGGTATGCAACTATTACAATCACTGTGCATATGTCTTTTCTTAGCAAAAGGATTTTAAAACTTGAGCCTTGGACCTTTTGTCCTACTAATGTGTGGATTCCAAGGCAACTCTAGCATCAGAGCAAAAGCCTTGGGTGTTCTCACATTCAGTGACCGATCTCCAGATTGTCTGATTTCTGAATGTAAAGTTTTTTTGTTCTTTTTTTTAAATAGCAGTTTGTAGTATTTTAAAGAAAGAACAGATTGAGTTCTAATTATGATCTAGCTTGATTTTGTGTTGATCCAAATTTGCATAGCTGTTTAATGTTAAGTCATGACATTTATTTTTCTTGGCATGCTATGTAAACTTGAATTTCCTATGTATTTTTATTGTAGTGTTTTAAATATGGGGAGGGGATTGAGCATTTTTTAGGGAAAAAATAAATAAATAGATGCTGTAGTGGCCACAAATAGGCCTATGATTTAGCTGGCAGGCCAGGTCTTCTCAAGAGCAAAATCACCCTCTGGCCCCTTGGCAGGCAAGGCCTCCCGGTCAGCATTATCCTGCCAGACCTTGGGGCGGATACCTGGGAGACAGAAGCCTCTGCCCCTACTGTGCAGCTCCCCACTTCCCCAACCCTCCCCAGGTGGGCAGGGCAGAGGGAGCCTCAGCCTCCTTAGACTGACCCCTCAGGCCCCTTGGCTGGGGGGTTGTAAATAACAGCAGTCAGGTTGTTTACCAGCCCTTTGTACCTCCCCAGGCGGAGGGAGCCTCTGTTCTGGTGGGGGCCACCTCCCTCAGAGGCTCTGCTAGCCACACTTTCTGGCCCACCCTATGTTACCAGTTCTCCTTCTTCCTCCTTCCTCTTTTCCCCTGCCTTTCTCATTCCTTCCTTCCTCTCCCTTTTTGTTCCTTTGCCTCTTGCCTGTCCCCTAAAACTTGACTGTGGCACTCAGGGTCAAACAGACTATCCATTCCCCAGCATGAATGTGCCTTTTAATTAGTGATCTAGAAAGAAGTTCAGCCGAACCCACACCCTGATGCCCTCCCAAGAACTTCGGTGCCTAAAGCCTCCTGTTCCACCTCAGGTTTTCAGCAGGTGCTCCCACCTCAGTTGAGGCTCCCACCCACAGGGCTGTCTGTCACAAACCCACCTCTGCTGGGAGCTATTGAGCCACCTGGGATGAGATGGTGCAAGGCACTTCCTACCACTGAGCGCCTTTGCCAGATCCAGCCTGGGCTCAGTTCCCAAGATTCAGCTGCCTAATCCCAGGGTTGAGCCTTGTGCTCATGGCAGACCCCAAACCACTGCCCTCCTGGGTACCAGCCCTCAGTGTGGAGGCTGAGCTGGTGCCTGGCCCCAGTCTTTTCTGTGCCTTTACTGCTTTGAGCATCTCAGATGCTAACTTGGTTCTTTTTCCAGAAGCCTTTGTATTGGTTAAAAATTATTTTCCATTGCAGAAGCAGTTGGACTATGCAAAAAGTATTTCTCTGTCAGTTCCCCACTCTATACCAAGAATGTTATTAAAACTAGAAATGACTGCATTGAGAGGGAGTTTTGGGAAATACAAAGAATGAAGGCCTCTCTTTCGGCCCACAGATCCTGACTTTTCCAAAGTGCCTTAAAAGAAAGCAAACAAATGCCCTGAGTGGTAACTTCTGTGTTACTTTACTCTTAAAACCAAATCTACCTTTTCTTCTTCTTCTTTTTTTTTTTTTTTTTTGTTACCTTCTCATTTATGTCAAGTAGTCAAATATGTGGTTCGTTCTCAGAACCAAGGGAAATACTGCTCCCCTCATTTGCTGACGTAGTGCTCTCATGGGCCCACATGGGCCCAAGGCACAGCCAGGGCCCAGTTAGGCCTGGACGTTTGCCTGGTCTGTGAGATGCCGCGGGTCCTGTTTCCTTACTGGGGATTCCAGGGCTGGGGGTTCAGGGAGCATTTCCTTCTCCTGGGAGTTACGACCATGAAGTTGTCATGTACTGCGCCCTTCTCTGTTTCTGTGCATGCTATTGCTGGTGACCCTGTGTGAACTGGCCTTTGGGAAAGATCAGAGAGGGCAGAGGTGGCACAGGAGGGTAAAGGAGATGCTGTGCTGGCCCTCAGCCCGGACAGGGCCCTCTGTTGACTGCCAGGCTGGGGGCAGGGGCTCTGCATAGCCAGGATGATGGCTTTCATGTCCCAGAAACCTGTTGTGCTGTGTATTTTGATTTCCTGTGTATGCAAATGTGTGTATTTACCATTGTGAAGGGGGCTGTGTCTGACCTTGGTGTTCAAAACAGAACTGTATTTTTGCCTTTAAAATTCAATAATATAACGTGAATAAATGACCCTATCTTTGTAACTGCAGGTGGTTTCTCTTTGCCAGGTGTAAGGGGTGTCATGGCTGTGGGATGGGGTGGGGTCAGGGTCTTTCCCCGGTCTGTGACCCACACAAATACACATGCCTCCCTGGAATCAGACATTTCCCCATCTGAACTTCATTCTCTTATCTGTAAAATGGGAATAATAACACATAGGAACTTTCTTGAGGCTTAAAAGTGACGATATTTCTAAAACAATGACTGATGCCTCACAAGTACTCACTACATGTAGCTAGTGCCATTTCAAAGTAGAATTTTTTTCCCCTAGCAGTTCTCAGGCCACATTCTCCTATTTTCAGCAGATACCAGGATCATTCAGATGTAGATCTCAGGGCCATTTGCACCAGGTACTCACAGTGTAACTTGAAGGGAATTATCCAAAATGTAGTTTCTTGTCAGTCTCAGGAAATGTAACCAGAAGCTTTAAAGGGTCTTAGTTGTTACCCAGGTGCTTGAGATAGTAAATGCCCCAGATGCCTCCTCCTTGGTGGCTCTGGGTCAGGCTGGTTGGATTGAATCAGTACTCCTGAAGAAGGGGGCCACAGGAAACCAGTGTGCAGGAGAGCCACTCCTGCCCTCCAGGGTGAGGGAGCTGCAGGCCCTGCCAGGACAAAGCTGTGAATGTGGGGCATCAGCTGGGAAACAGGAGCAGGAAGGGCAGCCTCTTCTAGCCACTCCAGGGCCATCTGGCTGTCTCCATCTATTCATGTCAAACAAAAAAAAACTGTTTTTTTTCCTTCTCACACACCACCACTCACAACACTTCACTTCTGCCCCCAGATATGTGGGGATTTCTCCCCACCAACAAGCAGTTTTCCAGTGGACGCTAGCTGGGTGTTCTACAATTTAACTCAATTCTGATACTGTCTGCCTGGAGATAGCGTCAGATCCCACAGGTTGGCTTAGTCTCACAAGACTGCCTCCACTGCAGATGCCAGTCACAAGTAGTTGGTTGTGACCTACACTTTTAAAAAATGTTTTTTGGATACAGGGCCTTGCTGTATCACCCAGCCTGGCCTCAAACTCTTGGGCTCACGCGATCCTCCCGCCATAACTTACCAAGTAGAAGTAGTTGGGCTGCAGGCTTATACCACTCACACAGCTATAGTTGTGACCTATACTTCTGACCAACCTAGCTATAAATTGGGGTTCCCATGAGCCTCTTCTTGGGTTTAATTTGCTAGGACAGCTTAATTAGAACTTAGTGTTTAATTAAAACTCAGTGTAACACTTAACATTTACTGGACTTATTATAAGTGACATTAGAAAGGATACCGATGAAGAACCGGATGGAGAGATGCATAGGGCAAGGCATGGGGGAAGGGGAGAGAAGCTTCCATGCTCTCTCCAGGAGCTCCACCCTCCAGACACCTCCACATGTTCAGCTATCTGGAAGCTCATTTGACCCTGTCCTGGTTTTTATGGAAGCTTCATCACATAGGCCTGATAGATTACATCATCGGCCACTGTCAGTCAGCTTAGCCTTCAGCCTCTCTCCCCTTCCTGAAGGATGGGAGAGGGGCTGAAAGTGCCAAGCTTCTCATCATGGCTTGGTCTTTCTGGTGACCAGTCCCCATCCAGGAGCTCACAGAGAATCATTTCATTAGAACAAAAGACGTTCCTGTCACCCGGGACATCCCAAGGGATTAGAAGCTCCATCAGGAACCAGGGTCAAACATCAAATATTAGAACAAAAGATTCTCCTAGCACCCCTATTGCTCAGGAAATTATGAGTTTTAGGGGCTCTGTATCAGGAACCCAGGGCAGAGGCCAAATATGTATATTTTATTATATCACAGTGCCACACAGGACTTTGCAAGCTGTAAGGTCTGGGTGAAGTGGAGCACACCAGTCAAAGGGTGAACTTAACCTTTCACTGTGTGCTCCACTTCACCAAGACACAGCCACACAGACACACGCCTCCACCCAGACGCACGCATCCACACACATGCATCCACCTGGATGCACGCATCAACCCAGACGTATCCACCCAGACGCACGCCTCCACCCGGATACACACCTCCACACAGACATACATCCACACACACGCATCCACACACACACATCCACCCAGACGCACACCTCCACACAGACACACGCATCCACCCAGACGCACACCTCCACACACACGCATCCACCCAGATGCACGCATCCACACAGACACACGCATCCACACACACGCACACATCCACACACACACATCTACACTGACACATCCACCCAGATGCACACCTCCACACAGACACACGCATCCACCCAGGCGCACACCTCCACACAGACACACGCATCCACCCAGACGCACACCTGCACCCAGACACACGCATCCACCCAGACGCACACCTCCACCCAGACGCACGCATCCACCCAGACGCACACCTCCACCCAGACGCACGCATCCACCCAGACGCACACCTCCACCCAGACGCACGCATCCACCCAGACGCACACCTCCACCCAGACGCACGCATCCACCCAGACGCACGCCTCCACCCAGACGCACGCCTCCACCCAGACGCATGCCTCCACCAAGACGCACGCATCCACCCAGATGCACGCCTCCACACAGACACATCCATCCAGACGCACGCATCCACCCAGATGCACGCCTCCACACAGACACATCCATCCAGACGCACGCATCCACCCAGATGCACGCCTCCACACAGACACATCCATCCAGACGCACGCATCCACCCAGATGCACACCTCCACACACATGCATCCACCCAGACTCATGCATCCACACACACGCATCCACCCAGATGCACGCATCCACACACACGCATCCACCCAGACACACGCATCCACACACGCATCCATCCAGACGCACACTTCCACACAGACACACGCATCCATCCAGACGCACGCATCCACCCAGGCGCACACCTCAACCCAGATGCACGCATCCACCTAGATGCACGCATCCACACAGATGCACACCTCCACACAGACACATCCACCCAGATGCACACATCCACACACACGCATCCACTCAGATGCACGCATCCACACAGTTGCACACCTCCACACAGACACACGCATCCACACACACACATCCACACAGACACACGCATCCACCCAGACTCACGCATCCACCCAGACGCATGCATCCACACAGACACACGCATCCATCCAGACGCACGCATCCACCCAGACGCACACCTCCACCCAGACGCACGCATCCACCCAGATGCACGCATCCTCACAGACGCACACCTCCACACAGACGCACGCATCCACACACATCCACACAGACACACGCATTCACCCAGATGCACGCATCCACCCAGACGCATGCATCCACACACACGCATCCACCCAGACGCATGCATCCACACACACGCGTCCACCGAGACGCACACCTCCACACACATGCATCCACCCGGACGCACGCTTGCACCCAGATGCATGCCTCCACACGTCTGCACACTAACATGCATAACACATCTGACATGTGCCTATGAGAGGTCAGAATACCTGGATTGGATTCAACTCCTGCCACTGCGTCTTATTCTGTGACCATGAGCAAATGACTTGGCCTCTCTGTGCTTCAGTTTCTCACAAAATGCCTTTCAGATTTTTTTTTTTTTTTTTTTAAGAGACAGAGTTTCAATATGTTGACCAGGCTGGTCTCAAACTCCCGGTCTCAAGCAACCCTCTTCCTTCAGTCTCCCGAAGTGCTGGGATTGCAGGTGTGAGCCACTGCACCTGGCCCCTAGTTTTTCTATTATTTGTTTGTTTTTTAGAGACAGGGGTCTCACTATGTTGCCCAGGCTGGATTCAAACTCCTGGGCTTAAGCAATCCTGCCTCAGTTTCTTGTTCTGTGTAATGGGAGTTATAACAGAACCTATTTCATAGCGCTGTTATGAAGATTAAGTGAGTTAATACCATACTTATAAGCACTTAGAACATGCCTGGCTCATAATAAGCACGACAAGTGTTATGCTTGTTTAATTGTTTAAAATGCATGTGGGCACATGTGTTGACATACACATGCAGACTGCCATGTACATATTGCACAGATATACATATGCACACACTCAGGTGCTGGGGATCTTCCCTTTTCCTCTTTTAGGGCACATGTGGAACTTTGCTATGTGGCAGCTGGGTGAGTAACCCTCGGGGCGAGTGACTGTTCCTATTCTGGAGACACCCAGGACTTCACCAACAGTGTTTCCCCCACCCTTCCATGCCCCACCTGAGTGAAGGTGTTTAGGATGGCAGCCTTGGAGAGGAAGAGAGGTGGAACCCCCTCCCCATGGGCTCCAAGGGACCAGGGAGGGAGGTAGGAGAAAGGGGGCCAAGGACAGGCTCCTGGGCTCAGCCATTTCCTCGAGAAATGCTTTGTTTCTAGTCTCACACAGGGCCCAGAAGAACCAAGTCTGAGCCAAGCAGAGCCCCGTAATCATGAGAGTAATCACCAGATCCCCCACATACCACTTCTTTTCCATGGGAGAATGTGGCCCAGGTGCCAAATCACTGGCCTACAGCTGTTCTTTGGAGGCAGAGCCAAGGGGCCCAAGGAGGCGGCTGCCCCTGGGGGTGAATGAGTGGCACCTCCCTGGGCGAGACATGTTTGCTGCTCTTGACCGAGGCCAGCAGCGGGGGGTGGTGGGGGGAGAGCGGAGGGGATGAGGATGATCACATTGACCACATTCTGAGGGTTACCAAGTTTCTGCCACATATCCAGGCTCCTTCCCTCTTGTTTCTTCCAGGAGGTGGGATTTCAGACATTCCTAGGGGCTGGTTTCTTCTTAAAACTGGAACTTCTTACCACGTCAGAAAGGAAATGAGGTTTGTCTGGCTGAGCCGGTCATGGCAGGCAAGCTTCATTTCTGTCTTTGGCAGTGTCCCCGGGCAGGGAACGTGGCTACTGCCTTTGTCCGGGCTTCAGGACCTGTACCCAGGGTGTGAGGCAGAGGAACCCTGGGTGCGGAGGAGGTTGTTATGAGTGATAGGGTCAATAGACGGGAAACCAGAGGAACGTGGCACCCCAAGGACATTTGCCCTGCAGCGAGATGTGTGCCAGGGTCACCAAGAGTAGAGACAGGGCACAATGATGTCACGGTGTATTTGGGGAGATTGAGTGCCAGGTCACCAGGCAGGGAGCCAGGAGGAAGCCATACAATGACCATTACGTCTGGCTGTCGCTGACTCCCCACTTGCTGTGTGACTCTGGGCAAGTTGGTTCCCCTCTCTGTGTCTCTGTTTGCTCTTTTGTTTTATGACTTGCTCTCAGAATCCACCCTTTGTCTCCCTATACTTCTGCCCTTCCTCCAGTAGGAAGTGCCCTGCTGTTCACTTTTCCTCTTGCCCTGAGACTAACCTTCTCTGTCTTCTTGAGGGAAGTCCATTTATTTCTGGGTCATCATTTGTAAAAACGGCAGAATCACCCCTTCCTGCTCTCCTCCCTCCATCCCAGGGCTTCCTGGAGCATCACGGGGTAAGCTGTTCAAGTTCTACCTGGTGAAGGAGGGCTGGCATGGCATTGGAGACATCTCCCTCTTCTGCCCAATGCCATCCACGCTCCATTGCTGTCCCTCAGAAGTGCTTCTTTGTCTCCATACTTCCTCTCACCTGCTCTTCCTTAACCTTCTAAAACTCAGGCTTCCTGATCATCCCCTACCAAGCTCAGCAGGGTCAAGAGTACCCAGGGGCCTAAGGGAGAAGCACAGGGATGCGAATGGGGCGGCTGTGCCTCTGCTCAGCTCCCAGGAGTAAGAGATGGGCTTAAGAGGAGCATAGGAGCCACCTCCCTACCCAGGCTCCTTTCAGCTGAGCCATCTGTCCTTTGACAAAGGCATCTAGGATTTCCTGACCTTAAGAAGGCTCCCAGTGGAAATGCAAATAAAAACCACAAAGAGGTACACAGATTTGGATGGTTATTATTTTAAAAACCAGAAACACAAAATAAATGTTGGCAGAGATATGCAGAAATTGGAATGTTAGCCATTGTTGATTCAGGGTGAAAGAAAAAAGAAGAAATTGGAATACTTGTGCATTGCTGGTAGGAATGTCAAATGGTGCAACCCCTGTGGAAAATGGTATGGAAATTCCTCCAAAAATGAAACATGGAATTACCATAGAATCCAACAAGTCCATTTTTATCGATATACCCAAAAGAAATAAAAACAGGAACCTGAACAGACACTATTCAGCACTATTATTCACAGTAGACAAAAGAAAACAACCCATGAGCCCTTTGATGGATGAATAAACCAAAGGTGGTACATACATACAGTGGAATATCGGTCAGCCTGCAAAGGTGGTATATACATACAGTGGAATATACATACAGTGGTATATACATACAGTGGAATATCGGTCAGCCTGAAAAGGGGAGGAAGTTCTGACATATACTACAACTCAGATGAACCTTGAAGATATTATGCTAACTGAAATAAGTCAGTCACAAAAGGACAAATATTGTATGATTGCACTTAGACGAGTTAGCTAAAATAGTCAAATTCACAGAGACAGAAGGCAGAATGGTGATTGTCAGGGGCAGGGGGATGGAGGGGGAACGGGGAGTTATTGTTTAACGAGTACAGAGTTTTAGTTGAGGAAGATGAAAACGTTCTGGAAATGGGTGGTGGTAGTGCAACAATATGAATGTACTTAATGCCACAGAACTTTACATTGGCACTCTGCCCCCAATGACTGGCTTTTCAGTTGCTACCTGTTCCCATTTAAACATGGTTAAAATGAGCCGGCATGGTGGCTCATGTCTGTATGTAATCCTAGCACTTTGGGAGGCTGAGGTGGGTGGATCACCTGAGGTTGGGAGTTCGAGACCAGCCTGATCAACATGGAGAAACCCTGTCTCTACTAAAAATACAAAATTAGCCGGGTGTGGTGGTGCATGACTGTAATCCCAGCTACTCGGGAGGCTGAGGCAGGAGAATCGCTTGAACTTGGAAGGCGGAGGTTGTGGTTAGCCAAGATTGGGCCATTTGAAAAAAAAAAAAAAGGTTAAAATGTAGAGGCTGGGCACAGCGACCCATGCCAGTAATCCCAGCACTTTGGGAGGCCAAGGTGGGCAGATCACTTGAGGTCAGGAGTTTGAGACCAGCCTGGCCAACATGGTGAAACCCCATCTCTACTAAAAATACAAAAATTAGCTGGGTGTGGTGGCCCATGCCTTTAATCCCAGGCACTCGGGAGGCTGAGGCAGGAGAATTGCTTGAACCCAAGAGGTGGAAGTTGCAGTTCATTTACTTAGCACGCCACTGCACTCCAGCCTGGGCAACAGAGTGGGACTGTCTCAAAAAAAAAAAAAAGGTAAAACGACACATTTTATGTTATGTGTTTTTTCCCACGGTATGAGAAAATAAGAAGGCTCCCTGGGGTGAAGGCTTCACCTGGTCTCTTCCTCTCTGGAGGTGGCAGAGCATGGTGGATAGTCCCGGCATCCTCCTGGAGATTTGAGCATGAGACATGCTGGCCATGTGAGCTGTGCCACCTGAGGAGGATTGGCCAGTCCTAGGGACTCAGCCTGGTTGCTGAATCCGGCTGGGGACCCTGCCCCCAGTGACTGGCTTTTCAGCAGCTACCTGCTCTCAAAACAAACGCTGTCCTCCCCTAAGGAGTCCAGACTGTGGCAAAGCCATGACATAGGTACCACTGTCCTTTTGCCAGGTGGGGCTTAGGTGCAAACGTTGAAGCCTAGACTCAGTCAAGATCTCAGGACTGAGAGCAAGGAGCCCCTTACTCCCAGGGTGCCCACTTGGTTCCCACTGACTGTTGGTGGAAATTAGGGGCTGAGCTAGAGGCTTTTTAGAGGAAGAAATGAGAAGCTGGGGGCTGGATTATCCCTGGGGGTGAAAATGGAGTCAGCTAGATAGGTTATGTCTAGAGGGAGAGGAGGGTCCCCTGGCGTCAGGAAGGAAAGCCTGAGCTCCGTGTTAGACCCCGGATTGGAGGGTGGGCAGGACACTCAGGCGAGACACTGGAAAGGACTTGGTACTGGCGAGGATACTACCACACCCATTCTGGGAGTGGACTATAGAGAAATAAATCTTAAAAGTGGACCTATATTTTGACCTCACAAGTCAGCTTCTAGGAATTCATCCTAAGAAAACAAAGTAACACCCCAAGATGTATGTGCATCAATGTTTGCCCTGCTGTTGTTTGTAGCCCTGGAAAATGAGAAGCCGCCGTCAACAGGGGACTGTGCTAAGTAAAATGAAGTACATCCAAACAATCAAGTACTATGCAACCATTGAGAATGGTGAAATGGATCTATATTTATCGATTGGAAAGAGGCCCAAGGAAACAAAAGAAACTACAGAATGGTCTTTCCATATGAGGCTGGGAAATGCATGAATAATTTAGCGCAGAAATTCCTCTGTAATTGTTTGTGGGAGCAGATGCATGAGCAAAAAATTGTCGATGATTTTCCTTCTCTACAGAGCCTGGGGCCAGGCCCCTGTTCTGAGGATCCTCGCCCCACCCTGGGCTGAGGCCTTTGTTCAGAGCGTTGGCCTTGTTGAGAGGGCATGCTGGGTTGTCCTCTGGGAGGAGCTGCATTCCCCACAAGTCCCCCAGCCTTGGAAGGGTGATGCAGGGCTCCTCCCCTGGGGGAATGGTGGAGGCCTGAACCCTGTTCACAGGTGGTGGGATATGGCATGGCTGTAGGAAGGTCTGAGAAGGCAGAACAGGAGCTCAATACAGGCTGGGGGGCGCTTCTGGCAATTCTCTCAGGTTTAGAAAAATAGTTACAACATTTCTTGCCACTCTTTTGTGAGTGCAGTTGAACTGTCATGCCTCAAGACACTAAAGAATAGAAAGAATGGGGTAGGAGAGGAACACTGTCCTGGCTCCGGAGGGGCGAGATTCTCCTCTGGTGCCTGATCAGAGCCCTCTGGGGAGCGCAGGAGGACATGAGGGGGACCCCTTTTCTAGTAGATCTTTGACTCCAGAATCTAGGAGCCCTGTTGCAGAGGGAGGCCCTGACATCTGGATTTTGACACAGACCTGAGCCTGGAGCTGTTGGAAACTCATTTCCGGGACAGATGTGGAATGCTGGACAATCAAACGTCGCCGGGGCCTTTGGAGCGCTCCCTGTGTCCTGTTGCAGTGGCCGCAGTGACTTTGGTCTCCCCTGATGACAGAAACACAGGAGAAAGGCCAGCTCTTAGTTCCCACCTTCCTCCAAGGCGGGCCTGTGGGGCAGGGAGGGTGCAGGGGGACTCGTGAACCCCTCACCCGTGTTCACCCTCCATGAGCACACTTGGTGCTTTCCCACATACCGTGTGTTGCTCCTTACAATAATCCCAGCATGGGAAACTCAGGCTCAGGGAGCTCACATGACTTGCACAAGGTCACACAGAATTTGGGTCTGACACGGACCTTCTGAGCCCCAGGCCAGGGCTCTGGCCACTGGACCGTGACCCAGCTCCTCATCCACACAGTGTGGAAGCAGGGGGATGGAGGCTGTGAGGTGCCTTGCCCCAGCCACGGAAGTTGTAACCTCAGCAGCACTGCCGAGAGAAGTACAGCCTGAATCCAGGGTTGGAGCCAAAAGCACCTTTGGGATGAGATTGTGTGTTGTTTTGTTTTCCCTTTACTGTTCTAGAGGACTTAGGAGCCTAGTAAACTTGACAGCAGCAGTTCCGTATACCAGAGGCATCAGTGTCAGCACCGTCTGGGAGATGTACAGGAATGGTTAACACTCAAACAATCCATGAGGATGCAAGGAGGCCTGAGGCGTGGGGAAGAGGGAGGGAGACTCCTGAGGGCTGGGGATGCAAGTGGACCTGAAGACATGGGGCTTTCTGCCTCTGAAGCATCACTCTGGGCAGCAACAACCAGTTCCTGCTTCATGGACAACACAGCTTCCTAATCCTTCAGGACCTGCCCTGCCTGGGCCAACACCTGGTGCTCAGGAGGGCTCAGCACAGTGTCTGTCTCAAGACTGTGGGGACCCAGAAGGCCAGGTGGAGACCTAGGATTCCCCAATAAGGCCTAGATGCCTGCTCAGTTCTCCCTTTCTCTTCTGGGCACCTTTCCTCCCCGACTGTACACTGTCTTCCCAAAGGAGGGCAATTGCCACACTATTCCAAGACCCCCTGTAAGTTCTCAGTCAAAGGCATTTTCCTAAGCGAAGCCAGGGGCTGTGGTTTGTTTTGATGACAAGCTGAATCAGGAGTGCTAAAAAGCAGGCTGTTGGATTTAACTTCATCAGCTCCAAGCCTCAGTGATTTGTGTTTCATGTGGTTTGCTCTGGATAGATGCTGACCTAGTGACAATGAGACTATGGAACAGGGAGAGAAGAATTGCATGCTGAGGACAGGAGAAATCTCCCCCATGAACAATTTGTCTATTGAGCAAGACATCTCAGATGTCAGCTTGGGCCATACCTACCAGCTTGGAATGCTCTGTGTCTGACTCAGATGCTGTGTATGTCTCAAGGGCGCTGGGCTTGGTGGCCTCTGTGAGTCTGGCTGGCAGATCTTGGCCCTGCTGGCTCCCAGGGTCTATGGGCACTCTTCCTGTCTCGGGTCTACCCTATCATGCAGGTTCACTGCCCACAACCTCCAGGAGACTATTCCAAGGGTTTTATTTGTGGGAGACAAGGCCTGCCAGGCCTTTCCCTGGCCTCTCTCCAACCCTGAGGTCAGTACACATCGTAGCATACTGCTGGAAATGCCTCAATTTGGGGGAATACAATTAGTTGAGGGAACTGAGGAAGTGCTGTACTGGGAGTCTAGGGTTGACTCCTGGATGACCAACGTCAGAATGTCAAAGGCGTTTGAACCACAGCGACTCCATCTTCAACTGGGGCTGGGTGAAATAAGGCTGAAACCTACTGGGCTGCATTCCCAGGAGGTTAGGCATTCTTAGTCACAGGATGAGACTGAAGGTTGGCATAGGTTACAGGTCACAGGCCAGGCGCAGTGGCTCTCACCTGTAATCCCAGCACTTTGGGAGGCTGAGGCAGGCGGATCACCAGGGTTCAGGAGTTTGCAACCAGTCTGGCCAACATGGTGAAATGCCGTCTTTACTAAAAATACAAAAATCAGCCGGGCGTGGTGGTGGGCGCCTGTAATCCCAGCTACTCGGGAGGCTGAGACAGGAGAATCACTTGAACCTGGGAGGCAGAGGTTGCAATGAGCCGAGATCGCGCCACTGCACTCCAGCCTGGGCAACAAGAGTGAAACTCCATTTCAAAAAAAAAAAAAAAAAAGATACAGGTCACAAAGACCCTGCTGATGAAACAGGATGCTGTAAAGAAGCCAACCAAAACCCACCAAAACCAAGATGCCAATGAAAGTGACCTCTGGTGTCCTCTCCGCTCACTATATGCTAATTATAATGTGTTAGCATGCTAAAAGACACTCCCATTCCCATCAGTGCCATGACAGTTTAAAAATGCCATGGCAATGTCTGGAAGTTACCCTATATGGTCTAAAAAGGGGAGGAACCCTCAGTTCTGGGGGAAATCCCCACCCCTTTCCCAGAAAACTCATTAATGATTCACCTCTTGTTTAGCATGTAATCAAGAAATAACTATAATAGTCAAGCAGCCCACACCCTGTTCTGCCAGTGGAGTAGCCATTCTTTTATTCTTTTGCTTTCTTAATAAACTTGCTTTCACTGTACTCCATGGACTTGTCCCAAATTCCTTCTTGCACGAGATCCAAGAACCCTTTCTTGGGGTCTGGATTGGGATCCCTTTCCTATAACAAGATCATCTCTCTAGTCCCCATCTGGAAATGGGTCAGGAGGCTGCGAGGGCCTTTCAAAGCTGCCATTTTGTATTTCTAAGAAAACTCTTCAGCCTGAGTACAGTTACTGCTAGGGTGCTAAGACAGAATTCCCACCCTCCCTCAAGGTCTCAAAGCCAGAAACAAAGGTCTGCTTTGTCAATCCAGGAAACTAGGGAAGGGAGGAAAGAAGAGCAGCCCCTGCTAGTTCCCAGGGATCCCCCAGGGCACGGCCAAGAGGCCAAAGGGAACTAGGCCTCAGCCGCATGTTTTCCTGGAAGGCTCTACTGCTTTTCCTTCTTCAGCTGGCCTCTACCCCGGACCAAAGCCGCCAAAACACAAAGTTCAGCTTAAAAAGTAAAACACAAAACGTGTCCCAAGGGTCTCTGGTAACCTGGCTCTGGTTTCGTCTCAAACATGGCCTGAGGCTGACCCCAAGGGAACCTCAGAGCATCAGCCTCTCACAGCGCCCTGGGGGTATTCAGTCCTGAGTACCTTGGCTGTAAGGCCAGCCCCCTGCTGAAGTCCCCCTTCCCAGAGTTAACCAGAGGGCCACTCTTTTTCAAGGGGACTTGGTGGTCAGGTGCCAGCTGTACTTTACCAGAGAGGAGGGGGACCCAGTAGGAGCTTTAGGGCTGTGGGCCAAGGAGACCCTACTAACCTGGAAGGCAGTAATTATCTCCTCCGCAGGTATTTACAGCATTTTCTGGGTCACAAAACACCTCCATAACTTGGGAGGCTTGTTGCTAACGACATCTTTGGGAGGTGACACGGTGATTGGCTGAACATAAAGAGTATGGACTTTAGAGCCAGTTACATTTGGGTTTAAAGACTTGGCTTCAGGCCGGGCATGATGGCTCATGCCTGTAATTCCAGCATTTTGGGAGGCCGAGGCAGGCAGATCACCTGAGGTCAGGAGTTCGAGACCAGCCTGGTCAACATGTTGAAACCCTGTCTGTACTAAAAATATAAAAATTAGCCGGGCGTGGACTCTGTCTCAAGACAAATAAAAAAATAAAAATAAAAAATAAAGACGGCTTCACCACATAGCCACTGGGGAACAGTAGGCAAATTGCTTTTTTGTGGACATCCACAACTATCCCAGTACTATTTATTGAAAGCTGTTGTTCTTTCCCCACTGTACTACAATGCCACCTTGGTCATAAAGCAAGTGTCCTTTCCTATGAGGGTCTCTCCCTGGACTGTATTCTAGTTCATGGATTCATTTATCTATCGTTGTCTCACTACCACATTGTATTCATTAGTACACCTTTTTAATGAACGCTGTTCTTTTTTTATTGAGTGTCTTGGTTCTTGCATTTCCATATGAACTTTACAACTAGCCTGTCAAGAGCCACCAAAAAACCCCACCACAATCACCCAACTTTTTGAGATATTGATTGAAATGCCAGTGAGTCTATGGATCACTATAAGAAATCTGATATCTTTAAAACATTGAGCCTTCAACCTATAAACAAGATAGAATCCTCTTTTGGTTTAGGTCTTCTTTCGTTTCTTCACAGGGATTTTACACATTTTTATTATTTTTTCCTAGGTATTGTATATATTTTTACTATTTTTTTATTTTTTGAGACAGGATCTTGCTCTGTCTTCCAGTGGGGAGTACAGTGGCATGATCTCGGCTCACTGCAACCTCCGCCTCCCAGGCTCAAGTGAGTCTCCCACCTCAGCCTCCTGAGTAGCTGGAACTACAGGTGCATGGAACCACGCCTGGCTATTCTTTTCTATTTTCTGTGGAGACAGGGTTTCACCATGTTGCTCAGGTTGGTCTCGAACTCCTGGGCTCAAGTCATCCACCTGCCTTAACTTCCGAAAGTGCTGGGATTACAGCCGTGAGCCATTGTGCCCTGTCTAGTTTTACTATTTTTAAATAAATGATAGCCTTTTGAAATACATTTTTCTTTTGTTGCTCATATATGTAAGCACAATTTTCATATATTGACCTTGTATTCAGTAACCTTAATGATTAATTCCAATAATTTTCTCCACATTCATTTGGATTTTCTTTTTTTTTTTGAGGTGGAGTCTCGCTCTGTCGCCCAGGCTGGAGTGCAGTGGCCGGATCTCAGCTCACTGCAAGCTCCGCCTCCCGGGTTTACGCCATTCTCCTGCCTCAGCCTCCCGAGTAGCTGGGACTACAGGCACCTGCCACCTCGCCCTGCTAGTTTTTTGTATTTTTTAGTAGAGACAGAGTTTCACTGTGTTAGCCAGGATGGTCTCGATCTCCTGACCTCGTGATCCGCCCGTCTCGGCCTCCCAAAGTGCTGGGATTACAGGCTTGAGCCACCGCGCCCGGCCCTCATTTGGATTTTCTAAGTATCTTCTACAAAGATTTCCTGTCATCTTTAAATGATGTTTCTTCTGGCCGGGCACGGTGGCTCACACCTGTAATCCCAGCACTTTGGAAGGCCAACGTGAACAGATTGCTTGAGCTCAGGAGTTTGAGACCACGCTGGGCAACATGGCAAAACCCCATCTCTACTAAAGCTACAAAAATTAGCCGGGCATGGTGGCGTGCGCCTGTAGTCCCAGCTACTTGGGAGGCTGAGGCAGGAGAATCGCTTGAACCTGAGAGGCAGAATTTGTGGTGAGCCGAGATTGCGCCACTGCACTCCAGCCTGGGCAACAGAGCAAGACTCCATCTCAAAAAAAAAAAAAAAAGTTTCTTCCTTTGCAGTCTCAAAGCTTTTATTTCTTACTTTCCTGTGCTGTCTAGGACTTTCATTGCAATGTTGAATAGAAGTAGTAGAGGTATTTTCATTTATTCTAAGTCTAGGTCTCTAAAGGAAAACTAAAGTTTCACCATTAAGAATAGTATTTGATATAGTTAAGAATGATATTTGATATAGTTTTATGTAGACCTTCATTATACTAAGAAAATTCCCTTCTATTCCTTGTTCGGTAAGAGTTAAGCTTTTTTGTTTTGTATTGTTTTGTTTTAATCATGAATGGATGTTGAATTTTATTAAATGCTTTTTGGCATCTATTAAAATGATCATATGATTTTTCTCCCTTATTCTTTTAATGGGGTAAATTTCTTGGATTGGTTTTCAAGTGTAAAGCCAAACTTGCATTCCTAGAATAGAAACAATGTACTCATTATGTAGTGACCTTTTTATGTATAGCAAGATTTGGTTGGCTAATCTACTAACCAGGATTTTTACGTCTATGTTCATGAGTGAAATTAGTAGGTAATTTTCCTTACTCATAATCTTCCTTAGATTTTCCCATCTCTGAAAAAGTCTTTTTCTTTTTTATTTCAATCTCATAATTATGTTCAAAGAAAAAAGTTTTGTGGCCAAGCACACTGGCTCATGTCTATTATCCCAGCACTTTGGGAGGCCGAGGCAGGAGGATCATTTGAGCCCAGGAGTTTGAGGCTGCGATGAGCCATGATCACACCACTGCACTCCAGCCCAGATGACAGAATGAGAAGACCCTGTCTAAAAACAACAACAGAAAGGCTGGCAATGGTAGCCCAGGCCTGTAATCGCAGCACTAATTTAGGAGGCGAAGGTGAGCGGATCACTTGAGGTCAGGAGTTCCAGACCAGCCTGGCCAACATGGTGAAACCCAGTCTCTACTAAAAATGTCTCTCTCAAAATATCTTATTGTACTATGCTCACCTATTTTCAGATTGCAGTTGATCATGGATCAATGAAACCATGGAAAAGGATACTGTGGATAAGAGGGGGACTACTGTACTCAGAATTTTAGGGGACAGTGTTCTGTGTATGTCTCTTAGGTTAAAGTTGTTAATTGTATTGTTCAAATCTTTTTATTTTTATTATTTTTTTTGAGGAGTCTCGCTCTGTTGCCCAGGCTGCAGTGCAGTGGCACAGTCTCGGCTCACTGCAAGCTCCGCCTCCCGGGTTCACGCCATTCTCCTGCCTCAGCCTCCCGAGTAGCTGGGACTACAGGTGCCTGCCACCACGCCCGGCTAATTTTTTATATTTCTAGTAGAGACAGGGTTTCACCGTGTTAGCTAGGATAGTCTAGAACTCCTGACCTCGTAATCCGCCCACCTCAGCCTCCCAAAGTGCTGGAATTACAGGCGTGAGCCACCGCGCCCGGCCCTACATTAATGAATTTTGAAATCAAATCTTCTATACTCTTTGCTTGTTGACAATTTCCCACTGGGCTTGTAGCTTTCTCTATTTGTCTTTGTAGTTCTATCAATTCTTACGTCTTGTGCTTTGAGACTATGTTATTAGAGATTTAGCAATTTAGGATTGTTGCATCTTCTGGGTTTAAGACTTTTTGACTGGGCGCAGTGGCTCTCGGCTGTAATCCCAGCACTTTGGGAGGCAGAGGCTGTAATCCCAGCACTTTGGGAGGCAGAGGCTGTAATCACAGCACTTTGGGAGGCAGAGGCTGGCGGATCGCCTGAGGTCAGGAGACCAGCCTGGCCAACGTGGTGAAACCCCGTCTCTACTAAAATTACAAAAATTAGCCAGGCAATGATAGTGCACACCTGTAATCCCAGGTGCTCGGGAGGCTGAGGCAGGGGAATTGCTTGAACCTGGGAGGCAGAGGATGCAGTGAGCCGAGATCACGACACTGCTCTGCAGCCTAGGCAACAGAGTGAGACTCGGTCTCAAAAAAAAAAAAAAAAAAAAAAAAAAAAAGAATTTTTGCCTTAAAGTAAATTTTATCTAGGAATTATATAGTGGTGATGGCTGCATAATATTGTGAACGTACTAAAAAAAATTGAATTATATACTTTAAAAGGAAGGAGGAAACCAACCTTGTATGATATATATATATATAAATAATATAGCTGTATCAGCTTTCTTTTAGAGTCTTCCAATTTTATATTTCTCAGTCCTTTTACTTTCATTTTTTCTGTATCCTTATGCCTTACCTCTGTCTCTGGTAAATAGCATGTTGTTTGTTTTTTAAATCCTGTCTACTAATCCTTGCATTTTGACTCCAGAATTTCTTTTGCATTTATATTCACTGTAACTATTGGTATATTTCAGTCTGAATATATAATTTTCCTTTCTTTCTTTCTTCCTTCCTTCCTTCCTTCCTCCCTCCCTCCCTCCCTCCCTCCCTCCTTCCTTCCTTCAACGGAGTCTTGCGCCGTTGCCCAGGCTGGAGCACAGTGGTGTGATCTTGGCTCACTGCAACCTCTGCCTCCCAGGTTCAAGCTATTCTCTGGCCTCAGCCTCCCAAGGTAGCTGGGATTACAGGCACATGCCACCACACCTGGCTAATTTTTGTATTTTTAGTAGAGACAGAGTTTTACCATGTTGGCTAGGCTGGTCTTGAGCTCCTGACCTCGGCCTTCCAAAGTGTTGGGATTACAGGCGTGAGCCACTGCGCCCGGCCCTAAGTGCTTTCTATTTGTCTCCTCAGTCATCATCAGTGGCTTTGACATGAGAAGACTTTGTGGAATGGTAGAGATAAAAATCATATTGGAATAGGGTGGGAGTGAACAGATTGAGAGAGTAGAAATAGCATTTTGGGGGCAACTCTTCCTAGAAGTTTGGCTATGAAGGAAAGCAGAGAAATGAGGTAGAGTACGAAGAGAAATATAGACCAAGGAAGAATTTTGAGAGAGAAACCAGATCATGTTTGTATGCCGAAAGAGCAGTCATTATGTGCTCTATACTCCCTTTTCTCTCCTTTCTTGCCTTCTTTTGAATTGATAATATATTTTTAACTTTTCTACATTTTTTCTCTATTGGCTTGGAAATTATACACTCTTTTACTATTCTTTTAGTAATACTACAGGGATTACTATATCCACCCTTGACTTATTCAAGTCTAATAGGAATTTATCTTCTTCCAGGATAATGCAAGAACCTTGGAACACTTTTACTCCATTTACTGTCTTGACTTTTATGTCATTGTTGTTATACATTTTAATTTCATTTTCAACCTCATGTTATTATTATTGCTTTATACAGCCAGCATCAATTCAGGTTTATAAACATATTTACCATCTTCATTGTTTTTCATTCTTGTCTGCATTTGCAAGCTTCTATGTGGCATCATTTTCCTTTGACCTGGAGAACATTTTTTAGTATGGCTCAACCAGTGACAGATTTTCTCATTTTCATTTATCTGAAAATGTCTTTATTTTACTTTCATTCTTTTTGAGAAACCTTTAGAATGGAAAATTTCAAACAAATGCAAAAGTAGAGAGACTAGTATAATGAACCTGTGTATCCATTATTTAACTTCAACGATTATCAGCACCTATCCAATCTGTTTCCCACCACACAGTCCCCACCTAGTTCCAGATTATTTTGAAGAAAGTCCTTGGCATCATAATATTTCATCTGTAGGCTGGGCATGGTGGCTTATGCCTGTAATCCCAGCCCTTTGGGAGGCCAAAGCGGGTGGATCGCCTGAGGTCAGGAGTTCAAGACTAGCCTGGCCAAAATGGTGAAATCCAGTCTCAACTAAAAATACAAAAAAATTAGCTGGGTGTTGTGGAGGGGCACCTGTAATCCCAGCCACTTTGGGAGGCTGAGGCAGGAGAATCGCTTCAACCTGGGAGGCAGAGGTTGCACTGAGCCAAGATTGTGCCATTGCGCTACAGCCTGGGCAACAAGAGCGAAAGTCTGTCTCAAAAAAACAAAAAAAACAAAAAAAACCCAAATTCATCTGTAAATTCTTTAGTGTCTATCACTAAAAGATAAGTACTAATTTAAAAAAAATGATAATTTAAAATAAATTAAATTACTTAATATCAAATATTCAGTCAGAATTCAAATTCCTCTGATTTTTTCTTATTCTTTTATTTACAGTTTTTTTTTTGAATCAGAATCTTACTTTTCTTCTTGAAGGGTATTTTTGCTGAATATAGAATTCAAATTTGACAGTTATTTTCTTTCAGTACCTTAAATATGTAATTCCATTGTCTGCTGGTTTTCATTATTTCTGAACAGAAGTCATCGATTACATTGTTGGGGGTTTTTTTGGACGATAATGCATCTTTATTCCTTTGACTGTTTTTAAGATTTTTTCTTTGTCACCAGTTTTGATGTGTCCCTTGTAGACTATGTGTCCAAGGTACTATGATGTGTCCGGGTGCAGACTTCTTTTTATTTTTATTTTATTTATTCTGCCTGGGTTTCTAGGATTTCTTGAATCTGTGATTTGATATCTTTCTTCTATTTTGGAAAGTCTTCAGCCATTAATCCTTCAGGATTTTCTTCTACCCCATTATCTCTCTCTTCTGTCTTACTGGAACTTGAATTATACATGTGTTAGAACTTCTCATCACACTGTTTATGAATCATTTCCTCTCTTCTGTGTTTGCCATACTTTTGTCTCTCTGCACTTATTTCTGTTTTTTTTTTTTCTGACTTATTTTCTAATTCATAAATTCTCTCTTTAGTTTGTCAGATCAACTGGTAAACCTATCCATAATTACTGATTATTGATGATTGTACAGGTATACCTTGGAGAGATTGTGGGTTCAGTTCAAGACCACCACAATAAAGTGAATATTGCAATAAAGTGAGTCAGACACATTTTCTGGTTTCTGAGTGTATGTTATGGTTTTCGTTTGCACTAGAGTCATTCAGTGTGCAATAGCATTATGTCTAAAAACCAATGTACATGCCTTGATTTTTAAATATTTTATTGCAGCCACGAGGTGACTCATGCCTATAGTGCCAGCTACTCAGGAGGCTGAAGTGGGAGGACTACTTGAGCCCAGGAGTTTGAGGCTGCAGTGAGCTATGATTGTGCCACTGCACTCCAGCCTGGGTGACAGAGTGAGACCCTGTCTCTAAAAAGAAGAAGAAGGAGAAGGAGGAGGAGAAGAGGGAGAGAAGGAGAAGAAGAAGTAGGAGAAGGGGGAGAAGAAGAAGAAGAAGTAGGAGAAGGGGGAGAAGAAGAAGAAGAAGAAGAAAAAATTGCTGAAAAAGGCTCTCACTTTGTGAGATAAAAACACAAAGTAAGCACATGTTATCAGAAAAATGGCCTTGATAGATTGTTCCAGGCAGAGTTGCCACAAACCTTCAATTTGACATGTTTAAGTTTCCACGTTTGAGTGTCCAACACCTAGAATAGTGCCTGACACACAATAAATGTGAATGGCTCTGGTAGCTTCATGAAAAAGGGGCTGGAAAGTACAATTCCCCAAATAAATAAAACAAAATAAAGTGGGGCAGAATAAAACAAAACATGCATGTGTTTTTAGTTCTTGAATTTCCATTTAGATCCTTTTTTATTATTCCCAGTCCTCTACTGAAATTCTCTACTGTGCCTTTGAACATGGTAAACATAGTTATTTTAAAGTTGGTTTGTTATCATGCCAACATTTGGAGCCCCTGTGGAGTTATTTCTATTGTCTACTGGTTTTGCTTGTTTTCATTCAAGGTGTATTATCTCTTCATGAGCCATAAATTGTATTTGCAAAATACAATGCCAAAAATTGCTTATAGCAATAAGTTGAGGCCTGTGATGTCTTATTTGCTTCTGCCAGGCTCTTCGGAGTGACAGGCATTGCAGAATTACCTTATTCCAGTTGCAGGGATTGAGATGATTTGAAGCTGATTCCAATTAGGGTCTGTCCACCTGTAATTCACCCTTACTTCCAAGGTTCAGCTGTTCCATATCTCAACTCGGGGAGGTTCATTAGGGCTGCTGCTTTTTTTTTTTTTTTTTTTTTTTTTTTGAGATGGAGTTTTGCTCTTGTAGCCCAGGCTGGAGTGCAACAGTGCAATCTCGGCTCGCTGCAACCTCCGCCTCCCAGGTTCAAGCGATTCTCCTGCCTCAGCCCCCTAAGTAGCTGGGATTACAGGCGCCCGCTACGACTCCTAGCTAATTTTGTAATTTTTTAGTAGAGATGGGGTTTCACCATGTTGGCCAGGCTGGTGTCAAACTCCTGACCTCCGGTGATCCGCCCACCTTGGCCTCCCAAAGTTCTGGGATTACAGAATTGAGCCGCCATGCCCAGCCAGGGCTTCTTATTTTGGCCAGCCCTAACTTCAATAACTGTCCTCCTGTTTAAAAAAGGCATCTTCCTCTGGTCATTCATTCGAGGATGGACAAATACCATCTAGGGAAAAAGTAGTCCCAAACACCAATTTATTTTCTCTTCTATGCCTACAAGCAGATTTGTTTTATATTTTCCAGTTGTCCTCATGAGGGGGCTGGACCAAATTTCAAGAACTGAAACTCTAACCTGCTGAGTCTCAATTTTCTCTAGGTGAAGACCTAGGTAAGCCTGTTGGATTTGGCAACAGAAAAATCATCAGTGACTTTGACATGAGAAGACTTCGTGGAATAGTAGAGATGAAAGTCATATTGGAATAGGGTGGGCGTGAACAGATTGAGGGAGTAGAAATAGCATTTTGGGGGCAACTCTTTCTAGAAGTTTGGCTATGAAGGAAAGCAAAGAAATGAGGTGGAATATAAAGAGATATGATATAGGTCAAGGAAGAATTGTAAGAGTGAGAGATACCAGAGCATGTTTGTATGCTGGTGGGAACGCCTATGCTGATGCATATATTTCCCATCCTCATGACACGTATATTTTTCACAGTAAATTAACAAGCTGGCTTTCTATGTCTGTCTGAGTACTGTTTTAATTAGCATGAGTCAGAGCCCAGTGTCTCAGCTCTAACCAGCCTTTTCTTTCACCGTCGCCCAGGCTGGAGTGCAGTGGCACGATCTTAGCTTGCTGCAACCTCTGCCTCCCAGGCTCAAGAGATTCTTCTGCCTCAGCCTCCTGAGTAGCTGGGATTACAAGCGCCCGCCACCATACCCGGCTGATTTTTGTATTATTAGTAGAGATAGGGTTTCACCATGTTGGCCAGGCTGGTCTTGAACTCCTGACCTCATGTGATCCACCCTCCTTGGCCTCCCAAAGTGCTGGGATTACAGGCGTGAACCACTGTGCCTGGCCTAACCAGCCTTTCTTATCACATCCACAATCACTTCCATTTCTTTCTCTTTTCACTCCTACCTCATCCTCAGCCCTAGAGCAAGCCGCTACCCAACTCTTATCTGATCAGATGCTCCTGACTGAGCTTCCCGCCATCAGGGCCGTCAGTTTCCAGCCCCTTTTTCATGAAGCTACCAGAGCCATTCACATTTATTGTGTGTCAGGCACTATTCTAGGTGTTGGACACTCAAACGTGGAAGCTTAAACATGTCACCCTCCTACTTAGTCATACCTCTTGCCCCCCAACCCCATTTTCTAACCTATCTCTCCAACCTCACCCTTCTCACCCTTGGTTTCGCCCCTACCCCGCAGCAGGCTGCTACATGAGGTAAGGCTGGCCTGTCTGGGAAAGAGACGCTTGGGTTGCAGACGGTGGGGGCTCTGAGCATCAGAGCTTGAATGTTTGGTCTGGGCCAGCTGGCCCAGTGACACTCAGTGCCTGGGCAGGCTCTGTTTATTTTGGCTGAGATCCCCCGGGGCACCATTTGAGCCAGAACTACAGTTCCAGGGAGACGAAGGTAGGACAGACATCCTGGACTGGTGAGCCAGGGCTGGGCTGTGCCAGGGCCTTTGTTTCTAACTTGGGAGAAGCTTCGTGTTTCTGTTCTTTTTCTAAGAACTGTGGATGTGCCACGTGGGCACCACAGTGACCAGAGTCAACAAGAAAAACAATACCCGGGGGAAAATCTTACTTCCTTAAGCCACAGGATTGTGGGTGTGTGTTTGTCTTTGTGTGTGTCAAAGATTCCATGTCTGTCGCATTATTTTACGTGTTTCTGTATATGCATTTCTTACCGGTGTATGTGCACATGCCTATATGTGTATTTCTTACCTGTTCCTGTGTGTGTATCTCTAGTGACCACAGGGTGGGGTCGCGGACAGCCACATTTTATCAAAGTACTTCTCTTCCCACTATACATGATAGGAAGGAAGAAAGGGGAACTGTGAGCTTGCCAGACACCCCCAAAACCGTCCATTGCAATTAGAGTATGGAGAATCCCAGATGGCTCCAAGGGTAGGGATAAAATGGGGAAGGAGGCTGAAACCCTCCCCTCTGTCTTGTGAAAGAAAGATCAAGCATCCCAGGCATACAAGTTAAGGACTTATTCTGTGCCCTAGAGTCCCTGGAAAGTAGAAAGTCAGTCTGAGTAGAGAGATGAGAGATGCCATTTTAAAGAAAGGACAACAGTGGGAAAGTACTTTCCCTGTGTGGAAAGTACAGGTAGCTGCTGGTGCTCTTGTGGCCTGGCCCTGTGGATTCTGTTTGTACAGATTCCAGATCAAAGGTGTGCTAAGGGAAGCCTCTGGAACCACAAGTGCTAACAAGTCATGATGTGGGAAATAGGCCTCCCATTTGAGCCCCAGCCTTAAGGGAGAAACCCTTTCTGTGTAAATAAAGGAGATGCTGGCTGCACACACCATCGCAGCTTTGTGTCACAGAGGCTGAACTGGCCAGTGAGACATGGACAGGGATTTCAGGGGTCAAGACAAAGTGGACTACTGGAGACCAGCCAGCTTCCAGCTGGTGGAGCATGAGCAGGGTACAAGCCCATCTGTGAGAACAGTATCACACTAAAGAGAGGAGTTCCTCACTCCGAAACGAACCAGTTTTAGACTTTATTTTGACTTATAGTATTTATTTTCTTATTGTAGCAAGAAACGTAAATAATAGAAGGGCTTTGACATCTTAATATATAATAATAGGCCAGTTACGATGGCTCACACCTATAATCCCAGCACTTTGGGAAGCTGAGCAAGGAGGATGGCTTGAGGCCAGAAGTTCAAGACCAGCCTGGGCAACATAGCAAGATGCTGTCTCTACAAAAACAACAACAACAACAAAAACAAACTCTTACTTGGTGCTCACTACATGCCAGGCACTGTCGTAAGTGTTTTGTATGTATTAACTCATTTAACTCTCATAACTTAAAATTCATGTCCTGCAAAGAGCACATAGAATTATGTGATTTTTTTCTCTGCTTTGCCTTATTATATCATGTTAGATGAAACTGGTCTAGTTTAATAGAAAATAAAACCAACCTTTTGCCCCATTTTGGCACTCAAATATTGACTTTCCCTTCTACAATACTTCCTTTACCCACAGTACCAAGAATCTCTCTCCCCTCCATCTCTTTTCCTTAACCAGTTAGACATTTGGAGGCCAGGCTTACAATGGTAGTTTTTCTGTGACTGTCCTGCCCCCTGCTGGATTCAAGAGATAGATTGCTGATACGTGCACTTACGGGAGGGGGCCCATTTACCGGAAAGTGGGGTGGATCTGGAGACCGGATTTCCCTCTGGGTTACTTTCGTTCACTAGAAATTTGGTCTAGGAGGTTGTGATCCAGCCTGTCAGTATGCGCTGGAAAGATTCTTGGTAAATACAGCTGCCTGGTTTAGAGTTTAGAAGTTGTCTGTGTGTGTGCCTGCTTGTTTATTTATATATGGATGGAGAGATGTGAGAGACCTCATTTGTCTAGTGTTAAAAACAAAATTTCCTATACAAATTGATCTTTAGGAATTGGCAAAATTTATCAACTTGTGAACAAGAGATCAGCAAGGTGACAAAAGCTATACTTTTGCGTATGGGAAAAGCATGGAAATGGATGGATTGTTGGAATACAGAAGACTTACATAAGCAACCAGTCCAGGGAAGGAAAAAAACCCTCCCCAACTAGGTAAAGATTGTAATTTCATTATACATGGTAACAAAAATGTCATATTCTACTTTCTTATTATAGAATAAACATGAATGAGGAGGGTTTGCAATGCCAGCAATAATCAAAAAAAACAATATAATGCTAAATATATAGGAAAAATAAAAATAACTTAGTTATAAAATACAGTAATATGTATTTCAATATCGAAATCCTAGGGTGTTACTACAAAAGATATAATGAAGCAATAAGATGTTCACATCTATAAATAATGAACAAGCTTGGATCTAATAGGAGTCATAAGAAGAGAAGCCATTCCATTCAAAATGAAGGCAGAGGTGTGATGGATATTAGAATAAAACCTGATGTTAAATAATCATAGAGAAGATTTATTTGTGTAAACAAAATAGAGAAGTAACCTGAATTTAAGAAAGAGTAACATGACATGTACTAGGTAGAGAAAACGAGGACATATACTATTGCTGTGATGAGCTGGATCTTCTTTTCAAGGAAGAGGTTATAATAATTTTGTGGTGTCATGGGATAGAATAGTGAAGGAGTTCTCATAAACCATATAACCCATCTTGATACCTCACCACATGTCAAGGCAAGCGTGGAGACTCTAAAACATTTGAGACCTTGGAGACTATGTCCTTCAAGAATTGATGGGAAATAGAGGATGATTTGAAAAAAGAAGCAGTATTTAAGAGGCTTTGGACAAGTTGTGTGGCAGACCTTTAGGGACAGAATCAGATAAGACTGAAAGCCATCAGGAAATCTCCAAATACATCATTTCAATGTGTAATTTCAGAACATAGATTTATTTAATTAATTAATTTATTTATTTATTATTTTTTGAGTCGGAGTCTCACTCGGTCACCCAGGGTGGAGTGCAGTGGTTCAATCTCGCCTCACTGCAACCTCTTATCTCCTAGGTTCAAGGGATTCTCCTGCCTCAGCCTCCCGAGTAGCTGGGATTACAGGCGCGCACTAATCTGCCCAGCAAATTTTCATACTTTTAGTAGAGATGGGGTTTCACCATGTTGGCCAGGCTGGTCTCCAACTCCTGAACTCAGGTGATCCACCCGCCTGGGCGTCCCAAAGTGCTGGGATTACAGGCATGAGCCACTGCGCCTGGCCAGATTTATTACTATTGTGCTGCAAATAATTTTTACAATTTATATACAATGGCAATAAAATATTTAAAAATAGGTTTTATGTATGATGTTCACTGATATCTCTCATTTCATTTGTCACTACAAACGTAATAATGTGTTTGACCTAAAGTCCCATGACGGGGAGTGGTGGCTTATGCCTGTAATCCCAGCACTTTGGGTGGCTGAGGTGGGAGGATTGCTTGAGCCGGAGGGGTCGAGGCTGCAGTGTGCCATGATTGAGCTACTGCACTCCAGCCTGGGCAACAAAGCGAATCCTTGATTCCAAAAAACGCAAAACCAACCAACCAACCAAAACCCTCAAGCAACTCTTCCTATAAATTTTGGTTGGGTTATGTTGGTTTCGAATGTATTAATATCCCAATCAGGTATTGCATATTCAGCCTTATCTTAAATCGAATCAACTAACTACATCAAATGAAAGCAACATTGGCCGGGCACAGTGACTCACACCTGTAATCCCAGCACTTTGGGAAGCCGAGGCGGGCGGATCACGAGGTCAGGAGTTCGAGAACAGCCTGACCAACATAGTGAAACCCCATCTCTACTAAAAATACAAAAAATTAGCCGGGTGTGGTGGCAAGAAGCCTGTAATCCCAGGTACTCTGGAGGCTGAGGCAAGAGAATCTCCTGAACCCATGAGGCAGAGATTGCAGTGAGCTGAGATCGCGCCACTGTTGTGCTCTCCAGCCTGGGCGACAGTGCAAGATTTAGATTCCATCTCAAAAAAAAAAAAAAAAAAGAGCAACCTTTCCAACCCAGTGCTTTTTCTTTCCTTTTTTTTTTTTTCCGCTTTTCTTACTAGAATCTGATCACGACTACTTTTCTTTTCTTCTTTTGAGACGGAGTTTTGCTCTCCTTGCCCAGGATGGAGTGCAATGGTGCGATCTCGGCTCACTGCGACCTTCACCTCTCGAGTTGAAAAGATTTTCCTGCCACAGCCTCCCGAGTAGCTGAGATTACAGGCGCCCCCGCCACCACGCCTGGCTAATTTTTTCTATTTTTAGTAGAGACAGGGTTTCACCATGTTGCCCTGGCTGGTCTCGAACTCCTGACCTCAGGTAATCCACCCTGCTTCGGGCTCCCACAGCGCGCGCTGGGAGTACAGACGTGAGCCACCGCGCTCTGCCCCAGCGCTTTTCTTTTTCAGCGCATTTGTGAGCTGTATGGCGCCCAGCGCTTTTTTTTTTTTTTTTTTTTTTTTTTTTTTTTTTTTTTTTGAGACGTTGTTGAGTTCTTGTTTTCTAGGCTGGAGTGCAATGGCGCGATCTCTGCTCACTGCAACCTCCGCCTCCTGGGTTCAAGCGATTCTCCTGCCTCAGCCTCCCGAGTAGGAATTGCAGCCATGCGCCACTACGCCCGGCTAAGTTTGTATTTTTAGTAGAGACGGGGTTTCTCCATGTTGGTCAGGCTGGTCTCGAACTCCCAACCTCAGCTGATCGCCTGCCTCGGCCTTCCAAAGTGTTGGGATTACAAGCTTGAGCCACCGCGCCCGGCCCTGGCCTGTTTTTTTTTTTTCTTCTTTTTTTTTTTTTGAGACGGAGTCTCGCTCTGTCGCCCAGGCTGGAGTGCAGTGGCCGGATCTCAGCTCACTGCAAGCTCCGCCTCCCTGATTTACGCCATTCTCCTGCCTCAGCCTCCTGCCTCATTCGCCTCAGCCTCCTGCCTCATTCTCCTGCTTCAGCTGGGACTGCAGGCGCCCGCCACCTCGCCCGGCTAGTTTTTTGTATTTTTTTTTTTTTAAATAGAGACGGAGTTTCACCGTGTTAGCCAGGATGGTCTCGATCTCCTGACCTCGTAATCCGCCCGTCTCGGCCTCCCAAAGCGCTGGGATTACAGGCTTGAGCCACCCTGGCCTGCTTTTAAACAGTCTTCCTCCTGGAGCTTATTTCTCTGGGGCAGAGGCATAAACTCCGCCTCTGACAGCCCCTGAGGGCCCCGCCCCTACGCACACCTCGCCTTCTTTTTGTTCACGCTATCTCCAGGGCGGGCGCCGGATGCCGACCCAAGCGGAAGTGACGTTAGGCGTCCGCCGGAGGTGGTGGTGGTGTGTTGCGCTACCGGCCTTGAAGAAGAGCTGGGGCCTGCTCCCGGAGAAATACAGCTATGTCGATCGAAATCGAATCTTCGGAGTGAGTCCTGCGGTGGGGATGTTCCCGCCGTGCCGGGGGCCCAGAGGTTAAGGGTGTGGGGCGGAAGATACTCGGGAGAAGGCATCCGAGAGGCTAGGGAATGGAGGGCCATTTCCTTGCCCCCAAAGAGGCATCTTGGATCTGGCTATCTCGGAGGTGCGCCCACAGGAAAGTAGCAGCTCTCAGCCAAAGCCTCGAGGGTGGTGGCAAGGGGTGGGGAAAACACACCTTGCAGACCTGAGTTCTGTCCTTGGCCAACTGCTGGCGCGCTGTGATTGACCAAATTAAGGATCCACTCGGGACTCCAGTCTAATTGAATCTGCACAAGGGGATAGGCCTCTTTTAAGCCTTGCTTCTCTCCCTGTCCAGCTTATGCAATGTGATTTGTTGTCTCTGTGCTCATACGGCCCCTTTGCTTTCCTCTGCCTAGCATTTATCACTCATTGTTGTCACTGTTTGATAACCTCACCCCAAACTAGCTTTGTCGGTGCCTAGGAGTTCGTTTTCCTTGTGGTCTCAGTGTCTGACGTACCTTAGAGGAAGAGTTAATTGCTTTTGGAATGGATGAACAACTAGCTTTTGGAATGAATGAACAACTCTCAGGCCCGATCTGGCACTGAATTTTGGTTTTTCTGTGAGCTCTCTGTAACCGCAAAGGAGAGACAGATTCTGGAGACTGGGCTAGAAAGAAAAATTTTCAAGGAATAGGGAATGAGAAGTAGTGACGAAAGAAAACCTTAGTGTGCTTTTCCAGAACTCCATCCTCCACCTGTCCTTGCCAATACTTAATAATAATTAAATTAACAGACATAACAATTGTGTTCTGAGTGTAAGGGAGGGAGAGGACCTTTTTTGGAGACTTGACTTTTTTTATTTTGAGATGGAGTTTTGCTCTTGTTTCCCAGGCTGGAGTGCAATGGCGCGATCTCGGCTCACTGCAATCTCTGCCTCCCGGGTTCAAGCGATTCTCCTGCCTCAGCCTCCCTAGTAGCTGGGATTACAGGCATGTGCCACCACGCCTGGCTAATTTTGTATTTTTAGTAGAGACAGAGTTTCTCCATGTTGGTCAGACTGGTCTGGAACTCCCGACCCCAGGTGATCCGCCCGCCTCGGCCTCCCAAAGTGCTGGGATTACAGGCATGAGCCACCGCGCCCGGCTTTTGGAGACTTCATAGGAGGAAGGGAGGTCTATACATTCAGCAAATACTGAAATGATGTTAACCAACTTGTCCAAGGTCACATAACTTTGATTCAAATCCCAGACTGTCTTCAGAGCTTTTAACTCATTATGCATTCATTCGTGTTTGAAGGTAGGGAATTTGATTTTGGCTATGTCAAATGTGAGGTGTTTGAGGAGAGAGATGACTTATTTTGGGAGTGTAAAATGGAAGTCAATGGAAATGTGCTAAGGAAGATAGTCTCATACCAGAATAACGGGGGGTCTAAGTCTGGATACCTGCATACCTCATAAAGGGGCCATGAGAGAAAAAGACTACTTACAGTAGCAGCAATCAGTTCTCTTTTATAGTTGTTTTTAAGAAGAGGGGCCAGGTGCGGTGGCTCACACCTGTAATCCCAACACTTCGGGAAGCTGAGGCGGGTGGATCACTTGAGCCCAGGAGTTTGAGACCAGCATGGTCAACATAGCAAAACCATGTCTCTACAAATACAACAATTAGCCAGTGTGGTGTTGCGTGCCTGTGGTCTCAGCTACTCGGGAGGCTGAGGTGAGAGGATCACTTGATCCCAGGAAGTCGAGGCTGCAGTGAGCCACGATCCCGCCACCATTCTCTCCAGTCGGAGTGAATGGAAGTGAGACCCTTTCTCAAAAAAAAAAAAAAAGAAGGTGTTTGCTTTCTTCTCAGGAATATATGCTCAAGAGCCACACTGCCAGTTTGAGTTCTGATTTTTCCACTTATTATCTCTGTTATCTGATCAAATTCTCATCTGTAAATTGGGGATAACAGTAAACTTACCTCATTGGCTTTATTTTATTTATTTTTTGAGGCAGGGTCTTGCTCTCTTTCCCAGGCTAGAGTGCAGTGGCATGATCATGGCTCACTGCAGCCTCAACCTTACGGATACAAGCGATCCTCCCACCCCAGCTTCCCAAATAGCTGGGACCACAAGCACACACTATCATGCCTAGCTAATTTTTTTTTTTCTTTTCTTTTTTTTTTTTGAGGCGGAGTTTCACTCTTGTTGCCCAGGCTGGAGTGCAATGGCACGATCTCCGCTCACCGCAACCTCCGCCTCCCAGGTTCAAGCAGTTCTCCTGCCTCAGCCTCCCTAGTAGCTGGGATTACAGGCATGTGCCACCAGGCCCAGCTAATTTTGTATTTTTAGTAGAGACGGGGTTTCTCCATGTTGGTTAGGCTGGTCTTGAACTCCCGACCTCAGGTGATCCACCCGCCTCGGCCTCCCAAAGTGCTGGGATTACAGGCGTGAGCCACTGCGCCCGGCCTTTTTTTTTTTTTTTTGTAGAGAAGGGGTCTCCTTATGTTGCCC
This sequence comes from Rhinopithecus roxellana, assembly GCF_007565055.1. NCBI lineage: Eukaryota > Metazoa > Chordata > Mammalia > Primates > Cercopithecidae > Rhinopithecus > Rhinopithecus roxellana. The sequence goes on from NC_044564.1 coordinate 25,744,844, forward strand.
ATGCTGGTCTTGAACTCCTGGACTCAAGGGATCCTCCCACATCAACATCCCAAGTAGCTGGGACTACAGGCACGTGCTACCATATTTGGCTAATTAAAAAAAAGAAATTTGTAGAGATGGAGTCTCACAGCTGCCTGATCTGGTCTCAAACTCCTGGTTTCCAGCAATCTTTCTGCCTCAGCCTCCCAAAGTACTGAGATTACAGTCGTGAACCAGCATGCCTAGCCTCATTTAGATTATTTTGTATCAATGACTAGCGTAGTCATTTAAAGTAATTCAGTGAAGTGTGCTACAATATAATTATAGGAATGAATAGGAAACTAGGCTCTGAATTAGGAAATAAGATAGTCACCTTGATACCAACTCCCTTTCTAGCTGACTGAGACATTAGGCAAATGATTTCCCTTCCTTGAACCCCAGTGTCTCTATGGTTGGGGGGGTCCCCTTGTAATTTAGATTGTGTGATTTTGGAAAATTTTACTCACATGATAAAGAAATGATAAAGGAAAATGATTGAGTAAGAGCTTGGTAGGCTTTGTTTTTGACCTCGGGTGAGTGAGAATCCCTGAGCTGAATGATTTGTTTTCTTTCAGTGTGATCCGCCTTATCATGCAGTACTTAAAGGAGAACAGTTTACATCGGGCATTAGCCACCTTGCAGGAGGAGACTACTGTGTCTCTGAATACTGTGGACAGCATTGAGAGTTTTGTGGCTGACATTAACAGTGGCCATTGGGATACTGTGTTGCAGGCTATCCAGTCTCTGAAATTGCCAGACAAAACCCTCATTGACCTCTACGAACAGGTGAGAGTGGTGGAGATGCTGATCTCCGTGGGTTGATTTGCTGTGGGCCAGCTCTCTGACGAAAAAGCATCAGCGAGCGTTCCTTCAAGCACAGTAGGGCTGCATCAGCCCGTAAAACTTACAATGGCAAGGCTTGACATGGTATTTTTTCTCCCTTCTCGGAAAATCCAAGATTTCCCAAATTAAAATTCTTTCCTCTTTTTGAGACTGGGTCTTGTTCTGTTACCCACTCTGGAGTGCTGTGGCAAGATCACAGCTTGCTGCATCCTCCATTTCCAGGATCAATCCTTCCTCCTGCCTCAGCCTCCTGAGTAGCTAGGAACACAGGCACGCACCACCACGCCTGCCTAATTTTTGCGTTTTTTTGTAGACACAGGATCTCACAATAATCTACAGGATCTACAATAATCACAGGATTATTGTAGACCATAATACCCAGGGTGGTCTCAAACTCCTGGGCTCAAGCAGTTCGCCAGCCTTGACCTTCCAAAGAGCTGGGATTACAGGCGTAAGAGAACCTCAACTTTCTAATCACATAGTTAGTCTTTCTGTAACTAGCTCCTACCTATCCTGAGCCATTGCCTTGGCACAAACCCAGGTGTGATTCAAGGGGCCCAGGAGTAAGAAAGATACCCCTATCACTGGTTAAATTCCAAGAAGCTCCAAGTCAAGAACCTAGGACAAAGATCAGACAAATTTGTGATTATAAAACAGAGAGTAGACTTTTTGGAAATAAGATTGTAATTTGAAGTAAAAGTAGGGAAATTGGTTTTTTGTTTTTGTTTTCGGGGTTTTTTTTTTTTTTTTTTTTTTTTTTGAGACGGAGTCTCACTCTGTTGCCCAGGCTGGAGTGCAGTGGTGCGACCTCTGCTCACTGCAATCTCCATCTCCTGGGTTCAAGTGATTCTTCTCCCTCAGCCTCCTGAGTAGCTGGGATTACAGGCGTGCACCACCACACCCGGCTAATTTTTGTATTTAGTAGAGACGGGGTTTCACCACATTGGCCAGGCTGGTCTCCAACTCCTGACCTCAGTGATCTACCTGCCTCGGTCTCCCAAATGCTGGGATTACAGGTGTGAACTGCCATGTCTGGGCAGTTTGTTTCTTTATAATCCATATGAGTTCAATAATTCCCATAGAAAATTTTGGTAACTGGAGAAAGGTTTCTCTGGAGCCCATGGGGATATTCCCATTTTTAGCTTTCTTTGGCATCTACATTCTGAGCAAGAAGCTTGAGAGGAGGGGAGATTGGTAGATAAAAATGGATAGAGTTTGAAGGATTGAAATTACTAATTTTTTGAGACAGAGTGCAGTAGCATGAGCTTGGCTCACTGCAACCTCTGCCTCTTGGGTTCAAGCAATTCTCCTGCCTCAGCCTCCCAAGTAGCTGGGATTAGAGGCACATACCACCACACCCAGCTCATTTTTTTGTATTTTTAGTAGAAAGTGGGTTTCACCACGTTGGCCAGACTGATTTCGAACTCCTGACCTCAAGTGATCCACCCATCTTGGCCTCCCAAAGTGCTAGGATTACAGGCATGAGCCACCAAGCCCGGCCGAAGTTACTATTTATAATTACTTCAGTTGTCAACCTGAAATTGCTAGTGAAAAGGGAAAGGGGCACTTCCTGGTATTGGAAATCACTTTGACAGGCCATGTCTGTGTTAGATATTTTACTGAAAAATATTAATAAGAGAATGTGTTGAAACATCTGTTTTTTTTTTTTTTTTTTTTAAATTGTTCAGGTTGTTCTGGAATTGATAGAGCTCCGTGAATTGGGTGCTGCCAGGTCACTTTTGAGACAGACTGATCCTATGATCATGTTAAAACAAACACAGCCAGAGCGATATATTCATCTGGAGAACCTTTTGGCTAGGTCTTACTTTGATCCTCGTGAGGTATGACTGTGGTAATGTAAAGGAACTTTTTGTCAACTTTAGAAATATAATAACATCTGTTTTTTAAATTATTTTATTGGATACTTTTTGTGATTTTGATTTAATTTTTGAGAATGATGCTTCTCTGTTTATATATGTTGGTTGAAATTTGCATATGTTAGAAAAAGAATAATTTTGTTCAGTTTTCTGATTATTTGAGAGTCTTCTACACACCTCATTTTAGAGGATTGTGTGTTGGTTACTACAGAAAATTTTATTCTGATGTCATTTCCACATTAGACCTCCCTGAAGTGCTGCCTGATTGCTGGTATGTTCACTGATCATTTGTGTGTCTTGCCCCTAACAAATGCAGTTTCATTCTAGCCTTTTTAGTCCCTAGAAGCTTGTGCTTTTGCTTCTTAGCTGATTATGCTTACTGGTAGAGCATGATGATAGATACTTTTATTCTTCCAAAACCATATTATCTGTGTAGTTTCATTCTTCCTGCCTACCCCCCCAGCCTTTCACTAGAGGTTTGTCAAAATAGGAGGAAAAAGGATTAAAAAATTTTTTGGGGGGGTACATAGTAGGTATATATATTTATGGGGTACATAAGATATTTTGATATAGGCATGCAGTGCATAATGAGGGTAAATGGAGTATCCATCACCTCAAGCATTTATCCTTTGTCTTACAAACAATTCAATTCTTTCAGTTATTTTAAAATGTATAATTATTATTGACTATAGTCACCCTGTTGTGCTATCAAATGCTGTTTCTTATTTATTCTTTATATTTTTTGTATCTATTAACCATCCCCACTTTCCTTCTTACCCCGCCACCTCCACCCTTCCCAGCCTCTGATAACCATATATCTCTATCTCCATGTTTTAATTTTTAGTTCCTGCAAATAAATGAGAACATGCAAAGTTTGTCTTTCTGTGCCTGGCTTATTTCACTTACCATAATGAGCTCTGATTATATCCATGTTGTTGCAAATGACAGGATCTCATTCTTTTATATGGCTAGTGGTACTCCATTGTGTACATGTACCACATTTTCTTTATTTATCTATTAGTGGTTGCTTCCAAATCTTGGCTATTGTGAACATTGATGTAATAAACATGGGAGTGCAGATATCTCTTTAATATACTGATTTCCTTTTGGGTGTGTACCTAGCAGTGGGATTGCTGGATCATATGATACCTCCATGTTTAGTTTTTTGAGGAATGTCCAAATTATTCTCCATAGTAGTTGTACTAATTTACTTTCCCACTAATAGTGTATGAGGGTTCCTTTCTCTCCACTTACTCACCAGCATTTGTTCTTTCCTGCCTTTTTGTATAAAAGCCGTTTTAGGCCGGGCGCGGTGGCGCAAGCCTGTAATCCCAGCACTTTGGGAGGCCGAGACGGGCGGATCACGAGGTCAGGAGATTGAGACCATCCTGGCTAACACGGTGAAACCCCGTCTCTACTAAAAAATACAAAAAACTAGCCGGGCGAGGTGGCGGGCGCCTGTAGTCCCAGCTGCTCGGGAGGCTGAGGCAGGAGAATGGCGAGAACCCGGGAGGCGGAGCTTGCAGTGAGCTGAGATCCGGCCACTGCACTCCAGCCTGGGCGACAGAGCGAGACTCCGTCTCAAAAAAAAAAAAAAAAAAAAGCCATTTTAACTGGAGTGAGATGGTATCTCATTATAGTTTGATTTGCATTTCTCTAATGATCAGTTGTGTTGAGCACCTTTAAATAAACCTGTTTGCCTTGTGTATGTCTTTTTTTTTTGAGAAACGTCTTTTCAGGTCTTTCACCCATTTTTAACATTGGATTATCACATTTTTTTCCTAGAGTTGTTTGAGCTCCTTATATATTCTGGGTTTTTTTTTTTTTTTTTTTTTTTTTTGACAGAGCTCTGTTACCCAGGCTGGAATCCAGTGGCATGATCTCGGCTCACTGCAGCCTCTGCTTTCTGGGTTCAAGTAATTCTCATGCCTCAGCCACCAAGTAGCTGGGATTGCTGATGTGTGCCACCACACTCAGCTAATTTTTGAATTTTCAGTAGAGATGCGGTTTCGCCATGTTGGCCAGGTTGATCTTGAACTCTTGGCCTCAAGCGATCCACCTGCCTCGGCCTCCCAAAGTGCTGGGATGATAGTCATGAGCCACCACACTTGGCCCTGTGTTCTGGTTATTTATTTATGTATTTATTTATGTATTTTTCTGAGACGGAGTCTTACTGTTGTCGCCCGGGCTAGAGTGCAATAGCATGATCTTAGCTCACTGCAACCTCCGCCTCCTGGGTTCCAGGAATTCTCCTGCCTCAGCCTCCCGAGTAGCAGAGATTACAGGCACCCACCACTACGGCCCGGCTAGTTTTTCTGTTTTTAGTAGAGATGGGATTTCACCATGTTGGCCAGGCTGGTCACGAACTCCTGACCTCAGGTGATCTGCCCGCCTCAGTCCCCCAAAGTGCTGGGATTACGGACATGAGCCACCCCGCCTGGCCGTATTCTGGTTACTAGTTTGCAAGTATTTTCTCAGGAGGAATAAGAACTTAATAGGCACTGGATAATGGAATGTCAAAATAAACTTAAAATGAGGATAAAGGAAAGGAGTTTAGATCACCACGACAGGATTTAACTTAGAGGTGGTGAAGCACTTCTGTGCTGGGAGCCATTTAAGAAATTACTAAAGAATATAAAAGAATTCTTGGTTCTGCAAATTTTTGAAAACCTGGAAAAACAACTCGGTTTAATGTGGTTTACTTGGACTCTTTTCAGAAAAATAGCAGTGTGTCCTTTGGCCAGGAACTCAATGAAAAAATAACAATAGTATGGATTGGCTGACCTCAGTTTTCTCCCAACTCATACTTTTGAAATGCAAGTGGACAGAATTGGAAAGTCATTTTCAAAAACTAAATTAGTTTAATCCCCTCTTTAACTGGGTAATTTCTTTTCACATTTTCCTCTGTGTATGCTTTTGCTTGTTTGTTTTAAATAAGCACACTCATATCTTATTGTTGCTTCTTGGAAATGATGCTACATCCTCTCCTGTTTCAGGCATACCCAGATGGAAGTAGCAAAGAAAAGAGAAGAGCAGCAATTGCCCAGGCCTTAGCTGGTGAAGTCAGTGTGGTGCCTCCATCTCGTCTCATGGCATTGCTGGGACAGGTAATTCAATTCCTTTAGAGGCCAGGTGTGGTGGCTCACACCTGTCATCCTTGCACTTTGGGAGGTTGAGGCAGGAGAATCACTTGAGCCTAGAAGTTGGAGACCAGCCTAAGCAACATTGTGAGACCTTGTCTCTACAAAAAGTAAAAAAATTAGCGGGGTATGGTGGTGTGTGCCTGTGGTCTCAATTACTTGGGAGGCTGAGGTGGGAGGATCACTGGAGCCTAGAAGGTTGAGATGACAGTGAGCTATGATCATGCCATTGTACTCCAGCTTGGGCAATAATAGAGTGAGAAGCTGTCTCCAAAAATAAAAATAAATTTAAAAAGTGAACTGGTACAATTTCCTTTGTATAAACTATGTCTTTGCTGAAGAAATTGTACACCCTAAGAATTGGTGACTACCTACAGAGTTGCTTCTACCAATAACTGTGCTGGTCCACTCTCCTTTCCTGGGAGAGGCAATATAGATTAGTGGTTAAGAACAAGCTCTGGAGTCAGTTAGAATTAGGGTTACCATAGAATTTATCATCCTGTCTGGGATAGTGTTGAGAGTACTATTGATCACTATGCCAGAACACCAAGTGCAAGCAGTAACTGTCCTGGAAAAATTGGATCAAATGCCCACCCTAGTTAGAATCCAGGCTTTCTCATTTACCAACTATATAGTCTTGGCAAATTACTTTACTTTTCTGATCCCATTTACTCATCATAGTATTGATGAGTAAGGATTAAGAGAAATAATGTTCATAAACACTTTATACAGTTCCTGGCACCTTGTAAATAGTAAATGGTAGCTGCTGGTGATGATTTTTTAAAAAATTACTAATAGTGTTGCCAGCATTGTCATTATTATCAAGCTACCTAGAGTAATAGATATTTTATAAATAACAAAGGGCACAAGTAATTAATAGGGATGTTAATAACCTTTTTGCACTATATCTGCATTTAGAAAAGGATCAAAAAGCTATTTGTTGCAGGCCTGCAGTGATTCTGAGATTTAAAAGTAAGCTGCTTTTTAATTTTTTAATCAAACTAATAGCTGTGCATCGTTTAAGTAGTACTTCGGGGCTTACAGGGAAAAACAGTCCCATGTGCTTCCCTTCTCCACTTCTGGTTCTTAACTTTCCTATTACCTCCATAGCTGAATACCATGTTTATACTGTTATTACCTGATTTTTTTTTTTTTTTTTTTTTTTTTTTTTTTTTTTTTTTTAGTCATTAGCAACTAACTTTCTTCACTGAAAAATGATTTGTCTCATACCCACTCTCCTCAATACACACTTACTCTTCTTCCGGATTTTCAGTAGGGTTGTATCACAACTTCTGGTTCGATCTGTATTCAGTGTTTACATAGTTATTTTTATATAGATATTGTTCACAGCTAAAAAATAATTACGTGTAATTTCTTACATAAATTTTTATGATTTGCAATAATTATTGCTTTATTTTTTCTTTTGCCTAGTTTTCTATGTACTTCTGCTAGTCCAGCCTGAGTATTTCTGGTAGAACCCTCAAAAGTCCTTTTTTTTTCCCCTTGCTGATATCTTTCCTGAGGCCCTTCTCTTTTTGTTCTCATCCGGACTAGTTCTCTTGTATTGCTGCACAGTTACTGTACCAGGACTTCTCTCATCTTCATACTGGGAATTTTGGGCCTCTTTTTTTTTGTAGGCCTTATTTATAGATTCGTCATTTTTCTTTCTTTCATAGTTAGACCTCTTTTTTTTTTTTTTTGAGACAGGGTCTTACTCTGTCACCAGACTGGAGTGCAGTGGCACGATCTCGGCTCACTGCAACCTCCGCCTCCCAGGTTCAAGCAATTCTCCTGCCTCAGCCTCCCAAGTAGCTGGGACCACAGGCACCCACCACCACGCCCAGCTAAGTTTTGTATTTTTAGTAGAGACAGGGTTTCACCATGTTGGCCAGGATGGTCTCGATCTCTTGATCTCATGATCCGCCCGCCTTGGCCTCCCAAAGTGCTGGGATTACAGGTGTGAGCCACTGCGCCCAGCGTTTTTGTTTTTGTTTTTGTTTTGTCTTCAATTAAATGAAGAACAGGGCCTTGCTGTGTTGCCCAGGCTATCCTGCCTCTGCCTTCCTAAGTACTGGGATTATAGGTGTGAGCCACTGAGTCCAGCCTCGACCCTCATTTTGTGGGAGTACTGAGTCTAGTAACTTCCTGAGAAAGAAAGTGTAGGAATAAATTTTTGAGATTTTACTTGTGTCTGTAATACTGTGTATCTTTCTCTCTAAATGTTTAAAGTTTATTTTCCTCCCTGCCCCATATTGTTCCTATTTTTTCTTTTTCTCTGAGTTCTCCCCTTCCCTGTTTGTTTTGCTGACCATATGTGGAAGTTTTCCTCAAATACTTAGAGATCTCTGCTATGGTTTATATTTAAGAGTGAAACATTAAATAACGGAATTGTATGTCCAGTTGGGTGGTTGGAAGGAGGAGTTTGAGAACTGATAGAATTCAGCCTGGGATGATAGGATGGGGATCCTCATTTGTCATTCTCTGCAGAAATATTCTATTGGACTGGTCAGCTTTTCCAGAGAGTAGTTCCTGCTTGGAGAGTAGTTGCTGCCTGGAGAGTAGTTCCTGCCTAAACCGTATCTTTTTTTTTTCTTTTTTTTTTTGAGACGGAGTCTTGTTCTGTCGCCCGGCTGGAGTGCAGTGGCCGGATCTCAGCTCACTGCAAGCTCAGCCTCCCAGGTTTATGCCATTCTCCTGCCTCAGCCTCCGGAGTAGCTGGGACTACAGGCGCCCGCCACCTCGCCCGGCTAGTTTTTTTTTTTGTATTTTTAGTAGAGACAGGGTTTCACCGTGTTAGCCAGGATGGTCTCGATCTCCTGACCTCGTGATCTGCCCGTCTCGGCCTCCCAAAGTGCTGGGATTACAGGCTTGAGCCACCGCGCCCGGCCCTAAACCGTATCTTGAGAGCCAGAGCTGAGAGGATGCAGGTAGGAGTGGAGGATAGAGAAATCTCACTGTTCAGCATACCAGTGTACACTGAACCCCCCAGTTTTCATTGTGGCTTCTCACCTCCACCCTGTCCTCAACTCTACTGAGATTTCCAGAGCCCAGGACCTCAACCTTTCTAGAATGTACATTAGCTGATTTCTCTTGAGGCTAAGGTGAGGTAGTTGCACAGGGTTGGGAGAAGTCGTGGTAGCTAAATGCTCCTTATACAGACTTTAATTTAATTGCCCCTGTTTTCAGCCCTGCGGCATATGTGATTCCTCCAGTTCCTAAGCCTGTTTGGAGTTTTGCAAGGTAGTTTGACTTGCTTCTTGTGGCTTCCCCTTCCTCACCTTGTACAATTAGGTTTCAGTTTTCTCTGTTCTTCTTGCTTCCCACAAGTCCATTCACTTTTCACCTCCTAAAATTTAACTAACATTTTTTTTCTTGCTGTTCTCCCATTCTCTTTGTCTTTTGGGGCATGTATCTTTTTTATTCCTTAATTACCATCACTTTAGTAGATTTTCTAGAGAGAGTGGAAATAAACTCATGTGTTCTACATTTAATTGGTTATATGTGAAGAGCAAGTGAGGTTTTTTCGTTCTAGGTTTCGTTTCCTTTTAGTTTCTGGTTTGAGTGACTTGGTAGAAAATATAAGAAGGGCAGATTTGTTGGGGGCTGGGGGTAGAAACTAGAGATAGGAGAAATGATCCATTTTTAGATGTGCTAAAGTTCCTGTGAGACGTAAAAGTGGAAACTTGTAGTATAGGCACTTGGATCTGTGAATCTGGACCTTAACCTAGAGATTTTGGCTAAAATTAATAGATTTGGAAATTATAGTAGTAGTTGAAGCTGTAAATGTAATTACTTGGGGAAAGCACGTAGAATAAGAAAAGTAAAAATTTGGCCAGGTGTGGTGGTTCACGCCTGTAATCCCAGCACTTTGGGAAGCTGAGGTGGGCGGATCAACTGAGGTCAGGAGTTCGAGACCAGTCTGGCCAACATGGTGAAACCCTGTCTCTACTAAAAATACAAAAATATTAGCTAAGTGTGGTGGCTTGCACCTATAATCCCAACTATTCGGGAGGCTGATGCAGGAGAATTGCTTGAACTTGGGAGGTGGAGGTTGCAGTGAGCTGAGATCGCACCATTGCACTCCAGCCTGGGTGACATGAACGAAACTCTGTCTCAAAAAAAAAAAAAAAAAAAAAAAAAGAAGAAGAAGAAGTAAAAGTAAAAATTTGAGAAGGAAACCGCAGGGAACACTTAACAGAGCAAACAGAGAAAAGAACAGCCAGAGAGAGAAAGAGGAACCTCGAGAGAATGGGTTTAGAGCAGCCAAGAGAGAGTTTGAAGAGTGTTCATTAAGATCAACAGCAACAGAAAACATGATGAGGGTCAGAAAGGAGTCTGGTTTGGCTGTTAGGATATCTGAGATGCACTGCCAGTGGAAAGATGGGGACAGAGCGATATTGCAGTGAGTTAAGGAGTGAATTTAACTGAGAAGTGAAGGTAGCGAATGTAGATGGTTCTTGAACCTTGGTGGTTAAGGGAAGGAGATGAGGGTGGTGGGGAGGGAAGAGGACAACAGAAGCTCAAAAAGAACATAGGGCAAGACAAGGTTTTTTTTTTTTCTTTTGAATATGGAAGTGATTAGAAACTGTTACAGGCCAGAAGAGAGTACAGATTGATTGGAGAGGGGTCCAAGGAGACACAAGTTCTCTCTGGTGATTGCAGGAAAACATAAACATAAGTAAGATAGGAATTTTGGAAAGAATATATTTAGAAACATTAAATATTTCAACTATAATAATGTTAGAATTTTAAAGTTTGGAAAGTTGCTAGATACAAAATATACAATTTGATTGCACTCCTGTTTATCAGCAGCAACCAGTTAGAAAATTCAGTGGAAAAGTGTTCTGTTTATAGCAGAAATATATAATATAAAACCTAGCATTATCTGGGAAATAGATGATTTCCATTTTTAAAAAGGCAAAAAAAAAAAAAAAAACCTTCAAAACTTACAATAGAATACTTGAGTAAATGGTGAAACATTGATTTTCTGGGATAAGACTGACATTCAATGCCAGTTGTCAGATTTGAAACAATTATAATAAAGATTGCAGTAGGATTAGAACTACTTTACAAAGGAATTTAGCATTCGTCTGGAATAATAAACTTGAAAATACATTTATCAGGCCATGCACGGTGGTTTATGCCTGTAATCTCAGTGGTTTGGGAGGCCGAGGCAGGTGGATCACCTGAGGTCAGGAGTTCGAGACCAGCCTGGCCAACGTGGTGAAACCTCGTCTCTACTAAAAATAGAAAAATTAGCCAGCCATCATGGCGCACACCTGTAATCCCAGCTATTTAGGAGGCTGAGGCATGAGAATCACTTGAACCCGGGAGGTGGAGTTTGCAGTGAGCAAAGATTGCGCCACTGCACTCCAGCCTAGGTGACAGAGTGAGACTCTGTCTCAATTAAAAAAAGAAAAGAGCCGGGCGCGGTGGCTCAAGCCTGTAATCCCAGCACTTTGGGAGGCCGAGACGGGCGAATCACGAGGTCAGGAGATCGAGACCATCCTGGCTAACACGGTGAAACCCCGTCTCTACTAAAAATACAAAAAACTAGCTGGGCGAGGTGGCGGCGCCTGTAGTCCCAGCTGCTCGGGAGGCTGAGGCAGGAGAATGGCGTGAACCCGGGAGGCAGAGCTTGCAGTGAGCTGAGATCTGGTCACTGCACTCCAACCTGGGTGACAGAGCGAGACTCCGTCTCAAAAAAAAAAAAAAAAAAAAAAAGAAAAGAAAAAATATATTTAGCAAAGAAACTTTGGAAAGGAAGAATGTTGAGAGCATACTAGGCTTAGAAATACTGCATTTAATAAAGACCTATAGTTTGCATCATTTTGGTAGTGGGCACAAGAATATCTGTTGCAACCAGTGCAGCAACAATGCAAAAACCCAATCCTGTTATTTATATTAATTCCATGGATGACAGTGGGGAATACCACAAAACCTAGGAATAAAGGAAAAATATATTTAGTATATGATGTTGGGACACTGACTTTAGAATTGCGGAGGAGAGGTAAGATCAGAGCCTGCTCCCATATTTTATGTAGCATAATTTCAGATAGAAAGTTAGATATTTTAAGAAAATAGAAAAACACTTGGAGATTATATAATCTATCAAACCTGATATTCTTCCCAAGCTTAGAGATTAAACACCAAGGAAAAGATCAACAGATTTCATCACTTGAAAATGGAGCTTAAGATGAAAAGAAACCTATAAAGCTGTAATCCAAAAATAGACATAGTCACGGCTACTTGGAAGGCTGAGATAGAAGGACTGCTTGAGCCCAGGAGTTCGAGGCTGCAGTGAGTTGTGATCATGCCACTGCACTTCCAGCCTGACAGAGTGAGAACCCTTCTCTTTAAAAAGAAAAGTTGGTAAAATAATTCTTTGTAGCAAACATAAACAACAAATACCTTTATCACATTAAAGTTCACAAATGGGTGAGAATGGTAAGACTATGATAGATAAGTGAGCAACTAACATGAACAGTTAACAGAAGAGGAAATATATCTAATAAATACAGAGGAAAGTTCAACTCAATCAGAGAACTGCCTAAAGTAGGGTATTCTATTTCTACTTATTAAAGTAGCTAAAATTTTTAAATCAGCGGTCCCCAACTTTTTTGGCACCAGAAACTGGTTTCATGAAAGACAGTTTTTCCACAGATGGTGGTGGGGGTATCAGGGGTGGATTTCAGGATGAAACTCTTCCACCTAAGATCGTCAGGCATTAGATTCTCATAATGAGTGTGCACCCTAGATCCCTCGCATGCGCAGTTCAAAATAGGCAGGAGGTGGAGCTCAGACAATAATGCTCTCACTCGCTGGCTACTCACCTGCTGTACAGCTGGGTTCCTAACAGGCCATGGACCGGTACTGGTCTGCAGTTCAGGGGTTGGGGACCCCTGTTTTAAATGATATCCAAAAATTATTGACTTTTCTTGGTATAGCAAAAGGAAAGGGGAATAAACATTGATTGTGTGCTTATTATGTGAACATATGCTTATTATACAGGATTCACATATATTATTTTGTTTTATCCTCTATGAATTAGGCTTTTTTTTTTTTCTTGGAGAAACCGTCTCATTCTGTCACCCAGGCTGGGAGTGCAGTGGCGCGATCTTGGCTCACTGCAGCCTCCGCCTCCCGGGTTCAAGCAATTTTCCTGCTTCAGTCTCCGGAGTAGCTGGGATTACAGGCATGTGCCACCACACCCAGCTAATTTTTGTATTTTTAGTAGAGATGGGGTTTCACCGTGTTGGCCAGGCTGGCCTGGAACTCCTGATCTCAGGTGATCTGCCCGCCTTGGCCTCGTAAAGTGTTGGGATTACAGGCATGAGCCACCACCCCGGCCCCCGAATTAGGCTTTTTTTTCCTGACTTTTTCAGTTGGCAAAACTGGGAGTCAAAATTACGTAGCTGGTGAATGATTTAACCTAGGACCATCCAAAGTTCATTATTTATTTCACCCCTCGTAATGCAGTTGTGAACACTATTGCAAATGCAACTTTTTTTGGAAAGCAGCCCTTTTGGAAAGGAGTTTGGCACTATATATCAAATATATCAAGAGCCTTAACCATTCATGTTCTTTTTGGATTTAGTAATTTCTTTTCCAGGAATATAAAATAAGAAGGGAATATCCCCAAAATAGAAAAAGCCTTATGTCCAAAGATGTTCATTGCAGCATTATTTAGGTGATTGAAAAATTGGAAGCAGTGTAAATGTCCACTAATATATTATGTTAACTGTGAGACATCTACTTGATGGGATGTATTTTACAGCCATTAAAATGATAGCTGTGACTAGTATGATCTGTTGATAGGTGAAAACAGGAGAAAATAAAATTTTACATATAGTATAATTACAACTAGGTTAATGAAACATATGGGGGGGGAATATTGGAAGATAGTATATAAAATGTTAGTAGTGGGTGTGTTTGAGTGTTAGTACTATGGGAGATTTCTGTTTTCCAGGTTTTGTTTATAACAAAAGAGCCACACCTATAAGAAAATAGGTGGATGATAGACTTGGCTCTCAGAGTCCCCTTCCACCCTTAGATCAGCCTGTGTTCCTGGACACACAGAGGAGCACAGATTATGTTGTGTTTGGATGACCAAAAATAGTTGGGGTCTAGATGGCTCACAGCTTACTCTGAACCTCATCCTTTCGGGCTTGGTTTCTGAGCAGTCATGACCAGATCTTAAAAGCACCTGAACAGATTGCTATACTTTTTTTTTTCCTCATAGGCACTGAAGTGGCAGCAGCATCAAGGATTGCTTCCTCCTGGTATGACCATAGATTTGTTTCGAGGCAAAGCAGCTGTCAAAGATGTGGAAGAAGAAAAATTTCCTACACAACTGAGTAGGCATATTAAGGTAGGATCCTAAGACATTCAGCCAGTCAGTAATCATTTGTTGAGGACTTGTCATGGGCTCAGCCAAGCCCTGTGCCAGGGGCTTGGATACTTGAGGAGGAGAACTCATTCTCCAGCTCTGACAATATTCAAGGTTGCTGCAGGTGTCCACTGGGATACTGCTGTGGCCTGGGAGTGGTACACCTCAGATATGGATCTAATGGATGGACGTCTAGCTTGACATCTATCCCATCATCTGCCTTTGCACTGCTTCCCAAGAAGCCTGCATTTGGAAGAATGGTTAGTTCTTTTTTGGTTAAGTCTGGGACTGTGAACTTTCTATGTACTTCTCCTGTTCAACATTTTTGTTTTGCCTGCTATGTATCAGGCAGAGTGCCAGTCAGGGATTACAAAGTGGGCTTATGTGATGTTTGAGGAAAGTGATTTTATCATCTTATGGTTGTTTCTGTTTTTTTTTTTTTTAACTGAGAGTTTTCTAGGAAAAAGTTTTCTAGGTAATTCCCAGAATTACAAGCATATTTGCTACTTTAGCATCTCTATATTACAGTTTCTCTGGATTTGTGCTCTAAATTCCTGGATTTTAAAATACTTCATATTCCTCGAATATTTGACTTTAGGTTAACATTTTGGATTTGTCTTTTCTGGGTTATATATTCTAACTTGTAGATAAACATATTTTTGAGCAGCACCTTTATTTACTCTGCCTGAAACCTTGAGACAAATATAAGTCCATCATTATTATGCTACTGGGCTAAGACTTTCCTTTTTTGGCATTTAAGGTGAAATCCACATGAAAGCTTTTCTCTGTTCTTTCCACCTAATTTTCTGTAGTTTTCATCTGTTATTGGGAGCATCCTCACTAGCAAATGCTCAGGATGCATTTATCAGATAGTATATTAACTTTAGTTAGTTATTCTAAGTTTGGTCAGCTATACATTATCACTTGATTAAATGAAGGTTGTGAAACACTGATAGAAAGTGTATTTACAAAATATTTACTTTGAAAAAATGAGTTTTTCCCCCTGAGATACACAACAGGAACATGTTAGGCCATATTGAGTATGAAAGTCATGCTAACAGTGGCTGATTCTTGCAAAACATTGTGGTCTGAACTAACAGTATTACTTGTTCTAAGTCCCATGTTAAAATAGCTTTTGTCCTTTTCTTAGGAAATATCAATCTCACGTTCAAAAAACTAGCTTCAACTTAGTGCCTAGACATAAAACTAGTCAGAGAAAAATACATCCACCCAGCTCCCTGCGTCCAGGTACAGAAATACCCCTTCAATACTCTATAATATGGGCCAGCTATGAATTTATGCTAGGGCAGGGTTTCTCAAAAGGTTAAAATAGGAATTGTTTTAAGTCCACTGGATAAAAATGCATCTGTTTCATTGTTTCATTTGAAACAGTTTGGTCAGAAGTCACATGTGGAGTGTGCTCGATTTTCTCCAGATGGTCAGTATTTGGTCACTGGGTCTGTTGATGGATTCATTGAAGTATGGAACTTTACTACTGGAAAAATCAGAAAGGTAAAGTATTTTAAATGTGTTAACCTTCCTAGTGAAAAAATTACTGAAATTGAATTACTTACCTATGCCCTCACTCTAAATCAGATTAGTTGAAAAAGGATCTGAATGTAATGAACATGTATTACTTTTGTAATTAAAAAGCTCATTTAAAGCTAGGGACAGTGGTGCCTACCTGTAGTCCTAGCTACTCAGGAGGCTGAGGCAGGAGGATCACTTAGTTGAACCCAGGAGTTCAACCCATCCTGGGCAGCATAGTGAGACCGTGTCTCTACAAAAAAAAAAAAAATTTTTTTTTTTTAATTAACCATGCATGCTTGTGTACACCTATAGTTTTAGCTGCTTGGGAGGCTGAAGTGGGAGGATCCCTCAAGCCCAGGAGTTTGAGGTTGCAGTGAGCCATGATTGTGCCACTGCATTCTAGCCTGGGCAGCGACGCTGTCTCAAAAAAAAAAACAGAATTTTTAATTAAATTCTAATTTTATTAACCAAGGGAGGACCTTTATTATCTATAATTGTTTTATTATCTATTATTTTTACAAGTAAAACATTTTTTTTCAGGCTGGGCACGATGGCTCAGGCCTGTAATCCCACCACTTGAGGAGGCTGAGGTGGTCAGGAGTCAACTGAGGTCAGGAGTTTGAGACGATCCTGGCCAACATGGTGAAACCCTGTCTCTATTAAAAATACAAAAAAAAAAAATTAGTTGGGCGTGGTGGTGGGTGCCTGTAATCCCAGCTACTCGGGAGGCTGAGGCAGGAGAATTGCTTGAACGCGAGAGGCGGAGGTTGCAGTGAGCCGAGATCGTGCCACTGCACTCCAGCCTGGGCAACAAGAGCGAAACTCTGGCTCAGAAAAAAACAAAAAACAGAAAAACAGAGTTTCGTTCTTGTTGCCCAGGCTGGAGTGCAGGGGCACGATCTTGGCTCACTGTAACTTCCGCTACCCGGGTTCAAGCGATTCTCCTGCCTCAGCCTCTGGAGTAGCTAGGATTACAGGCATGTGCAAAAAAAAAAATTTTTTTTTTCCAAGGGGTTATATGTACAACTGATACAACGTTCAAAAAACAGAAAGTTACTCAAGTAACGTTTTGCTCCTACACTTGTACCTCAGCTAGTCAGTTACCTTCCTTGGGCCAGCCAGGATTACCAGTTTGTTATGTAACTTTCCTGGAATATCCTGTGTGTGTGTTATTTATTATGTATCCTTTTCAAAATTTTTTAAATACAGATGATAGCATACTATATACCCTGTTACACTTCCTGCTTTTTATAGCATATGTTAGAGATTATTGGTGTATTATATTACATTGCATGGATTGAACCATGATGTATTTAACCACTCATTTTATTTAAGATCATTTCCAGTCTAACCTAATTGTAGTACTAATTCTGTTTCTCTTATGAATGAAGTTAAACATCTTTTTATATGTGAAAAGCCGCCAATATTTCTTTTTTATTTTACTGAAGCCACTAATATTTCTTACACTATGAAGTCTTAATATCTTTTGCCCATTTTTCTATTGGATTGTTCTTTATTGATTTGTAGGGGCTCTTTATATTTTAAGGAAATTAAATTTTGTAATATATATTACAAATATTTTTAAATTTTGACTTTTATGTCTTGATTTTGCTTGTTTTGTTTTACAGACTTAAATTTTTTTATATCATCAAATTTATTCATCTTTTCTCCTACAGTTTCTTCTAGTACTTTAATCTTTTATTTTATGTTTAATTTTTGACCCTTCTAGAATTTGTTTAGGAGGATAAAGTTGGTATAGATCCAACTTAGTTTTTTCCTCAAATAGCTATTTACTAACTTTTATTCACTGATTTAAAATGTAATTTTTGACTGGGCACAGTGTTTCATACTTGTAATCCCAGCACTTTGGGAGGCTGAAGTTGGTAGGTCACTTGAGGTCAGGAGTTCGAGGCCAGCCTGGCTAACATGGTGAAACCCTGTCTCTACTAAAAATATAAAAATTAGCTGGGTGTTTTAGTGTGGACCTGTAATCCTACTTGGGAGCCTGATGCAGGAGAATTGCTCAAACCTGGGAGGCAGAGGTTTCAGTGAGCCGAGATTGCATCACTGCACTGCAGCCTGGACAATGGAGCAAGAAAGACTCTGTCTCAAAAATAAATAAATAAAATGTAATTTTTATCATAGAGTGCCAGATTCCAGTCTGTGGGTAGTGGATTTATGAATGATTTTTACTTTCTACTTTATATATTTCTGTATAGTTTGCTTTTATTTTTTAAACCAGGAAGCAGTCTCACTTTATAATTAGAAAAAAATAAGAAAGATAATCCATTTGAAAAATAATGGATAATAAAAGAAGCATCACAAATAAATAGATTAGTAAACTGTTTCAGGAAAGGTAGCTGATGATTTGGAAAAAATATTAGTTTAGTTTCCCACATCATATAGAAATAGGTAAATTCAAATTTATTGAAGATGTAAAATATGAAACTAGATAAATTTTGCCTAGAAAAAAATCAGTAAGCAAAAGATCTAGAGTAGTATGTTGGTATTTTTAATAATACTAATTTGGATTGTATAAAATTATTTATCCCCAGCAATATCACTAGGAACTAGTTACTAGGAGCATGTTTGCATGGCACTTCTGTTTACTTTGGGGGTTTAGAGTAGGTACAATCCATTGCCCTGGTTTTTGTGAGTTTGTAGAGAACTGGGGCCTTGGCTTTTGTGTTATTTTGATAACTGCTAACCATTGTTTCTTTAGGATCTTAAGTACCAGGCCCAGGATAACTTTATGATGATGGATGATGCTGTCCTGTGCATGTGTTTCAGCAGAGATACAGAAATGTTAGCAACTGGGGCCCAAGATGGAAAAATCAAGGTATGGATTAGTGCCACAGCCTCTCATGTGTAGACATTTTGAATGTTCTGCTATGGGGTAGTGTCTTGTATATGATATTCAGCACAATAGTAGCTACTGATTATTGAGCATCAGCTTTATGCTAATCACTTTACTTTTTCTTGTGTAATCTTAGTAATAACTCTGCCTGGGTGATCCAGTAACATGTTTAAGGTCGCATACTTGGTAAGTGATAGATCCGGGACTTTAGTTCATATCTGCTTAAGCCCTTTCTATTGTACCATCCTGGCTTGCTGTATAAAAATCAAAATCACTGACCTTTTTTTTAAGGGGATGATCTAATAGCCAGTTTGTTGTGGTTTGTATTTAATGCTAGAAATACATCCTGGGCTACAAAAATTGCAGAAATGGTCTCTGCTAAGTGAACTTACAGTCTATATTTTTGTTTTAATAATTTACATGGAAAGAGTTTTAAGTTTCAAAGGATTCAGTTACCATTGTACTACGTGAACCAGACACATCATATTCAGCTATTAGCATGCATTTTTAATGCTGTTTCAGTACATTAGTGAGCATTGCATCTTACTTGGCTCTGTGGGCTATAGTAGGACACTTTACAAGTTTTTTTTTAATTCTTTTTTTTTTTTTTTTTTTCAAATAAAGGTATGGAAGATTCAGAGTGGACAGTGTTTAAGGAGATTTGAGAGGGCACACAGTAAGGGTGTCACCTGTCTAAGCTTCTCTAAGGATAGCAGTCAGATCCTTAGTGCTTCTTTTGACCAGACAATTAGGTAAGTAAAAATCCCAAAACTGTTCTCACTTGAGTTTGATATAATGAGGCCCTGGAGGGAGGTACTAGTGATTCCTTATGCTTTTACCATGATGGTGTGATACGGAGAGGGAAGGTATATGAGACCTTATGTCCCCAAAGTACAACTCACACAGTGTTGTTGTTTTGTCCATTTGTGTCTTTACCCAGAGGAGAGATTTGAAAGGGGGTAGCAGTGATTCATGTTTCTCAGAATATGGTCCTATGGACCTATCTGCATCATAATCACTTTAGAGGGTCTGTTATCCTGGGACTCAGCTGAGACCCACTGATCTCAGTCTTCTGTTAACCTGTTTTTTTTTTTTTGAGACGGAGTCTCGCTCTGTCACCCAGGCTGGAGTGCGGTGGCCGGATCTCAGCTCACTGCAAGCTCCGCCTCCCGGGTTCATGCCATTCTCCTGCCTCAGCCTCCCAAGTAGCTGGGACTACAGGCGCCCGCCTCGTCGCCCGGCTAGTTTTTTGTATTCTTTAGTAGAGACGGGGTTTCACCGTGTTAGCCAGGGTGGTCTCGATCTCCTGACCTCGTGATCCGCCCGTCTCGGCCTCCCAAAGTGCTGGGATTACAGGCTTGAGCCACTGCGCCCGGCCTAACCTGTTTTTTAGAGGTCTATTCCTGAACAGAAGCTTGTGGTGGTATTGGCATGTTTTCTTCCAGCCTCTTTCTTCGCAAAGCTTTTGTTTGATTGTTTGATATAATGAAAATTATACCGTGTACACAATCACATAGCCCTCTTAATATTATAACATGAGCTTCTGTAATTTATCTAAAATGCATTCAATCATTGGTCACAACCATAAGATATTAAATATTGTTGTTTTCATTTACTTTCATTTGGTAGAATTCATGGTTTAAAATCTGGGAAAACACTGAAGGAATTTCGTGGCCATTCCTCCTTTGTTAACGAAGCAACATTTACACAAGATGGACATTACATTATTAGTGCATCCTCTGATGGCACTGTAAAGGTTAAGTATTTGCTTTTGGTTTATTTTGGGATGTCTACCCCATCTTTGTCCTTTGAGGAGTTTTCAGTGGTGATAATGGGAATGATTATGCTGTAGTAAACTGCTTTACTGGCTATTTTAGCCATAATTGAGGTGAGTCTGAGACAACAACAATATTCTGTGGGTAATTCCCATTGGCCTTGGGACCCCAATCTCAAACTTTTTCAATCC
This sequence comes from Rhinopithecus roxellana, assembly GCF_007565055.1. NCBI lineage: Eukaryota > Metazoa > Chordata > Mammalia > Primates > Cercopithecidae > Rhinopithecus > Rhinopithecus roxellana. The sequence goes on from NC_044564.1 coordinate 25,765,464, forward strand.
AAACGAACTTTCTCATGTGTAGGAAAAGAGGAAGGGTGAAGAGTCCTAAACTTAAGCCATCCCCCATTCACAGATACACACGGTGGTTAAATCTGTTTTGCCATAGGTATGGTCTACCTGCTAACAGTCAAATTCACGACAGGCTCAGTGGCCTAATAAATAGATCTCTTTTTTTGTTGCACAGCCTTGCTGCATTCCTGGTCCCCAAATTTAGGGCCTTCCTGGTAGCATTTATAGAGGAATAGGAGAAGTGTTGAGTAAAACTAAGCCTTCTCCTAGATAGTTATTTAATATGTAATTTGCTGAAAGTAATGGATCTTCAGTACCTTTAAAGATTTAGTTATTTTTAGAGAGGGTCTCATTTCCTAGAAAAGATATGAGAAACCCAAATAGAAAATTATTAGAGATCTTTGAGACACTCTACGTTTTGGACCTAATCTTTTTGAATTGCCTTATATGAGTGAGTACTTTGTGGCAGAAGATCTAGACATTTTAACAAAACATTTTAACATATATCTAGACATTTTAGATACATATTTAAGTATCTAAAATTCAGACAGTCAGGTGTGGCGGCGTACACCTGTAGTCCTAGCTACTTGGGAGGCTCAGGTGAAAGGATCACTTGAACCCAGGAGTTTGAGGCTGCACTGAGCAATTTTCACACCACTGTACTTCAGCTTGGGCAACAGAGCAAGAACCTGTCTTAATCAATAAATGTATGTGTATATATATGTATGTATGTATGTACATATGTATATATGTCAGACCATTGTCTGAAAATGCTGTTCATGATTGGAAATTGAACCGGGAAACCTGAAGGCAGGAGATGTATGCTCCCTTGGGATGAATGGAGAAATCACGCAAGCTGTTAGTACTTCAGTCATGGGATTTGCTCTCATGCTATGCATATGGGCCTCACAACTTGTAAATGCCACTGGTAGATGGCTTGTCTAAGCTTCTTTATTTTGTGGTCTTTCCCTCTTAGTTTTGCAGTGAGTGGGGCAAAGCATGTCACTGACCTTTTGAATGGAAAACACTGGAAGCCTTAGCATTCTTAATTCCTGTAATGTTCATTTTTTCTTCTAAGCATCTGGGCTTCAGAGGAGATTAAGGCAGGCGATAACGGTATTGACACCAGGGCAACTGTTTTCTCCTGTTTGTGGGTATTCAACATCTGCTTTGTGCCAAGCTCTGTGGAAGGCACAGAGGAAACACAGCAGAGTCCATGCCTTAGAGACTTTGTGCCTGGTGAATTGAGTGGTATCTGGACAATGCTATTGGTCCATCCCTTCTCTAAGCACATCTCAGATTTCTGTACTACCTGATTTAACCCTTTCAGTTCATAAGAGCCCAGAAGGACAAGGTGAAAAGATAGACTGGGAAAAGTAATACAAGTGGCCAAGAGTAGCTTCCACTTCAAAGTTCCTCGTGTGTGTGTGCTAACATTGTGACTTCTATTCAGTCATTGTCAGTATAAACTGTACCTTGGAATCATTTGTAGCTTTAAAAAAAAAATGCCTGTGCCTCACCCTAGACCTACCACATCAAAATCTCAGGATAGAGTCTCAAGCTAAAAAGCCTCTATTTGAGCCAGGCTCAGTGGCACCTGCCTGTGGTCCCGTACTCAGGAGGCTGAAGTGACAGAATCGCTTGAACCCAGGAGTTTAACACCAGCGGGGACAATAGGGCAAACTAGCGAGAGCTCATCTCATTAAAAAAAAAAGAAAAGCCCCTGTTTTTGTTTTGTTTGTATTTTATTTTAATTATTTTAAATGGAGATAAGATCCCACTATATTGCCTAGGCTGGTCTTGAACTCCTGGCCTCAAGTGATCCACACGCCTTGGCTTCCCAAAGTGCTGAAATTACAGGTGTGAGCCACCATGCCTGACCCCCTGTTTGGTTTGATATCCAGACAAGGGTAGCTTTCTGGTTGTTTATGACAGTAGCAGTGTTGACAAACAACTAATTTTAAAGAGAGAGAGAGCTCTATTGGCTAAGGAAAAATGTATTAGAAAAGATCATAGATTTTTTAAAGTTTTTAAATTTTAGTTTGTGACTTTTGTTTTTGCCAATTCATCAACAAATACATGATGAATGCTTACTCTATACAGTTGGTCCTCTGTATCTGGAACATGGATTCAGCCAATCACCAATTGAAAATATTTGGGGGAAAAAAAGAAAATTCCACAAAGTTCTAAAAAGCAAAACTTAAATCTGCCCCATGCCAAGTACTACATTGAATCCATACAAAGGAAGTGGTGTGTGGGCATTGTATTAGGTATTATAAGTAATCTAGAGATGATTTAAAGCATACAGGAGGATGTGCATAGGTTATATGCAAATACGGCATCATTTTATATATGGGACTTGAGTATCCTTGGATTTTGGTATCTAAAGGGGATCCTGGAACCAATTCGCCCACAGATACCGAGGGACAACTGTATATGGCAGTGCTGGATATTTGATTGGACCTAAAATCAAGTAAGAAACTTCTTTCCCCTGAGTCATTGTTACTCTTTTTTAGTACCTGTTAATGTTTTAAACCCTAAAACTTTAGAAATTTTTATATCTAAAAAAAGGTTTATAACTTAAATTTTTGTGTGGTAGATCTGGAATATGAAGACCACAGAATGTTCAAATACCTTTAAATCCCTGGGCAGCACCGCGGGGACAGATATTACCGTCAACAGTGTGATTCTACTTCCTAAAAACCCTGAGCACTTTGTGGTGTGCAACAGATCAAACACGGTGGTCATCATGAACATGCAGGGGCAGGTGAGTGTTCAGAAGTACCCTTGCACAGGACCTGTGGGCCATTCCCAAATCAGCACATCCTGGTCCAGGCCCACCCTCCCAATAACCAAATTTGGGTTCCTTTCTCTGTAAAAAGATAGACTGGGGAAAGTAATACAAGTGGCCAAGAGTAGCTTTTTTGGATTTATTTATAGCTCTGTAAACCATCTCTTTGGTATTTCAGAAGTGATCTCCTTTCCCCTGGGTGTTTGTATATTAGGCATTTTCATCCTTTGGATAAATGAAGCTCCTATCTGTCTTTAAGCCTCCTTCAGAACCTCACTGAAGATTTTAAGATAACAATGTTTGTCTGAGTTAAGGGGATATAGTGTAGTATGGATTACCAACTCAGGACATCTCCTAGCTACCACACTCTAAAATGGAACACTAATAGGAGAAAGGCAGCAGTGTCCTCAGTGTATTTTTAGTCAGAAAACCTGCAAGGTTCTCAAGGAATCTCACTTTTGTGGACTGTGAGGTAGCACTGGGGGCATCAGAAGCATCAAGTTTGAGGACTCAAGTCCTAGGTATGTACGGTAGTGCTACTGGATTATTGGCCTGGACACTTGGGGATCTTGCTGACCATAGAGAAGACCCAGGGGCTGGTGTATAGTACTGTCTTTCCATTCTTTGAGTTCTATAACTGATGGAGTAGTAGTTCAGAATCCGTAGCAGAGATGGCTAGTCTGCAGTATCTTTTGGGCCACTGCATAATAGCTACAGCTGCCCAGTACATCTGCTGAGCACACTTCATAGTTCTGTGCTTGACTTTTAAAAATACTTTATTTTGAAAAAATAATTTTAGATTCACAAAGAAGCTGCCAAAGTAGTACAGAAGAGTTCCATGTTTCCCTCTCTCAAATTCTTCCAAGGATAACATCTTATATAATGATAATACAATGATCACATATAGGAAATTGACATTGGTACAGTTATTAACTCTATTACAGATCTTATTTAGATTTAACCAGTTTTGACTTCCTAGAAATTCTCTGTGCCCTTTCTATCCTTCCTCCCTCCCCACTAACTTCTGTCTCCATAGTTTTGTCTTTTCTAGGAAGTCATGTAGTCGGAAACATAAAATATGTAACTTTTTCATTTTGACTTTTAATAATATGCATTTTTCTCCTTGTTTTTTCATGGTTTGATAGCTTATTTTTTATTTGCTTTTTTTGAGACGGAGTCTCACCCTCTCCCCCAGGCTGGAGTGCAGTGGCGCAATCTCAGCTCACTGCATCCTCTGGCCCCCAGGTTCAAGCGATTCTCCTGCCTCAGCCTCCCAGGTAGCTGGGATTACAGGCACCTGCCACTGCGCCCTGCTAATTTTTGTATTTTTAGTAGAGACGGGGTTTCACCATCTTGGCCAGGCTTGTCTTGAACTCCTGACCTCATGATCCACCCACTTCGGCTTCCCAAAGTGCTGGGATTACAGGTGTGAGTCACCATGCCCAGCTTTTTTTTTTAATGCTGAATAACATTTATCCAGTCATCTACTGAAGGACATCTTGCTTCCAAGTTTTTGCAGTTATGAGTAAAGCTGCTATAAACATCCATGTGCAGATTTTTGTGTTAATATGTTTTATCTTTCTTTGGGTAAATGCTAAGTAGTGTGATTACTGGATTGTATGGTAAAGTATGTTTAGTTGTAAGAAACTATTAAACTGTTCCAAAATGGATGTATCATTTTGTATTCTCACCCTTGGTGAATGAGAGTTCCTGTTACTGCACATCCTCACCAGCACTGGGTGTGGTCAGTGTTCTGGATGTTGGCCATTCTAATAGGTGTGTAGTGGTATCTCATTTTAGTTTGCATTTCCCTAATGAAATGTGGAAATCTTTTCGTGTGCTTATTTGTCATCTGTGTACTTCTGGTGAGGTGTCTGTTTCAGGTATTTGACTCATTTTTCAGTTGGGTTGTTTTCTTGCTGTTGAGTTTTAAGAATTTTTTATATATTTTGGATAATAGTTCTTTATCAAATCTAGTTTTTACAGATATTTTCTCCCCATCCATGGCTTGTCTTTTCATTTTCTTCCTTTTTTTTTTTTTTTTTTTTGAGGCAGAGTCTTGCTCCATTGCCCAGGCTGGAGTGCAGTGGCATGATCATAGCTCACTGCATCCTTGAGCTCCTGGGCTCAAGAAATCTTCCCGTCTCAGCCTTCTAAGTGGCTGGGACTACAGGCATGTGCCACAATGCCCGACATTTTGTGTGTGTGTGTGTGTGTGTGTGTGGAAATGGGGTCTTGCCATGTTGCTGAGGCTGGTCTCAAACTCCTGGCCTCAAGTCATCCTCCTGCCTTAGCCTCCCAAAGTGCTGGGATTACAGGCATGAGCCACTGCATCTGGCTTCATTTTCTTGACAGTGGCTTTTACAGAGCAAAAGTGTTTAATTTTAATGAAGTCTAGCTTATCAGTTGTTTCGTGGATCATGTCTTTGGAATTGTCTCTAAAAAGTCATCAAACTCAAGATCATCTAGATTTTCTTTTTTGTTATTCTCTAAGAGTTTTATATACAATTTTGAGTTTTACATTTAGGTCTGTGATCCATTTTGAGTTAATTTTTGTGAAGACTGTAAGGTCTTTATTTTACTGTGTCTAGATTCATTTTCTTGCATATAAGTGTCCAGTTATGGCATGTCTTGTTGAAAACACTATCTTTTCTTTATTACATTGCTTTTGCTTCTTTGTCAAAAATCAGTTGAGTGTATTTCTGGGCTTTGTATTCTGTTCTATTCATCTGTTTGTTCTTTTACCAGTACCACACTGTCTGGATTACTGTAGCTTTGTAGTAAATCTTGAAGTTGGGTATTGTGAGCCCTCCAACTTTGTCCTTCTTTTTCAATATTGAGTTCACTATTCTGGGTCTTTTGCCTCTTTGTGTAAACTTTAGAATTGGGTTGTCAATATCCACAAAATACTTTGCTGGGATTTTGATTGGGATTGTGTGAAATCTATGGATTAAGTTGGGAAGAACTGAAGTCTTTACCATATTGAGTCTTCCTATTCATGGACATAGAATATCTCTCTGTTTAGTTCTTTGATATCATTCATCAGAATTTTGTAATTTTCCTCATTTAAATATTGTATGTATTTTGTTAGATTTATACCTAAGTATTTTCACTTTGGGGCTGCTAATGCAAATGGTATCATGTTTTAAATTTCAAGTTAATTCCAAGCCCTAACCATTGGCAATCACTGATCTGTTTTCCATTATTATAATTTTATCATTTTGAAAATGGTATAGAAATGGAAGCATATAGTATGTAGACTTTTCGGATTGGTTTCTCTCAGCTTGGTTTATGATGATTTTAATGTTGTATCAATAGAGCAAGCAAAGTCTTAGAGACAGAGTATTATCCTGCATGGGGAAAGCTTCTCATTCTATTAGAGGAAACTGGGGAGCAGACATCCAGAAAGCTTTGAGAACTACTGGTATATTGATTTAGAAAATTATTTTATGTATGGCAATGAAATTTGCTTAAGGGTAATATGTCTCTTTAGGGCATGATTGGTGATGTGGGATGTATGAATTCTAAATTTTTGTCTGCCATTTAGTTTAGATTACTTATCTACTGAATATTTCCTAGGCACTGGGAGTTAGCACATGCTGAACAGGATTGGAGATCTAATTACAAATGATAGTAAACCAGAGTGCAAAATAACAATGTAAAAATGTCACTTGAAAAGGCTGCACATGGTTGAGCTGCTACTAATCCTGATGTTTTTGTCTTGGGGTGTGGTGTGATCTAGATTGTCAGAAGCTTCAGTTCTGGTAAAAGAGAAGGTGGGGACTTTGTTTGCTGTGCCCTCTCTCCCCGTGGTGAATGGATCTACTGTGTAGGGGAGGACTTTGTGCTCTACTGTTTCAGTACAGTCACTGGCAAACTGGAGAGAACTTTGACAGTGAGTATTACTTACTAAGTTCATCTAAAGAAATATGGTAAGACTTGTGTCTTTCTGATCTCTGAAGTATGTGCCTTTTCCAGACTGCTATCAATGTGACCCTCAGTATAAAAAACATTGTTTTTTTTTTTTTTTTTTTTTTTTTTTTTTTTGAGACGGAGTCTTGCTCTGTCGCCCGGGCTGGAGTGCAGTGGCCGGATCTCAGCTCACTGCAAGCTCCGCCTCCCGGGTTTACGCCATTCTCCTGCCTCAGCCTCCCGAGTAGCTGGGACTACAGGCGCCCGCCACCTCGCCCGGCTAGTTTTTTGTATTTTTAGTAGAGACGGGGTTTCACCATGTTAGCCAGGATGGTCTCGATCTCCTGACCTCGTGATCCGCCCGTCTCGGCCTCCCAAAGTGCTGGGATTACAGGCTTGAGCCACCGCGCCCGGCCAAAAAACATTGTTTTAAAACATTTAGCTCCATGTTAAATTCAAGAAGTAAAATTAATGTCAGCTGCTATGATGATCCCCAAATCTCAGTGGCTTAACACTAAACAAGTTTGTTTGTTTTTTATTTTATTTTATTTTATTTTGAGAAGGAGTCTCACTCTGTCACCTGGGCTGGAGTGCAGTGGTGTGATCTCAGCTCACTACAACCTCTGCCTCCTGGAGTCAAGTGATTCTCCTGCCTCAGCCTCCTGAGTAACTGGGACTACAGGCACATGCCACCACTCCTGGCTAAGTTTTTGTATCTTTAGTGGAGACGGGGTTTCACCATGTTGGCCAGGCTGGTCTTGAACTCCTGATCTCAAGTGATCCACCTGCCTCCGCCTCCCAAAGTACTGGGATTACAGACATAAGCCACTGCACCCAGCCTAAAGTTTATTTCTTATTATGTCACAATGTGATGTGAGTTGGAAAACCTTCCTCCATCTTTCTCCTATGCCATTTGGAATATCAGGCCTTGATCTCTTTCCCTTCCACCCAGCTCTGGAAGCGTCATCAGAGTGATTTATTGCAGATCTGTACACCCTAACCCTGTGCTTTACGTGTTCCAGGTGCACGAGAAGGATGTGATTGGTATTGCACATCACCCTCATCAGAACCTGATTGCTACCTACAGTGAAGATGGACTCCTAAAGCTCTGGAAACCATAATTCAACTTTTCTTTTTAAATCAGCTTGAAAGCACATACTTAAATGAAGGCATATTCATGTAATGTGCTTTTTTTTTTCTTTCCTTTTTTTTTTTTGGCCAACTTTTCTAAGCAAATAGATTGTCTGAATTAGTCACAAGAATAATTTTGTGAAAATTCATGTTTAAGTAGCAAGTACCCCTTCTTTTTTTAATATATTTTTAAGATATTAGTTTATCTTCTTCTAACTGGTGCAGTCATTTAATGTTTTCATTAATCTTATACCTGGAGAGTGAAATACTGATATTTCTAGAAAAACATTCTACTTCTTTGATTATTTGAAATGCTGATTAAAATGTCCCTCCTATAGTAAAACTTGTAAATAAGGAACTATATCATATTCAGTAGCTGTGTTCTGTTCCATCTTTTTTTTTTTTTTTTTTTTTTTTTTTTTTTTTTTTTTTTTTTTTTTTTGAGACGGAGTTTTGCTTGTTGCCCAGGCTGGAGTGCAGCGGCACCATCTTGGTTCACTGCAACCTCTGCCTCCCAGGTTCAAGCGATTCTCCTGCCTCAGCCTCCTGAGTAGCTGGGACTACAGGTGTGCGACACCATGCCTGGCTAATTTTTTTGTATTTTTAGTAGAGATGGGGTTTCACCATGTTGGCCACACTGGTCTCAAACTCCTGACCTCAAGTGATCCACCTGCCTTGGCCTCCCAAAGTGCTGGGATCACAGACGTGAGCCACCATGCCCGGCCCGTCTTTTTTTTAAAAATATGTTAATAAACTTTATACCTTTCTGGAGACTTTGTTCTAAAATGTAAATAAATGCTCATCTAGTTAACATATTTACTTAGAATTTGGGAGGAGGAGTGACATTATTATCCCCAAATCTCAAGTATAGCAGAAGTGAATTCCTGGGATAGTAGGATAGACTAGCATGTAAAAAGGCCAGGTGATGCATAGGTTCTCATTTCACTGCCCTCAACTTTCCTCTCCTTCTGAGCTGTGCCTTCTCACATGTTCAGTCAACTTCAGGGAATATTGTCTCCATCTTCTGAACAGAACTAGTTGCAGGATCTGTTACAAGAATTCAGAGTTTTGTCATCTCCCCTTTGTACGTTGTAGGGGATGGTTTGGCATTGGAAATGTGCTATTTCAAAGAAAAATTAGCAAAAGGACTTGAGATTTAGAAAAGTCTCCTTTGTAATGTGCATCATTATCAGTTAGCTAAAGAAAAACATGTAAAAGTCAACAAAACCCTTGAAAATATTTTGCATATGGATGTCTGTTTCATGTTTCAACTGAAGATGTATAGAGCACCTCTGATGATGAGGAAGATACTGTGCTAGGCATTACTTTCAAGAATGTGAGTTCTTGTTTCCACAGGCCTTTTGTGCCCCCGTTTAAATGTTAGCATTTATTAGGTACAAACTAGGGGGGAAGGTTTTTTGAAAAAAGTTTTGCAGTCTTATAATTTACTTTTTTTTTTTTTTTTTTTGTTGAGACGGAGTCTCGCTCTGTCGCCCAGGCTGGAGTGCAGTGGCCAGATCTCAGCTCACTGCAAGCTCCGCCTCCCGGGTTTACGCCATTCTCCTGCCTCAGCCTCCCGAGTAGCTGGGACTACAGGCGCCCGCCACCTCGCCCGGCTAGTTTTTTGTATTTTTAGTAGAGACGGGGTTTCACCGTGTTAGCCAGGATGGTCTCGATCTCCTGACCTCGTGATCCGCCCGTCTCGGCCTCCCAAAGTGCTGGGATTACAGGCTTGAGCCACCGCGCCCGGCCTTATAATTTACTTTTTTAAAAAATTTATTTAATTTTTTGAGATGGAGTCTTGCTTGTTGCCCAGGTTGGAGTGCAATGGTGCCCTCTCAGCTCACTGCAACCTCCACTTCCCAGGTTCAATTGATTCTCCTGCCTTAGCCTCCCAAGTAGCTGGGAATACAGGCGCATATCACCATGCCTGGCTAATTTTTATATTTTTAGTGGTTGGGGGGGTGGTTTCACCATGTTGGTCAGGCGGGTCTTGAACTCCTGACCTCAGGTGATCCGCCTGCCTCGGCCTCCCAAAGTGCTGGGATTACAGGCATGAACCACCGCGCCCAGCCTTGTAATTTACCTTTGGTTGTGACCTGAAATGCAGTATGATCCTATGTGGGGCACTTAGTAATGTTCAGTGTTTGCTGAATTAATTCTGAGCAGCACTAAGAAATTCCTCTTTCCCAGTCATATTCTGTAACACATTTCCCATTTGCCACAAAACCTGCAGCTTTTTGTCCCAGGTAATGTCATTTGCTGCCATTTTGATGATTTAAAAATGGTCGTGGGAGTTGAACATAGTCATGAATTCAGGATTCCTGAGAATGTAGACAGCCATCCCAGTGGAAAGACGTTCACTTAAGTAAGAGAAGTTTAAGTTAGAGGAAACAGTTTATGCTAAAAAATTTTTTTAAAAGTCTTTGAGAATTTTTGATTTAGTTTTGACCTCATGAAGCTGGTAGTTACGATACGCATAGTTTGTACCACCGTTTATGAAGATGGAGAATCTAGTCAGCACGTGTTGGTTTATGCTAGGAATTTTTATGGAACACTTCTGTTGCTGGCACCAAGTGCTGAATATGGTTTAAAAAAAGACTCGCCTAAACATATGGAAGAAGAGCATATTAAAAGGAGTAACTAAAACTGATAAAAGCTCAAGTCACCTTTCTGGTGATGAGAGGCGGGGCCCTTAACGCGAAAGGGTTGGGAAAGGCTTCCTGGAGGGACTGGGAGGCGATCTAAGCACAGGGAACCTTCCCGGGGACTGCAGTGTGGCATAGCGGCAAGGTATGTGCTGGGCAAATGATAGGTGTCTTGGGAGACCAGGCAAACAGAGCTGGATTAGGAGCCATTAAGTATATATTTTTCTTCTTTTTAAATAAAATAATGCACTGGGTGAACATGTAAACGCTGAGTTGAAAATCTGCCTTTCCCAGGTAACCCTTGTTAATCTTTCTACAACCTCATTTCGTACAAACCTGAAAAAGTGTTTTTGTCTTTAAATGCGCACACGGTCCTTAACACTGCTGGGCGCCTAGCCTTTCTGAAGCCCCATGCGGCCGTCCCTCCAGCACTGAAGGCTGGGACAGCCCAGCTCCCTTCTAGCGCCCACACAGCCAGACCACTGCAGGGACAGGCGGCGCACGCGCGGGGTCGACGGCCGGATCTGGGGCGCCGCTGCTCCGGGTGGGCGCGAGGCAGGAGTCCCATCTTGGGTCCAGGGCCGGTGGAGCCCCTTACCCGGGGCAGGGAGACCGCGCACCCGCCAGAGCCAAGTGTCAGGGCCTGCAGACTTCGGGTGAAGCCACTGTTAAAAAATTGGCGGTCATATCGTGGTAAGGGCGGGTGGCAGCAGCCAAGCGAACGGGAGTCGGCTGCCGGGAATCAGTGCGCACTTCCTTCTGAATTGGGCGTGTGCAGTGCATTGCTAGGGAAGTGCTCTGCTGCAGCCACCAGATTTAACGGATGCTGCTCTCCAGCTCTTAACATAGAAGCTAAACTGGGGTTAAAATTCCATGAGCAAAAGGACATTTGTCCTATTCCCCCATTCGACTGTTGAATTAATGACTGGAAAACATTGCGCGGAGGTATTTTGGGGTGATATGGTTTATTTTTTAAACAGCAAATGGTATAAATCTCGGGTACAATTCAGTATCTTCTTCACCAGTTTTTTTTCAGCTTGTATTATTACTACCACTAACAGCGTCTGTTGAGCCCTTCATTGCTATGGAAGCAGCCATGTTTAATTCTCAGAACAATGTGATGAGGGTGTGCAAATACACATGAAGAAACAGGTTTCCAGACGTGAGGGACCTAACTCAGTCCAACTTGCATGAAGCTCGCATTGAAAACCAGATGTGACTCCAAAGCTAGGTTTCTTTTCTCTGTTGCCTCACTCTTAATATTGCTTAAGTTTCTCCTCAATCTTTAGGTTTGGGCAGGGGCAAAGAATACATGGGTTGTTCCTCCACATTCTGCAAAAATATTTACCTAAGCAGAGCACAGGTAGTGAGATGAGTAGAGAATCGAATTACAAGATTCTGGATGTCAGTCTTTGCTGTCACTTGTTTGGCTTGTGCTAGAACAGTGGTTCTTAAAGTGTCACCTGATAAATTGTTTGAAAGACACATTCTAAGGTCCTATCCCAGACCTACAGAATCAGAAACTGGTGGTGGGGACCCAGCAAGCATGCTCAGATTTGAGAGCAGGTAGACTATAGGGTAGTTTCCGCGTATACAAAAGGTGTTTTAATTCTTGCTCTGTCTCAGAAGGTTCATGCTGAGATAACCAAATTTAAATGATAAAGGTGCAAGACTGACTCTTAAAATCACATTTTTTTCTAATTGCCATAGCTTGCTAGTGTTCTCATTCACTGTGCTCTTAAAGCTTCATTTTCCACTATTTTAAGAGAAGAAATTGCTATGAAGTGTATGTCCAAGTTAGGAAGTTCCATGGACTGAGCTTGTTTAAAACTTGCAATAGGCCAGGTGCGGTGGCTCAAGCCTGTAATCCCAGCACTTTGGGAGGCCAAGGTGGGCGCATCATGAGGTCAGGAGTTCGAGACCAGCCTGGCCAACATGGTGACACCCCCGTCTCTACTAAAAGATAAAAAATTCGCTGGGCATGGTGGCTCACGCCTGTAGTCCCAGCTACCTAGGAGGCTGAGGCTTAAGAATAGCTGGAACCTGGGAGGCAGAGGTTGCAGTGAGCAGAGATTATGCCACTGCACTCCAGCCTGGGTGACAGAGTGAGACTTGGCTTCAAAAAAAAAAAAAAAGATCAACAAAAAACTTGCAATAGCAGGGGTTGCCCATTACTTAACCTTCCACGGCTATTTTAACAGAGGTATTCTGTTCCAGTGGTTAATATTAAATCAATGTGTCAGTATTGGTGGCTTTCAACCTTGGCTGCACATAATCATTTTGATGCTTAGGCTACACCCAGCCAAGTTATACAGAACCCCTGGAGGGTGGGACCTGATCAGTGTTTTAATGTTTCCCGGGTAATTCCAATGGTAGCCAAGGTTAAGAACCAGTACCATATGTACAAAAAAGTTGAGAAGCTAATTTCATGGACAGAAAATTTGCCACTGTTCCAAGAGCACTCTCAAGGGACATAATTGGCCTCTACTCCTATTCTCTACAGGTATGAACGGGCAGGAGAAGCATCACAGAGAAAGCAGTCAGTGCTGGAACTTGTATTTTTGTGATGTCCTTGGTTAATGTTTTAAGGGGCTTTGTTTTTTCATAGGCTCTCCCTCATTACGTCCTGAGAATTAAATATGGCTGCTTACATGGTAATAAAGGGCTCAACAGAGGCTGTTAGTGGTAATACAAGCTGAAAAACTACACAAACCTATCAGTTTCTGCCTCTTCAGGATATAACTATTAGGTTAGTGCAAAAGTAATTGCGGTTTTTGCCATTAAAAGTAATGGCACATTACTTTTGCACCAACCGACCTAATACGACTTTTAGTGTTCTTAGGATTTTTTATTGTAAAACATATATAACAAAATTCCCAAACAATTTTGCAATTCAGTGGCATTTACAATGTTATGCAACCACTATTGTATTTCCAAAATGTTATCACCCTAAACAGAAGCCCTGTAACATTGTCAATTAACTTCTCCTTCCCCTCCCCTCAGCCTTTGGTACTGTTCTGCCTCAATGCATTTGCCTAGTTTAGTTCATGTAAGTGAAATTATACAATATTTGTCCTTTTGTGTCTGGTTTATTTCATTTAGCATGTTTTAAAGGTTCATCCACGTATCAAACAGGAATGTGCTTCATATTTGGGGGAAGTGTAAAAAGTATTCCTTTTAATGACTGTATTTCACAGTATATTGTACACATTAACCATTTGTTGGTGGACACTCAGGTTTCTACTTTGGACTGTTGAGAATGCTGCATGCAGTGAACACCATACGAGTACTTTTTTTTTGAGACAGAGTCTCACTCTTGTCACCCAGGCTGGAGTGCAGTGATGCAATCTTGGGTTCTCCTTGAACCCTTGGGTTCTCCTGCCTCAGAATCCCAAGTAGCTGGGATTACAGGCGCCCGCCACCACACCCGGCTAATTTGTGTCTTTTTAGTGGAGATGGGGTTTCACCATGTTGGCCAGGCTGGTCTTCAACTCCTGACCTTAGGTGATCCGCCTGCCTAGGCTGCCCGAAGTGCTGAGATTCTAGAGGTATAAGACACCGCGCCAGGCCTCCATTCTTGTCTTTAATTCCTTTTGTATAGTCATCCCTCAGTATCCATGGGAGTACTGGTTCCAGGACTTTCCATGGACACCAGAATCTGAGGATACTCAAGTCCCTGACATAAAACGGCATGGTTATTTGTATATAACCTACACATCCTGCATAATTTAGCCATCTAGCTCTAGGTTAACTTGTAATACCTAATACAATGTAAATACTATGTAAACTGCTGTTATACCGTATTGTTTAGGGAGTAAGTCTGTACATGGTCAGGAAACAATTTTTCCCAATTGTTTTTGATCCAAGGTTGATTAAATCCATGGATGTGAAACCCAAAAAGGAGGGCCAGCTCTGGGTCATATGGTAATTCCATGTTTAGCTTTTTTTTTTCTACTGCAACTGCAACGTTTTACATTACCACCAACAAAGTACAGAGGGTTCCAATTTCTCCATATTCTATTTTCCATTTTTTGGATCAGCACTATCCTAGTAGGTATGAAGTAGTATCTGGTTTTTATGTGCATTTCCCTTATGACTGACAAATGCCGAAAACCTTGTGAGATTTGTAAAAAATTTTAAGTGTCCTATAAACAATGCTTTTTCTTTTTGAGACGGAGTCTTGCTGTCACCCAGGCTGGAGTGCAATAGCATGATCTTAGTTCACTGCAACCTCCTGACCTGGGTTCGAGCAATTCTGCCTCAGCCTTCCGAGTAGCTATGACTACAGGTGAGTGCTACTGGCTAATTTTTGTACGTTTAGTAAAGTACACCACGTTTTCAGCAAGGTGGCCAGGCTAGTCTCAAACTCCTGACCTCAGGTGATCTGCCTGCCTTGTCCTCCCAAAGTGCTGGGATCACAGGTATAAGCCACCGTGCCCAGCCCTAAACAATGCTCTTAAATGTATTAAAACGCAGGTTGAGAAATTTTTAGAATTTGTACATAAACCCAGTGAAAACTGAAATGTCACAAGCACTTTTTTGAGCACCGGTCAATTATACTTTCCTGAACATCTGCTTCACATCTCTAACTTTAGGGTAGCTGTGGCTGTCTGGCACAGACTAAAAGAAGTTGACAAACACAGATGGGTTGGGAACCTTACTTTTTAAACACAAAGTTCTCCTTCTTAAGCTTGTATTCTTTATGAGAACTTGTTCTCTCATGCTCACTCAAATGTATGCATAGTTTTCTAAGTTCCCTTCTTGGCTCATTACCCAGTCCTCCACTTTTACTCTCCATCCTATTTAATATTAAATATTTAATTATAGTTCAATAGTATTTTTGTATCACTCATTCAGACTAGCTAAAATCAAGTTATGTATCTTAAAAGCCAAAACTTGATGATCTGGGAGAAAAAAAAGCCTGTAGTGACACATATTGGAGATGCTTTGTAATTAGTATATTAAGGAGACAATACATTTCAAGAATTGCTTAAATTCTGATACCGATTTAAGCATGTGAACATATGAGACTTTTAAACATACAATTAAAGCTATTCATCATAATTTGCTATACTACCAACATTACTTTGGAGCATAAGTCAAATGGTTTAAAGTAATCCTGTAACATACCTAAAGAACACCTTCCTATATTATGCATGCAAATTACTTCTCCACATAAAGGTCTTTTCACTTTAATTTCTACATTATCCAGCTTTGAAGTCACTACTCGGGCTTACGGTCCACAGACAAGGAGGAGGGCAAATGGCCAGGACTGGTCAAGATATATATGGATATATATATATATGAATGGCACAGCAGAAGGAAACACAATTCTGGAAGTGCAAGCCTTCAAGAAGCAGCATATTATGATAAACCCCTCCTACAGAAAGGTATCGGTATCATTTTTATCACTGATACCACAGGATAAATTATATATTACGCCATCTTCAAGTAACAGTTGAGGCAATAGAATAAATGCAAAGGCATTACAATGAATCCCACTTAATACAAAGAACTATACAGACCAACATTTCTCTACAAATTTTTTTTTCCTCATTGCCAGTTAAATACAGAGTTTTACTTTCATAGCTTAACAATGAAGAAGGGTCATACACTGAAGCCAACACATATACCTAGCATTTCAGTCTAAGCTTGTCCACGTACATAGCTGAAGTCAATTACAAGGTTTGGCCTAGAAATGCTAGGGGAACTTCTTTGTAGTTTTTACAGGTATTAAACTTCATCTTGCACACAGAAGTCATCATACATACAGGGCCAAGTCAGAGCTTTTATATTTGCGTTTATTCTTCATTTAACTTTTAAAAACACTACTATAGTTGAATATTAAAACAAAAACAAGAGCAAGTAGTGAGCATATTATGATTACAGTCCTTCACTTATTCACTAATGCACATTAAATGCCAGCAGTGAGTGTTATTCACTGGCCCATTAAGAGGTCTGACACTGAACACCACCTCTGGGATGATGTTCATCATCCTCATATGCTTCTCCATTGTAATGGCGCCGTCTTTCCTGATTTGGATCAAAGTCCACCAGTTCTACTTGATCCATCTCATCAGTCTCTTCCACTTCCTTCCTCTCAGGTAGGAGTTTTTCCAGCAAAGACAGTTTATCAGGAGAGAGAAAGCCATTCTCAGGAAAGTTTACCTTCGAAAGAAATTTTTACTGTTCAATCTGATTTCATCATTAGCTCCTTAGTATCATTAGTATCATGGACCCATTTTCCCCAGAAAAAGACATGTAAACACGTAATATTTAAGTGAATCTGCCAATCTCGGAACAGGCTCTTAAAAGGCACAATTCATAGCATACTCTGAACTAGAGCTCAAGGATTATGACCAAAAGCCAGGCTTTATTAAAAATGATTGTATTAAATAAAACTGCACTTTAACAACCATTGTTCTATCCAGCAAACTGACTTTTTAATACCAAAACCCATCCTGCAACAGCCTAACTCTTCTTACGAGATATTTAAACAAAGCTATTCTTACTCTCAAAAGGGTAGTTCTTTCTTAGCCAAAGATGTTTTTAGGCCAGGTGCGGTGGCTCATACAATTGGGACGACAAATCCCAACACTTTGGGAGGCTGAGGTGGGCAGATCACCTGAAGTCAGGAGTTTGAGACCAGCCTGGCCAATATGGTGAAACCCCATCTCTACTAAAAATCCCAGCATGGCAGCGGGCACCTGTAATCCCAGCTACTCAGGGGGCTGAGGCAGGAGACTTGCCTGAACTGCACTCCAGCCTGGGTGACAGAGCAAGACTCCTCCGTCTCAAAAAGGAAAAAAAAGTTTTAATTAATATTTTTGTGGTGACAGGCCAATTTAAGACTGAGAAAAATGACTGGATTGCTTTATACCTATTAACAAATCAAGCATTATACTACTTTGCCAAGAAATCTGCAATTATTGTAAAGCGCCTCCAAACTTTAAGATGCCAGTTACAACCTTTCATTAGTAAAATACCCACTTGTCCCACACACCCCTCCCACAACCTATCTTTTTTTTTTTTTTTTGAGACAGAGTCTCGCTCTGTCGTCCAGGCTGGAGTGCAGTGGCCGGATCTCAGCTCACTGCAAGCTCCGCCTCCCGAGTTCCCGCCATTCTCCTGCCTCAGCCTCCCGAGCAGCTGGGACTACAGGCGCCCGCCACCTCGCCCGGCTAGTTTTTTGTATTTTTTAGTAGAGACGGGGTTTCACCATATTAGCTAGGATGGTCTTGATCTCCTGACCTCGTGATCCGCCCGTCTCAGCCTCCCAAAGTGCTGGGATTACAGGCTTGAGCCACCGCGCCTGGCCCCACAACCTATCTTTAAATATCCAATTAATGATGCAAAAAAACCCATCCTCAACAAAGAATGCTCAACATGACAGGAATCAGTAGTATTAGGTAATTTTTTTTTTTTTTGAGACAGGGTCTCATTCTGTCACCCAGGTTGAAGTACAGTGACATGATCTTGATTCACTAAAGCCTTGACCACCTAGGCTTAAGCAATCCTCCCACTTCAGCCTCCTGAGTAGCTGGGACTATAGGTGCGTGCCACCATGCCTGGCTAAATTTTTGTATTTTTTGTAGAGGTGCGGTTTTGTCATGTTGCCCAGGCTGGCCTTGAACTCCTGAGCTCAAGCGATCCATCTGTCTTGGCCTCCCAAAACACTGGGATTATAGGCGTGTGCCAGTGGCACGTGGCCAGATCCATGTATTTCTTGCTGAGTAACAAAAAATGTTAAGTTTCAGGTTGCTTGGCATTCAGAAATTTTAATTTTTTTTTTTTTTTTTTTTTTAAAGAGACAGGGTTTCACTATGTTGCCCAGGCTGTTCTCAAACTCCTGGACTCAAGGGATCCTCCTGCCTCAGCCTCTCAAAATGCGGGGATTACAGGCATGAGGTACTGCACCTGGCTGAAATTTTACTTTTTTATCAGGTTTTAGTAAGCTAATTTTCTCAAATATTCTTAAAGTACTTTACAGCTTACCTTAAATTCGATGATTAGGCGACCCTTTTCATATGGTCTACGATAAATTGGCATGCCTTCATTTAGTACACACTTGATATCTCCATGCTTGACAATCTGACCTAAAAACATTGAAGCCAAGTTCTTCCTTAAGTACGGTCACATTTTTATGAGGCAGGGAATATAAAGAACAAGAGCACTGTCCTAGCAGCTCATTGGCAGGAATAAAACTTATGTGGCAAAACAATCCTGTTACCTTTCACTTACGGGTTTTCCAAGGGCTGCTAAGAAAGCCAACACTTTATAACTTCATCTCAGCCCAGAGGATATGTAACCAAGAAAGAAAAACAATGGGTTTCCCTCAGTGCCTATAACTACACTTTGTTATTGGTAGACGAGGAAAATACTAGAATAGAAAAGAGAAGCTTAAGCTTGCCTAGTTCCCATACCTGGATGAGAGGTGATGACTATGGTTCGGTTGTCAAGAGTGGATATTGGCTTCTGAAAGCCACACAATGCTTCAACCAGCTGTATGTCCATACACATGAAAAGGTCTTCTCCTCGTCTGCATAAAATATGACACATTATTTATATTTTTCAAATCACCAATCAGTAGATGTACCAAAGCAAGCTGTTTTTTTGTTTAATAAAAGCAAAGGGTCTTTTACAAAGACACCCTTTTCTTCCCCAATCGTAAAAATCAAACAGAGCAGAGATCTGGGAAGAACAAACATGTGGAACCTGCCAGCCCTGTTTCCTAGATAAGGTTTCAAAGTCATTCCACACACTCTAGGCAGCCTAGGCAGCCTTTACCATTTACCATCTGTGAATTGTTTTATTACCTAATTTTAAATCTGGTTTCTCAGAGGAAAAAAAAACACAAAAAACTCACAAGAGTGAGGGTTAGGCCGGGCGCTGTGGTTCGCATCTGTAATTCCAGCACTTTGGGAGGCTGTGGAGGGTGGATCACCTAAGGTCTGGAGTTCAAGACCAGCCTGGCCAACATGGTGAAATCCCATCTCTACTAAAAATACAAAAAATCAGCCAGGCATGGTGGCGCACACCTGTAGTCCCAGCTACTCGGGAGGCTGAGGCAGGAGAATCACTTGAACCTGGAGGCAGAGGTTGCAGTGAGTTGAGATCATGCCACTGCACTGTAGCCCGGGCAGGGTCCTAGATAATTTAGGCTTTATGAAATTAAACAATGAGGATACGTCCAATTTAAAGGGGCTGTAAGAATTTCCTCATTGATGTACCTGAAATAATAGTTCCTGGCATACTGTAAGTGAACACAACCTTTCATATATAACGTAACAGCCCACTTCCTCCTTTCTCATGCTTAGACTTTCCTATTTTCCAACCCACATTAATAGAACACCTTTGGGCCAGGCACAGTGGCTCAGACCTCTAATCCCAACACTTTGGGAGGCCAAGGCAGGTGGATTACCTAAGGTCAGGATTTCAATGCCAGCCTGGTCAACATGGTGAAACCCGTCTCTACTAAAAATACAAAAATTAGCTGGGCATGGTGGCAGGCACCTGTAATTCCAGCTACTCGGGAGGCTGAGGTGAAAGAAACGCTTGAACCCGGGAGTTGGAGGCTGCCGTGAGCCAAGATCGCACCATTGCACCCCAGCCTGGGCTTGTTAAGTGAAACACCGTCTCATAAATAAATAAATAAATAAATAAAGCATCTTTAATGCTCTTCTCAAATGACAGCATCAAAATCCTAAGCTTGACAACATTTCCCATTGTCTTCAGACATTTGTAAAATATTAGTCTTTTTTTTTGAGACCAAGTTTTGCTCTTTTTGCCCAGGCTGGAGCGCAATGGCGCCATCTCAACTCACTGCGAACTCCACGCCTCCCCGGTTCAAGTGATTCTCCTGTCTCAGGGCCTGCCACCACGCCTGGTTAATTTCTGTATTTTTAGCAGAGATGGCATTTCACCATGTTGGCTAGGCTGGTCTTGAACTCCTGACCACCCACCTTGGCCTCCCAAAGTGCTGGGATTACAGGCGTGAGCCACCAAACCCAGTCAAAATATTATTTCATTCTAAACCAGTTAAGATGTTCCCAATTTCACCTCCAGTCCATTTAAAAAAAAAGAAAGATGCGTTTTTACTGTCACCCAGGCTAGAATGCAGTGGCATGATCATAACCTTGAACTCCTGAGTTCAAGCCACTCTCCTGCCTCGGCCTCCCCAGTAGCTAGGACTCCTGGCCTCAAGTGATCCTCCCACCTCAGCCTCCCAAGTTGCTGGGAATATAGCATGCACAGAGGGTCTGTTACGTTAGCCATGGACATATTTGACACAAACATGTGCTGTTAATCATAAATTTTTCTTGCGCTTCAGTGTTCATCATACTCATTATTTAGTTCAAAATGGTAGACCTGAATTTATACTTAGTATTGTTCTAATTTAAGTTTCCTACAGAGATGCTTTTGGGTATTTACAATTAAAAGCAATTCAACTTTATCATAAACTTGGGATTGAAAACTGGTGAGAGTTTTAAGGCACTTAAATTGTTTTACAAAGATTGAGGGCAAATTTTTGTCCAGGGATGTTTTCCCCAGCCATCTGCTATTTAGGTTCACACAAAACATCTAATTGAAACACATTTTCAACGTTCCATACTTAAGAGACAAAAAGCTAAAAATCTGATCCTATGTATTCAACATCTTATGATCCAAACAATGGTTAACAATCTTTTTCCAGGAAATAGGTTCCAAAAGTAATGGAGAACACTTCAAAACAAACAAACAAACAAACAAAAAAACCAAAACCAACAACCCAAATATGTAAGATACCAGTTTGAGTGGTTGATAAGTCTTTACCGAGTAAAAACAGCATGGTCCTTCTGATCTAACACAATGATAATATCGCCTGGCTCCAGTCCTGGTTCTTGGTCTCCTTCACCATGGAATGTTATCTTCTGGCCATCTTTCATGCCTAAAAACATTAATTTTATACTCTTATTAAATATCCAACTAAGGTCAGAATCATAAAATCTATACATGTTTGTTTATGTGTAAAAATCACAGAAATAACTAAGAAAGCCCACTTAAGTAGTTCAGTCCAATTTGCTCCTGAAAAAAGGTATCATAGTGGAGAACACAAACTCTAGGGGCAAAGAGACCAGCCTTCAAATCTCAGAGCTGCTATTCACTGGCTGGATTACCCTGGGGAAGCTGCATATCCTTTCCAAGTTTCAACTTTCCCACAGACACCTACACCTCATTAGCAATGTTGAGAGTATTAACTAAACAGGTATATGCTGGTACTAAACCATGACTGGCAAACACTGGTTATAACCAAAAAATGTTAATTAACTATTTCAATTTCATTACTTATAACACATCAAATTACTTCTATTAAGTCTAACAGCAATGCAAATCAAAACCGTTCTCTCTATTGTAATATTTATATATAAAACTAAAAAAATGTTAAATCTATAATCTTTTCTTGAGATAGGATCTTGCTCTGTTGCCTAGGCTGGAGTGCAGTGGCACAAACAGGGCTCACTGCAGCCTCCATCTCCTGGGCTCCAGTGATCCTCCCACCTCAGCCTCCCGAGTAGCTGGGGACCAGCTTTTTTTAATTTTTATTTTTAAATAGAGACGGGGGTTGTCATGTCGCTCAGGCTAGTCTTGAACTACTGGGCTCAAGGGATCCTCCTGTCTCGGCCTCCTATAGTGTTAGGATTACAGACCTGAGCCCCTGTGCCTGAAAATCTGTTATTGTTAAGAACTATTCAGTATAGTCCCCTTAAAAAAGGGTAACTACATTTTGGGAGGCAGAGTCAGGAGGATACCCTGAGGATAGCACCCTGGAGCACAGGAGTTCCAGACCTTGTGTCATTTAAATTAAAACAAGCAAGCAAACAAAACAATCAGCGCTAGACCCTCCCTTAGCCCATGTGGTCCATAAAACACAGGGAGAGGAGTATTTTCTAACAGGGCAAAAAATTCTTAAACATGCTTTTTTTTTTTTTTTTTTTTTTTTCTTCTTACTGAGACTTCCCTACCCCTCACCTCTGACCCACGTTTTAGTTCAGTAAGGGTTTGGACAACAACTCTTACAACGTAACTCATGTAAGAAAACCTGTGTTTGGCCGGGCGCGGTGGCTCAAGCCTGTAATCCCAGCACTTTGGGAGGCCGAGACGGGCGGATCACGAGGTCAAGAGATCGAGACCATCCTGGCTAACATGGTGAAACCCCGTCTCTACTAAAAAAATACAAAAAACTAGCCGGGCGACCTGGCGGGCGCCTGTAGTCCCAGCTACTCGGGAGGCTGAGGCAGGAGAATGGCGTGAACCCGGGAGGCGGAGCTTGCAGTGAGCTGAGATCCGGCCACTGCACTCCAGCCTGGGCGACAGAGCGAGACTCCGTCTCAAAAAAAAAAAAAAAAAAAGAAAACCTGTGTTTGTAGAATGTTACACCGAAGCAGTTATCTCCTGATTATTTCCCAAGATCACTCTGGTTACCTAACAGAGCAATCGTGTTTCACCTTTTAGTATGGAAAATATTAAACCTGTATAAAAAGAGCCAACAGTACAATGAATTCCTACATATCCATCCAATTTAGCTTCAGCAGTTACTAACCCATGACTAATATTTCATGTATTATACCCCTACCCATGGCCCCCACATATACTTTCAAGTAAACTCCAACCACATCCATTAGCCCACAAATACTTCAGTATGTACCTCTTAAATAAGGACTTAAAAGCCCTATCATTATCATATACTGACAAAATTAATCTGTCTTTAATCGTGTATTGAGGCAAAATAACTTGTTATGCTAGGGAAGCAAACTCAGCTAGGTTTTCCTGAATGAAGAGCAAAGGTAGGCATAGCACAAATGCCTTCACTTGCTGAGGGCATTAATTTCAAGTTCTCACTTAGAGTTCATTGTTGATAGGTTCTTTCCCCCTCGGCTGTGTTACAGTGACATGACATTATTTGAGGACCTGCATGACATTATTTGAGGTCATTCTGCTAGAAGTCTCAGTTTCCAAGAACCTATCAACGTTAAGTAAAGACTTACTCTATAAGCTATTGGTATCAAGAACACCTCAAAGTATAAACCCCAGGCATGGGCCCACTAAGTGGGAAACACATTAAGTTCAACAACTGGCCAAGGAAACTTACTTTTACCTTTCAATGTACTACATTCTTGGGTAGAAAACCCTGGGGGTCAGAGAGGCCAGAATAATGAGTCACATGATAGAATCCTATTGCAGCCACTTATGTTAATGTAGATTTGTATATTAACAGTTCCAGATTGGTATCACACCATAGTACAGTATAATAGTAGACCCATTTAAAAACAGCAAAATCTGAAAAGAGATTACCATAATGTTGATTTAAGTTTCCTTCTGGGGTTACATACATTTCTTAAAATTTCTGCAATGTATTGCCATAATACATTTTAAAAGGTTTTTGTAAGTTAACAAGAGTAAAATTTAAAAACTGACAAATCAAATCCCAAAAAAAAAAAAAAAAAGTTATATAATTATTTCTAAATCTGGAGCCCAATAGGTAGAGAAGTGTCAAGTCTAAAAAAAAAGGAAAAGTAGTCTAAATTCTTTCAAATCAATTAATGGAGCATTTAAATACAACAGATGGGCAAGTAAGCCAATTAAGTAGACCAATACGTTTATTTAAACAAGTCCAGGTCAGGTATGGTGGCAGACACCTGTAGTCCCAGTTACCTGGGAGGCTGAGGTAGGAGAATCACTTGAACCTGGGAGGTGGAGGTTAGAGTGAGCCAAGATGGCATCACTGCACTCAAGCCTGGGCAACAGAGCAAGACTCTATCTCAGGAAAAAAACAAAGAATAGAAAACATGTCCATTAGTTTAAAAAATAAACATGAGGCCAGGTGTGGTAGCTCATGCCTGTAATCCTAGCACTTTGGAAGGCCGAGGCAGGTGATCACCTGAGGTCAGGTGTTCGAGATTAGCCTGGCCAACATGGTGAAACCCCCGTCTCTACTAAAAACACAAAACATTAGCCAGGCGTGGTGCTGGGTGCCTGTAATCCCAGCTACTTGGTAGACTGAGGCAGAAGAATTGCTTGAACCTGGGAGGCAGATGCTGCAATGGGCTGAGATCGTGCCATTGCACACTCCAGCTTGGGAAATGAGAGCGAAACTCTGTCTCCGAAAAAACAAAAAAATCCATGAATTTTAATGAGACCCAATTCTTCACTTAACTCCCTTCTCAAATCCTTAAAAGTATGCCTATCCCTTGATCTAATAACTCTTAATTAAGAATGCGTTCAAATAACTTCATTCTGATTTTTTAAAAGATAGAAGAACGATGGTTTAACAGCAGAGAATTAAGTTTGGAACAGTATTCAATCATTTACAGGACCACTGATTTCAAAAAATGATCCTGTTTATATTAAATGAGGAGATTCCTTATTTTCTATTAGTAATATACCAATATGTAAAATTATGTCTGGATGGAAGAACATTATATATTATGCTGCTAAGATCTATTTCTGAGTGATAGGATCATATATAACCTAATTAAGAATAGTTTTTAAACAACTATAAAATGTTAATAAATCTGCCACAGCATTCAAGACTTCAGAGTAAGTAGCTCAGAACTCACCTTTGTCAATATGAACTTCTAGAATCTTCTTCTCTCGAACTATCTTCCTTCCGTTGCAGCTTTTACATCTATCTTTAGGACTGATCCGCTCCCCATGGCCCTGGCACTCCATGCACACAGACTGAATTTGCTGAACCATTCCAGGTCCTATCTGATGAATTCTTATTTGCATTCCAGTACCTCGGCAATTGGGACAGCACTCTACTGCTCCTTTCTTACCTCCTCTACCTAAATTTAAAAAGAAAATTGAATAACGTATGAATTAGTAGTGTATACAGTAGTAAATGACAATTCCTAAATGCTGTACTTTTAATATTTTCAAAGTCTGATGGAATGCTACCCTCTGAATATATATAACTGATGAAATCATTTTAATGAGTTTTATTCTTATTAGAACATACCTCATTTCCAATAAATAACTTTTACTTATTACAAAAAAGATACCAAACTAGCTTGATCCCAATTATATTTAAAACATACACAGAAAAAAGTGCTGTTATTTCTTCAGGTGGCAGGTTTTCAGTTGGTTTTCTTTGTATCAGCCCTCCCCTCCCCCAAAATCTACATAGTGTACCTGAGTCAATTTTACATATCCAGGAAGTCTTAGCTCCATTTTCAGGTGTCATATTAAAGACGTTTAAAAAAACAAAAAACAAAACAAAAAAAACCCCATACCTTCACATTTGTCACAAATCACATTCTTTTGCAGAGCCAGTTTTCTTGTTGCACCATTATATAAGTCTTCTAGGGTTACTGAGAGCTGATGTACAACATTTTTGCCTAAAACAAAATATTTCTCATTACAAATCTGTTTGATGTTGAATCTTTCTTATTTGTGCTAAAAGCACCATAAAAAATGTGAAAGGACAATAAAAGATGAACCTCACAAGGTACACCTGTTGACTACCTACTATATACACAGAATATCCTCAAACTGTGATGTAATCACAGATGAGGGAAAATCAGGTCAGAAATTAAATATCTGCCTAAGGGCATAGACATGACCATCTTGGAAATATGGTAAGCAGAAACATTAACCTCAAAGTCACTTGAGAAAAACCAATGTTATTTAAAAGGGCACATTTCACAATAATCCAAACATTCATTTCTGTCACAATATATGCTTTGAAGCTTTCACTTTGTACCGTATTGAGCAACGTGGCCAATTACTTCATCCAAAAATTCTGTAGCACAGTAAATTCTCATTAATCAAGATTGGCCAGGGAAGTTGATGCATTTATTGAGTCACCACAGAAAAGTATCCATTTCTACTTCTTCTTGATTTAGTAGAAAACAGCCCATTTACTACTGGGCCAGCACCGGTTGTTTTAAAGGCAAAATTTCTCATACCTTTTATAATAGAATTGCCCAACAGAACTTTCTGCAGTGATAAATGTTTCATATCTGTTCTATCCAACACAGCAGCCACCAATCACATGTGCTTATTGAGCATGTAAATGTGGCCAGACTAAGAAACTGTAGTTTTGTTTTTGTCTTAAATTAATGGAGCCACACATGGCCAGTGGCTCCTAAGGAGTGCCTTACTTCACTTAAATCAGAATGGGAAATGGAAGGTCAAGATCTCATAAAGACACTGAGGTTAGAAATATGAAGTCACCTGCTAATAAGTTGTAAGTTCCTAGCTAGTGATCCTTCCACAAGGACTTATTCAAATATTACTGCCTTTCCACCAACTGAAAAGAGTTCTCAAACTCGTTTCTGTACATGCCTAATGAACATTTTTACTTTCTAATCAAGCATGAAATACCATTAATTATGTCCTTCTGCTTATAAGTTCCACCTTTAGTTTTGGCACACTAAAATCTAGCTGCTCTTATTTTGTACAGTGTTGAGAGTATAAGGAAGCAAAAATAGAGCTTCTAGAGCTTGATGAAGCACATTTCCCCAAAAATAACCTCTCAATATGATCTAAAGCCACATAAAAGAGCTTGCCAATGTTAACCTGCAGGTCAGTTCTTTGTAAGGTAAGTGAAAAACCACCACTACTGTTTTGTGGACAAATTCTACCAATTTACTAAGCAAGTGATATGGATTGTGGACTTTCTTTTTAAGGAGTTTAAGTATCTTAGAAGCTCAAAGTGAAACTTAATGGCTTGGCCATTCGTTCTAAAACTGGTTCTGCTCATCAGCCCTTGTTTGTATACACTATACTGGGAATAAAGTGAGACTAATTTCTCTTGACTTAAACACTTTATTCCTATGAGCAGTATTTCTAGAGCCCATAGGCCACTTTCCTGATAAATAAATACATAATTTTGACACAATAAAGCTGAAGCAACATTAGATAGGTGGCAGGCAACGAACCAGTTTTCAGCCCTGGCTCTGTTGGTTTGCTATATGAGCTTGAAAAAGTTTTACGTTTCTCAACTTTAACTTACTCTTATTTGAAAAAGGCCACTGTACCTACCATCGAATTCCTTTGGGGAGTGAGGGAACACCAAATAAGATCTGTAAGAAGGACTTGGAAAATTATATTGCTATATACTTTCTCCTTTTGTTTTTTTGAGACGGAGTCTCGCTGTGTCGCCCAGGCTGGAGTGCAATGGTGCGGTATCAGCTCACTGCAACCTCCACCTCCCGGGTTCAAGTGATTCTCCTGCCTGTCTCCCAAGTAACTGGGATTACAGGCACGCACCACCACACTTGGCTAATTTTTGTATTTTTTTTTTTTTTTGAGACAGAGATTCACTCCTGTTGCCCAGGTTCGAGTGCAGTGGCGCGATCTCGGTTCACTGCAACCTCTGCCTCCAGGGTTCAAGTGATTCTCCGGCCTCAGCCTCCAGAGGAGTTGGGATTGCAGACGCCCACCACCACACCCAGCTAATTCTGTATTTTTTGTAGAGATGGGGTTTCACCATCTCGGCCAGGCTGGTCTCAAACCCTGACCTCATGTGATCCACCTACCTCGGCCTCCCAAAGTGCTGGGATTACAGGCATGAGCCACAGCACCTGTTCTGTTCTCATAATTTGTTTGATAACATCTAAGATTTTTGGAAGCAGTCATTTGCTACCACTCTATTGGCTGTTTTTTTAGGTCCTTTAAATCTCATTTAAAAAAAAAAACACCATTGACCGGGCATGGTGGCTCACACCTGTAATCCCAGCACTCTGGGACGCCAAGGCAGGCGGATCACCTGAGGTTGGCAGTTCAAGACCAGCGTGACCAACATGGTGAAACCCCATCTCTACAAAAATACAAAATTAGCGGGGTGGGATGGCCATGCCTGTAATCCCAGCTACTTGGGAGGCTGAGGCAGGAGAATCGCTTGAACCCAGGAAGTGGTGGTTGCCCTGAGCTGAGAGCACGCCGTTGCTCTCCAGCCTGGGCAGTAAGAGGGAAACTCCATCTCAAAAACAAAAAACAAAACAACAACAAAAAACACGACACCATAAATCAGAGGCAGTCTGTGGTCAGTTTGCAACATTATACCAACATGTAAACAAGCATTTAAAATGGGTGATTTCTCTGACCAACAGAGAAATTTCTCTGACCAACAGCTAACTTTAGTTAGCTGCACAAAGACTAGATTCTTACCTCTCCTTTCTCTCTGCATCCTTCCTCCTCCTCCAAAAAACATATCAAAGATGTCCATGGGGGAGCCAAAACCGCCACCTGCTCCACCCTCTTTAATTGCCTGTTCTCCTCCTTTGTCATATAATTCCCTTTTCTTTGCATCAGAGAGAACTTCGTAAGCTTGAGAAATCTGTTTAAACTGTTTGAGAAAAGAGTGAATTTCATTTTTTTTTAAAAAACAAGTGTTACCTGGCTACATTACACTTGATCTTAACTAAAAAGACCGAGAAGTGATCATAATTACTATATTAGATACTCGATTTCAGATCATAATAGAAATACTATACATCTAGCAAAGAACTATTCAGATATGTTTAAGAGTATACACTACTCACCTTCTCTCCTTCATTTGGATTCTTATCAGGATGGTACTTCAAGGCCAGTTTCCTATAAGCCTTTTTCAATTCTTCCTGAGTAGCATTGGGTTTGACCCCCAAAACATCGTAGTAAGTTGTTTCTTTCACCATCTTCTGCCTGAAATAAGAAAATGCAACTTTAATCGGCTTTCAACTGGTAGTTTTTAATTAATAAAAATGAGAGCTAAGGCCGAACAATCTCTTTGCCAAATCCGATTATAAGAACACCACTGCCCCTAAGTTTCACCAAAAAGGTAACAATTCCTGGGATAATTCAGCTATAAACTCCAACAGACAAAACAAACTAATAATCATTACTGGGAAGTAATTCGAGAGCCGCCTTGTAGCACCTGGTTCCCATTCTCCCACACCAAAGCTTCCATACTAATATAACACAACTATTACCTGGATTCTTCCCGTTTCCCTTAGAGGCGGTGACAGTTGTAACCAAAAGCAGCACTGTTATGTTCAGTTTACTGGTCATTACACTATCACCGTCTTTGGTAAATCTGATAAACTCCATACACTTTCCAGAAAAAAACATGTGGGCACAGAGTGGGGGGGGGGGGGGGGAGAGATTTATAAAGCAGATTACCAGCTCCACACAGCAAACCCTCTACCGCCCACGGCTTACAGCTTCTCCACTTCCACGGCCGAATCCCTCTCGCCCCTCAGGCTGGCAGAGTTTACCTGCCAGGTTTCCCCTTGCACTTGGCGCCGACCGTTAAGATTTCCTTCCTTTCTCCCTCTCACCCTGGAACCAAGTGGCGGAGGGGAAAGCCCAGCCCTCAACAAAGAAAAGGAGGGGAGGCAGGGAAAGAGAAAGCGAAAGCCGCAGCCTCCGCCCGGCTCCCCACGCATCCCCTCGCCCCTAGCTCTCTGTGCGCGTGCGCAGGGTCGCCAACACCCCCGCCCCCCCGCCCCCCAAAACACCAAGCGCGGACGGGAAGAGGGGCCGCGGGGGCGCGCACGGACGGACAGGCGAAGGCAGCAGCTCCTTGGAGATCCCAGGCTGGGTACGGAGGGAGGTCTAGGAAAGGTCTCGGGCCCATTCACTGTGCGTCCCGGAGATGGGTTGCCAGGGCACCGCACCAGCCCTCCAAAAGGGAAATCGTGGGCCCAGGAACTGACAACGCTCCTGCCCACGCGGCCAACGGCCTCCGGACCGCGGCTCCATCGGTTTCCCGGCGCCGATGGCGCCAGCCAGGGGACTGGGGAAAGCTCGAGGGCTCAAACTCACCGGTGCGGGCTGACGCCGGTGTGTGAGGGAGCGGGAAGGAGCGCGGAGCTGTGCGCAGCTCGGGCAGTTACCGCTCCTCCACCTCTCACCGAGCGTTCTGGAAAGTTCCGCCGGGCGCGCCGCAGCCGTCGTCTTTTGTAGCCGAACCGGGGCGCGTCATCCGCCGGAAGTCCCGCCCCTCGGCCGCTGCCACCGCCCAGCGGTTACCGGGGCGACGGCGCGGGGGCGCACGGGTCGGGAGGAGCTGCGCCGAAAGGCCTTGTGGGGGTTGGTACTAACCCGGCTTCCCGACGCTCGTGGAATCTTCTGGAGCCCTTTTCTCCACTCAGCAAGCCCGAGAGTGCGGAAGTCTCCGGCTGGCGGGCCATGGCTCAGGAGCAGTGCAAGTCCTAGCGTTCCCAAACCTGTGGGGTGGCAGCCTCCGCCCGCGAGGGCGGGAAGGGCTCGGGTACAGTGATCTAGCTGGAGCTGTCTGTGAAAGGGGAAAGCTCTTGGAACAGTCTTGCCCCCCTCCCACCCTCCTATGGGCTCCTCTTTCAGGGAACCCACTGAGCAAGAAATGCTTGAGCCAGGTGGGTCTAGTCTCCAGACCAATAGCATACGCCTTGGGTCTTGCTGCTTTTCACGCGCGGTCCAAGGCGGCTTAATTCATGAAATTGTGAAGTTTTTAGGGCTCTTTGTGCAAGTCCAGGCCCCTAGACACATGTTATCTGTCCTGAACCTCGCTGACTCCTGCAGATTGAGCGCAGAGTGTCTGGGACTGAGCTAATCAGTGAAACGTTTGAACCGTCTTTGATGCACGGAGGGCCGTGGACCTCTGGTCAGGTTTTCACCCAGTTTGGCTACAGAGTAGCAGCAAGAGTGTCTAAAACAATTTGTTTAATTATTTGACCCAACTTTTAAATTTTACGGGTCAGTGAACCTGGATGTACAATCTGCAACGTGAGACCTTGGACTTTAAAATGGTACCACGGGGGCAGAATGGGAATTGGGGTCCGTTTCTTTATCCAGGGGCACAACAGATATGTCAGTATCTAGCACCAAGAAAGATGGAGTTTGCCAGGCTCAGTGGCTCACGCGTGTAATCCCAGAACTTTGGGACGCCAGCGTGGACTGATTGCTTGAGCTGGAAGTTTGATACCAGCCCGAGCAACATGGTGAAACCCCGTCTCGATTTAAAACAAAAAACAGGAGATGCAGAGTTGAAAAACCCCAGTTAGACTTCAGTGAGAAGCCAACAAGGCAACAGACTGCCAGGGAAACCATGAGGTAGAAGTCAGTACGGAGAGCCTCCTATTAGACGTGATAGATCAGAGAGTTTCCTTGGGAAAAGTGGCAATTGAGCCGAGTTTTGAAAATGGGAGAAGAGCAATGGACAAAGCACAGGGGAAGGCTATACTAAGGTTTGGAAGAATATGGTGTTTTTAGGAAATTGGAACTAATTGGATATATCCAGAGCTAAGGGAGCTAGAATAGCCGGAGGTGAGGCTTCAGAGCTAGTTAGGGCATGCCTTTGTTGGTGTATATGCTACGCTAAGAATTTTGAACTTTATCCTTGGAAGCATGGTCATGCTGCCTCTTCAGCCTTTCCTCTTTCATTAATTTTAACTGCATTCCAGTGACAGAACTATCTGTAGTTTCCCATATACACCTTTTCACCTTTGTGTGGTTTTGCTTTGGCTGACAGACACCTGATTTTTTTTAATCTTAGGTGTTGCCTTCTCAAGTATCACTTCTGGTATAACGTTTTTAGTTTAAACCAACCCTTAGTAAACGCCTGATATTACCCGGCAGTGTACTAGGGCTTTGTAATACAAAAATCACGTAAGTCAGGCCGGGCACCGTGGCTTACGCCTGTAATTCCAGCACTTTAGGAGGCCGAGGTGGGCGGATCACCTGGGATCAGGAGTTCTAGGCCAGCCCGGCCAACATGGTGAAACCCCTCTCTACTAAAAATAGAAAAAATTAGCGAGATACGGTGGCATGTGCCTGTAGTCCCACCTACTCGGAAGGCTGTGGCAGGAGAATCGCTTGAACCTGCGGGGCGGAGGTTGCAGTGAGCAGAGATGGCGCCACTACACTCCTACCTGGGTGACAGAGCGAGACTGTTGAGTCTCAGGAAAAAAAAAAAAAATCACGTGAGTCATGGTCCCTGCCTTCAAGCAGCTCACAACATAGAGAACTAGAAACATAAACAGTTGAGTGTTAAATGCTAATAAAGGAAGAGTAAGGGGTGCATGGTGGCTCAAGCCTGTAATCTTAGCACTGGGAGGCCTAGGCAGGCGGATCCCTTGAGTTCTGGAGTTTGAGACCAGCCTGGGCAACATAGTAAGACTTCGTTTCTACAAAAATTAGAGTTAGTGTGGTGCTGTGGGCCTGTACTCCCAGCTGCTTGGGAGGCTGAGGCAGGAAGATGGACCTGGGAGGTCAAGGCTGCAGTGAGTGGTGATTGCACCACTGCACCTCAGCCTGGGCGACAGAGCAATACCCTGTCTAAAAACGAAACTAACAAAAAAGTTAACAGTTTTAAGAAGCATTCTTACGTAAAATAAAAAAAAACTAGCAATAACTGTGTATGGTCTTCGTTTGTATAGAAATGGGATCATACAAGCTTTTTACAACTTGCCCTTTTCACTTTGTCATCTTACTATGTTAGGATTATTAATCTACCTTGTTATTTTTAATGGCATAGCATGCAGGCACCATAATTCCCCTACTGATGAACATTTCAGCAATTTCCAGTGTTTTACAAACTGCTGCAGAGAAATTAGCAAATACAGCTTTGAGTATTCATGCAAGTATTTCTGTTGGATGGACAGCTAGAATTGAAATTGCTGAGTCAACATGAATGCAGATTTAAAATTGTAATAAATAAGTTTCCATATTGGTTTGTAACTGCTTCCAGCAGTGTGTGAGTAGGCCTTGCCAGTATGAGGGATTCTACCTTTTGTTGTGAAAATCTTTGCTAAACTTGGAGATAAAAAGTGATTTTTTTTGTTTAGAGTTTCTTTATTAGTAAGTTTAACCATGTTTTAAATGTTTACTGACTCTCCTGTCAACTGTTCATATTATTTTACCATTTTTCTGTGGTGTAATACCACTATTTTAATAATAGCACTTTTAGGGATAGATATTAGTCTGTCATGTGTTACAATTATTTTCCTAAGTATATTGTTAGCTTTTTACTTAGTATCTATCTATATATTTTTTTGGGTCATATAAAGATTTTAATTTTTATGTAGATAAGTTGTGACTCTTCCTTTTTGGCCTTTTTCTTCTCTCCACCTTCCCCTTTACCAGTCTAGCATTATAGATATAAATCTACTGTCCCAGGTTTACAGGTTACGTCTAATACTTTCATTGTTTCCTTTTTTGTTTGTTTTTAATTAACAGCCTTGATGTGTTGCCCAGGCTGGACTCGAACTCCTGGGCTCAAGTGATTCTCCTGCCTCAGCCTCTTGAGTACTTGGGACTACAGACACCTGCCACTGCATCTGGAATCATTGTTCCATTTTAAACTTAACATTTTTTATTCCATCTAGAAGTTATTTTGGTGTAAGGACTGAGGATTATTTGTAAGTAACTGATCTTTATTTTTCTCCAAATGGCAAGCTAGTTTGTCTAATACTAATCTTATTTTTCCTGACTAACATGAAATGTGCCCCCCAACTTTTGTGTGTGTGTGTGTGTAGAGACAGGGTCTTCCTATGTTGCCCAGGCTGTTCTTGAACTCCTGGGCTCAAGCAGTTCTCCTGCCTTGGCTTCCCAAAGTGCTGGTATTACAGGCGTGAGCCACCACACCTGGCCACCACTTTTAATGTATACTTAATTTCCACTGAAATACATGGTACTACTTCCCTTCATTGTTCTTGCTTTTTAGAATATTCCTTGCATTTTTTGAGTATGTTTATTCTTCCAGAGGAACTTGGGAATATTTCTGGCAGATTCCCCCCAAATCCCATTGTGAGTTTTATTGTGATTGCAGTGATTTTATGTATCAGTTTGGAGAGAATTAACATGTTTAAAATGTTGAATCTTCCTACTCATGAACATATAACTGTATATTTACTTTCTTCATTTTTTAAACTAGGTCCTCATCATTTCTTCTTAAATGTGTTACTAGGCATTTTTTATTGTTGCTGTCATGGATGGCTTCTTTTCTTACCATTATATTTTTTTTCAGTGGGATACTTCATACTTTCTTTTTTTTTTTTGGAGATGGAGTTTCTCTCTTTTTGCCCAGGCTGGAGTGCAATGGAGCCATCTTGGCTCACTGCAACCTCTGCCTCTTGGGTTCAAGTGATTCTCCTGCCTCAGCCTCCCGAGTAGCTGGGATTACAGGCGTGCACCACCACGCCTGGCTAATTTTGTATTTTTTAGTAGCGACAGAGTTTCTCCATGTTGGCCAGGCTAGTCTTGAACTCCCAACCTCAGGTGATCCACCTGCCTCGGCCTCCCAAAGTGCTGGGATTACAGGCATGAGCCCCCACGCCTGACCAATAACTTTGAATAACCACATGGCCATAAGTGTTCATAGAGGTAGCTGGAGATGGCTGGAGGCCTGGCAGGAGCCAAATAATAAGGGCTTGGGCATTATGCTAATAGAGTTTGAATTTTATTTTGAAGGTTCTTGAGAGACACTGGGGGATTTTAGGGATGGGGTGATATAACCTGTAACAGCTGACTTTTTGTTTCTTTTCTTTTCTCTTTCCTCATCTTTTCACTTTTGTGAGGACCTGTCAGGCGCTATGCTAAACACTACAAATGTTGCCATATTGTAATCCTTAGTGTAACCCTTGTTTTACAGCCGATTTGATTACATTTACATTTCAAAATAATCAGTTGGGTGCTAATGTGAAGGTTGGATTCTTAGCAGGTTTTTATGGTGAGCGATCAGATCAGAAGTGATGAGGCCTGAATAGAAGAAATGGAGAGGGAGAAAAATAAATACAAATATAAAAACATATAAAGTCTTCGGGTAGAGTCGTGGTGAGGATGCATAGGTGGGGAGGAGGCGGAATGACTTCCAGCTTTCTGGCTTGAGCAACAGGATGGTTGGAGATGCCCTTCCTGGGGTAGGGAGCCCAGAAGGAGGAAGAGGAGGAAGAGGCCAGGGTAGGAGCAAACTTGGGTGAAGCAAAAGGTGAGTCCAGGTTTGAATGAGTAGAACTACACCTATACTTTTTTCTTTAATTTAAAAGAAAAGGAGTCAGAGCGGCGGCGGCGGGTCATGCGACACGCGGATGCAGACGCAGGCGGAAGCGCCAACTGCGGGGATAGCCAGGGTGACCACAGCTGCCCCGGTGGCGCAGACACAGCGGCAGCTCCAGCCGGCGGAGCTCCCCCACCTCACGCCTCAGGTCCTGGCAGAGACGCCACGTCTGTGGCCAGGGGGCCAGGAATGCGGCCGCACATATTCACCCTCAGCGTGCTTTTCCCGACCCCCTTAGAGGCGGAAATTGCCCATGGGTCCCTGGCTCCAGATGCTGAGCCCCACCAAAGGGTGGTTGGGAAGAATCTCGCAGTGAGCGGCAGGATCTTGGTCGTCCGCTGGGAAGCTGAAGACTGTCGCCTGCTCCGAATTTCCGTTATCAATTTTCTCGACCATCTTTCTCTGGTGGTGCAGACCATGCAGCACTTTGGGCCCCCCATTTCCCGCTAAGCCTGGTCTGGGAAAATGGGGCGAGGTCTAACCTTGCGTCTCCTCCTAGGCAGTGCATCCATTCTTCCCTAGGGCAGGGAATTCCCATAGTTGCTACTTTCCTGGGAGGGCGTCATGGTCAGCCTGTACTGGCCTTAGGATACTCAGGGGCCCCTTGTTTCATCTGGTTCTTAAATGTTCGTTACCACAGAAAATAAAACTGAGCTACTATTACAAAAAAAAAAATTTTATCAGCACAAAGTGGAAAGTAAATCCTAACTAAAATGCTGTTTTTTATGTTTGTATAAATTTAAATTTCTTGGAATATTTAGTTTTTAATTAACTGGGGCCAGATTTTTATTTATTTATTTATTTTTTGAGTAGCACCAATTTGTTCTTCTCTTACCTCTCTGACTCCATACAATTTCAGTCTTTATGAACTCTCCTTCATTCCTACCCCCACTCACCACCCCTCATTTTTTTTAAACTAAACTTTTTATTTAAGAGTAGTTTTAGATTTGCAGAAAAGTTGGCAGGATAGTGCAGAGTTCCCATTATTCAGCATTCCGTCTTCCCTATTGTTAAAATTTACATTAAAATGATACAGTTCCCACAACTAATTAATCAACGTTAATACATTATTATTAACTAAAGTTCGTTCTTCATTTGGGTTTCCTTAGTTTTTCCCTTTTCTGTTCCAGGATCCCACCCAGGACACCACATTACTTTGAGTTGTCCTGTCCCCTTAGTCTCATCTTGACTGTGACAGTTTCTCAGACTTCACTTATTTTTAAGGACCTTGACAGTTTTGAGGAGTACATACCTTTTTTTTTCTTTTTTGAGACAGTCTTGCACTGTCGCCCAGGCTGGAGTGCAGTGGCGCGATCTCGGCTCACTGCAACCTCCGCCTCCCAGGTTCCAGCGATTCTCCTGCCTCACCCTCCCCAGTAGCTGGGATTACAGGTGTCTGCCACCATGCCTGGCTAATTTTTTGTATTTTTAGTAGAGACGGGGTTTCATTATGTTGGCCAGGCTGGTCTCGAGCTCCTGACCTCATGATCCACCCACCTCGGCCTGCCAGAGTGCTGGGATTATAGGCGTGAGCCACAGTGCCCGGGCAAGTACATGTCTTTTTTTTTGTTTTTTGTTTTTGAGACGAAGTCTTGCTCTTGTCCCCCAGGCTGGAGTGCAATGGCACAATCTCGGCTCACTGCAACCTCTGCCTCCTGGGTTCAAGCGATTCTCCTGCCTCAGCCTCCTACGTAGTTGGGATTACAGGCGCCTGCCACCACATCTGGCTAATTTTTGTATTTTTAGTAGAGATGGGGTTTCACCATGTTGGTCAGGCTGGTCTCGAACTCCTGACCTCAGGTGATCCGCCCGCCTCGGCCTCCCATCTTAGTAGAGATGGTGAAACCTCATCTTTACCAAAAATACAAAAATTAGCCAAGAGGAAGTGGCACGTGCCTGTAGTCCCAGCTACTCAGGAGACTGAGGCAGAAGAATCACGTGAACCCAGCAGGTGGAGGTTGTAGTGAGCCGAGATCGTGCCACTGCACTCCAGCCTGGGTGACAGAGCGAGACTTCATCTCAAAAAAAAAATTAAATGAAAAATAAAATTTTGGTTTTCATTTCTGACTCCTGGCCAGAGGTCCTAAAACCCTTGAAATTTCCTAAATGATGAGAGTGAAAGTGGTATCTTGTTATTCATAACAAGCCCCTTTCAATCACATCTGAGTTTATATTAATGAAGTGACTTTTGGAGAGCCCCGAAGAATGGGGGGGAGGGGGGAAGAGGGGGCGCTGGTTGCTAGGGGAACTAATCATGTGATTGGAGGGTTGGGACTTTCAGCCTCCAGCCATGACCTCCAGGGAGGAGAGAGGGGCAGGAGATTACCAGTGGGCAATGACTTAATCAATCATGCTTACATAATGAAGCCTCAGTTTAAAAAAACCCTAACCAAAGGGGTTTGGAGAGCTTCCAGGTTGGTGTTGGAACGATTGAGCTCCTGGAGAGGGCCTTTTGAAGATCCATATCCCTTCCCCAAACTGAGAAATGTAAAAGTTATTTCTAAGTTCTGTGAGCTGTTCTAGCAAATTATTGAACCTAAGGAGGCGGTTGTGGGAATCTCTGTGCTGTGGTCTGAATGTTTGTATCCTATCGGACTTCATAAATTGGAAATCCGCAAGTTGATGGTATTCAGAGATGGGGCCTTTGGGAAGTGACTACGTCATGGGATTAGTGGCCTTATAAAAGAAACCCAGGAGAGCTTGTGAGTCCCTTCTGCCACGTGAGGACACAGCTCTGTCTACAAACCAGGAAAGAGGCCCTCACCAGACACCCATTCATCTGGTGCTTTGATCGTGGACTTCGCAGCTTATACAACTGAGAAATAAGTTTTGGTGTTTGTAAGCTCCCCAGTTAATGGCATGTTATAACAGCTCAAATACATGAAGACACCCCCATTCATAGCCAGTCTATCAGAAGTACAGGAGACCCTGGACTTGCTGTTGGTATCTCAAGTTGGGGACAGTCTTGTGAGACTGAGCCCTTAACCTGTGGGATATGCAATAATGTTGGATAATTAGTGTCCGCATTGAATTAAATTGTAGGATACCCAGTTGGTGTCTGCAGAGAACTAGAGAATTGCTTGGTTTGAAGCCCCTCCACCCTTGACATTTGGCCCAAAGTATTATGAATAGAGGAATAGTTTTCTTTTTAGGCAGAAGTTTTTGTCTGTTTTGTTTTATAATATATCCTAAGCATCTAGAACACTGCCTGGTACAGAGTTGGTACTCAATAAATTATGAATGAATACGCACTGTGCCAGAATTTGTGCCAGGTACTGGGCATATAGTTGTGAAAAAGCGGAGATGGTGCCTGCCTTCTCAAAACGTCCAGCCCAGTACTACACAGTCCAGTGATTTTTCTGCCTGCCTGAGCTGCCCTCCTCTAACAAACATCAGAGTGCCTAATTGCTGAGCTCAGAGTAGACTTTCCTCTTAGCAGTGAGTACTTTTTAGATTTGTTTTGTTTTTATGTTTTTTTTTAATTCTGAAAAAATGAGGAGGGGGAGAGTAATGCATTCTATTTAGTCACTCTAAGTTAAAAGTCTACAATTTTCCTCAGTACAGAGACAAAATAGTGTTGTCTTTAAAGCTCCAGGCCTGGTAGAGAGCTGAAAGAAGTCGTGAGGTACGTTTGGTTTACTTTTTCTTTCCTTTATTTTTTAAACGTAAAGGAAGATGGTTGTAATGTTTTATACTACTGAAGGGTGAAAGGATGTGCAGTAAACATGTTTATTGCTATCTTTTTTGTAAACTCGAATGTTTCATTTACGAGATCCTGACCTATTTCTTGAGATCTTCTGTGTGCTGTTTGTTGAAATGAATTTTTACATGGCTAAAACACTTAAGAAAAAAAGGAGCTAAAATTGAGTGTATTGAGAGATTATCTGCTGGTTCAGCATACTTCAGATGTTGTGTCAGCAACGGTACTTTCACCCTGTTCTCACATAGGCAATCACACCATCATGGGAAACTCCAAGGTTGGGAATATACCTGAAAAGTAGAAAGAATTCAGGAAGAATACTGCTGCACAGATATTAAGACTAAACAAAATGACTTGTAATAGCCCTTCAAAATCTCAGACTTTTGGTCTAAATAATACAAACTCCTAAATCCCATTTGGCATCATTTATTTTAAAAAATTCTGTTGATAACATGTTGTGTATATACATCTTCTAGATAATTATTTTAATTCTTCACCTCACTTTGTTGTCAAATGTATTCTAACTTATTTGATATTTCATCTGAATTTCCTTCTCTGCACAAAAATTCAGATGCAGATGTGAATTGTTTTGCCCCATAATCTTGTCAGAAAAAAATTGATGAAGCTATCATGGAAATAGCTTTGATTAATTATAAACAACTTCAGTGGTGTCCTATAAGCCCATGATATAACACCAAAATCTACTCTGTAAGGTTAAAAAAAAGTTTTCTTGCATGCATATGGCAGCAACCTTGTTTTAAGATTAGTGTGTTGTGACATCCTCAACAAAACACAGAACAAAAGAAAATACAGGCTGGGCGTGGTGGCTCACACCTGTAATCCCAGCACTTTGGGAGGCTGAGGCAGGCAGATCATGAGGCCAGGAGTTCAAGACCAGCCTGGCCAACATGGTGAAATCCTGTCTCTACTAAAAATACAAAAATTAGCCAGGCACGGTGGTGTGTGGCTGTAATCCCAGCTACTTGGGAGGCTGAGGCAGGAGAATCACTTGAACCCGGGAGGTGGAGGTTCAGTGAGCTGAGATTGCGTCATTGCACTCCAGCCTGGGCAATTGAGTGAGGCTCCATCTCAAAAGAAAAGAAAATACAACTCAAGCAGTGACCCTTATGCAGGATCTTCTTTAATGCCTTTGATAATTTATAAGGCATTATTATTTGTGTTCCCACATCACCCAGTGTACACATCTCCATCATAGCATTTATGCAAATATGTATACTGTATTATGAACATTGAAGGCAATGCTTTCTTCCAGAAGGGTTCACAGCCACTTCTAAGGATACAACAAATAAACAGAGATAATAGACCCCAAGATGCCATACATTAAAAGTGTGGAGAATGAAGAAAATAAAAACACGGGTAGTAACAAAATGGAACCAGAGACAAAGCTAAAATGCACAGAAGAATGACCTTCACATTTGCTACAGCTGGGCCATGAATTTGTCTCTAAGCTGACAACCTCATTGGTCCCACAATTCATGATATCTGAAGATAAAACATAAATCCAGTACTCTGGAGAGGTGAAAATATTCCTGGAATGGAGATCAGATTGGAATGTCTCCCAGGGATGCTTATAAAGAGCACATTGTGTTATTTGAGGAGCAGTGTCCTTGACAGTATCCCTGACTGGGTGACCAGTGCAGAGGGATGCCTCTGATGGAAGCACAACAAAGGGCAATTTGCTGAGCTACAGCAATGCTTCTAGGGTGACTGTCTTGGTGATCATGGCTTAACAATGTTTTATCTCCAGCACCTAGTTTAGTAATTGGCATATAGCACGTGTAAAGAAGTGTTTGTTGAGTGAATGTCTAATAGACAAGACCCAGTTTAAGGACTCCCTCTAGGGCGACTCCCCTGATTACCAAGACCTGATGTTCTGCTCCCCAGCTATGCATCCTTTTGTTAAGAACTCTAGCTCCCCAGCTAGGCATACTTTTGTTAAGGATGTCCTGCTCCCCAGCTAGGCATACTTTTGTTAAGCTGTTAAGTGGTACAGCTGTGGAATATTTATTCTACTGTTGGGTTAAACTGTCATTTTCTACCACCTACCATGATTTCTAATAAAGTGCCCTTTAGATATTTTTGTGTTAAATTTCCCTCATCTTCTTCAAATATGGGAGTGAGGCCAGGGGTGTGTGTTTGTACATACTTGCTGGTGGTGGCTAGTGGTGGTGCGTCAAGAAAGTTCTGTACTTACCACACTGAGAGGTCAGTCCTCAGGTAAACTTATGAGTGCTATTGGCTTAGAATCCTACATCCAGGTTGTCCCTCAGAGCAGAGGCAGGGCTGGTAATGGTGCCAGGGTAGGCCTTTGCCA
Source organism: Rhinopithecus roxellana (assembly GCF_007565055.1). Lineage (NCBI taxonomy): Eukaryota > Metazoa > Chordata > Mammalia > Primates > Cercopithecidae > Rhinopithecus > Rhinopithecus roxellana. The sequence continues at coordinate 25,806,990 of NC_044564.1, forward strand.
TCAGTTTCTGTGCTGAGCATTGGGAAGACCTAGACACAGGCCACAGTAGTACCAGCATTAAAAGGGACTCTGCACTAAATCAGCAGCTACTGACTAGGGGCTCTTTCCACTCCTCTTGGGAGACTGGGGTTGAGTTGAGTGCATAGGTTGGAGTTGTTATTTTTAGCTGCCAGAGTTAGAGCCCTAGGGGTGAGGCCTGATGTAAAAGTCCTTCCTGGTGGTTGCCCCGACCTGTCATTACTGACTTTCGTCTCCCTGTTGTCACTGACATTGAAAAGGCATTTTGAAGCAGGATCTTGGTCCCATGAGCAGCTTTCTACCTGCCTAGTCATGATGATGTCTTCATTGTGAAGAAGTTGTGATGAAGATAACTGTTCATCTTCTGTTGTGTAACTTTACCTTTTTCTTTCTTCAACAGCAATGGCACTGTCAGATCTAGGACAGGAAACTGGGAAAGGCACTGTAGTAGCTAACAATACAAATTCTGGAAACTGAATCCTGGCCCCACCACAAACAAGTTACTTATTTTTTCTGTGCCTCAATTTCCTTATCTGTAAAATTGGATCATAATAGTATCTAGCTCATAGAGTTATTGTGAAGAGTAAATAAGTTAACATGTACGAAGTGTGCAGAAGAGTATCTACATGTAAATAAACATGTAAATATTTCCTAATAATAATAATGGTCATAGAAATCACTATCCTATTCAAACAGAGGAAATAGTAGACCTAGTAAATCAACATTACATTGATTTACTAAAATATTGATTGAGTACCAACTATATGTCAGGGTCTTTTCTAGGTCAGTAAAACAATGTTGACTGTGACAGATACAATCCTTTTTCTCATGGAGCTTACGGATGAGTGGGACACAGACATTAAACTTAACATTTACACAAGTATATAAGGCAACTCTTCTATTAGGAAGTTGAGCCTTGACCCAGATTTCAGACAGTCTTATGACTTCCAGAACATGGTAGGAATAGTGCCCTCACTCTTTTTTTAAAAGGGAGTGTTCTGGTTATCTAATGCTGTTTAGCAAGTTGGCCTCAAAATTGGTGACTTAAGGTAACAATCATTGCTCAGAATTCCGCAGTTGGGGCAGGGCTTAGCCTGGATAGTACATCTCTGTTCTGTGTTGCAACTGCTAGGGTGGCTTCCCTAGGGCTGGAGGACCTACTTCCAAGCTGGGTCAGTCATATACTGGCTGTTACTGCCTGGGAGCTCTGCTGGGACCTCAGTTCTCTTTCATGTGGCTAAGTTGGGCTTACAGCATGGCAGCTGGATCCTTTGAACAGCAGCACCCCAAGAGGATAGGCCACGGTGTGTAAGCATTTATTAAGGCTCTGCTTGCATTGTGCTTGTTAATGTGCCATTGGTAAAAGCCAGTCACTTAGCCAAGTCCGGTCAATGTGGAAGGGGACTACGCAAGGGTAGGAATTCTGAAAGGTACGAGAATCAATTAGGTCTACTAAAGTAATTGGCTACCACAGAGAGAAAGGCTAAATGTACATTTTCTAAAAAATTTTGTTTTTTTTTTTTCTTTAATCACATATGCTATATCTTCTCTCTCTAAAATATCCAAGAAGTCACACAGGTTGAAAGTAAGATCTCTTGTGAATCAAAGCCCTTTCGAGAGTGGTTAAAATTTTTGTTATAGACCTCATAATTTAGGAGCAATATTATTCTATGAAAGCAGAAGTTTTACTGTGGTTAAAAGTATGGTGAAGACAGTTGATGAAATTGTATTATTTTGACATAGAGAGCTGGAGCTTTGCTTGTGAAAAGAATGGCAAAGTGGGAGTGTCTCAGGGTTGTCTGAATGGTGTAAATGTGTAGACATTCAAATTTGTTGTCAAGAGGAACCAAACCATGCTCAGGAAAATGCCACTGGACGTCCAGTCTGAAGTGCAGTAAGAAAGACAAATGGGAGAAAGCAGCAATGCAATATTGGAAAGACTAGCAGTAAGGAGACTGCAAGTTCAGGAGAGTGGAACGGCTCAGCGCTGAGGCTGTGAAAGGTGAACGTGTGCTGCAACTGTCCTCACTAGACTGAAAGCTCCTTAAGGGGAGGGGCTGTGTCTGGCTTGTTGACTCAACATGGACCCCACTGCCTGACACAGAGAAGGCACTCTAAGTGTTTGATGAATGGATACATTTTAAAGAAATGCAGAATTGGAAACCATTTCCTCTCTTTAAGATCCTGGTGCCATAAAATAATTAGAGTAACCTTTTAAAAAATATGGCACGCCACTGATTAAAATCCTTTAATGGTTCCTCATTTCACCCAGATATCCACATGACGACTTCTTTCAGGTGTGTGCTTAAGAGAGGCCTTCCACACTACCAAGACATTCTCACCACTTTTTTTTTTCTTTTTTTTTTTGAGACGGAGTCTTACTCTGTTACCAAGACTGTAGTGCAGTGGCACAATCTCAGCTCACTGCAACCTCTCCCTCTCAGGTTCAAGCAATTTTCATGTCTCAGCTTCCCAAGTAACTGGGATTACAGTCATGCACTACCACGCTCTGCTAATTTTTGTACTTTTTAGTAAAAAAGGGGTTTCACTATGTTGGCTAGGCTGGTCTTGAACTCCTGAGCTCAGGCAATCCACCTGCCTTGGCCTCCCAACGTGCTGGGATTACAGGCATTAGTCACCGCACCCGGCCATCCTCACCATGTTCTGGATCCCACTCATTTTTTCTTTGTAGCATTTACCCTCACAAGACCTATATCTTTCTTTGCTTATGGTCTGCCTCACCTGTTCAGACTGTAAGCTCCTTGAAAGCAGGAACTTTTTTTTTTTTTTTGGAACGAAGTTTCACTCTTGTTGCCCAGGCCGGAGCCCAATGGCGTGATCTCGGCTCACTGCAACCTCTGCCTCCCAGGTTCAAGCGATTCTCCTGCCTCAGCCTCCTAAGTAGCTGGGATTACAGGCGCCTGCCACCACGCCTGGCTAATTTTTGTATATTTAGTAGAGACGGGGTTTCACCATGTTGACCAGGCTGGTCTTGAACTTCTGACCTCAGGTGATCCACCCGCCTCAGCCTCCCAAAGTGCTGGGATTACAGGCGTGAGCCATCACGCCTGGCAAAAGCAGGAACTTTGTTTTGTTCACCGTGGTAGCCCCAGCTCCTAGAGTGATTCCTGACATATAGAAGTTGCTCAGAGTTGAATGAATGAATGAATGTACCAGCCAATGGAGAGCTAGAGTTGTTTTGGTTTCATCTGACTGGAGGCCAAGGCCCTGAGATTACGGGATTCGGGTATCTGTGTGGGCTCCTATAGCCATGTCTCTCCCACTTGACGAGTAAGAGGAGCTGGTCTGATAGTGCCAAGAGCCCAGGCCCTCCTGTTCTGGGAACTACTGTTGCCTGTCTGTGATTGTGAGATTGAGGGCCCAGATACTATAAGGTTGTTATGGTTTGGAGATGGTGCAGAAGGCAGCCCCATCAGTCTTTAAAGTAGCCAGAGAAGTTTCTAAGTTTCAACCCAAGATTCTTGACTGAGTGGGTTTAAGAAATTGAAGGGGCCGGGCGCGGTGGCTTAAGCCTGTAATCCCAGCACTTTGGGAGGCCGAGATGGGCGGATCACGAGGTCAGGAGATCAAGACCATCCTGGCTAACACTGTGAAACCCCGTCTCTACTAAAAAATACAAAAAAAAAAAACTAGCCGGGCGAAGTGACGGGTGCCTGTAGTCCCAGCTACTCGGGAGGCTGAGGCAGGAGAATGGCGTCAAGCCGGGAGGTGGAGCTTGCAGTGAGCTGAGATCCCGCCACTGCACTCCAGCCCGGGCGACAGAGCGAGACTCTGTCTCAAAAAAAAAAAAAAAAAAAAAGAAATTGAAGGAAAGGCCCAGTGGTTGGGCAAATAGGCAAGGAGAGAGTGGTAGATGAGATTAGAGAGATGGACAAGAACTTCTGTAAAACTGACCAAACAAAGGAGTTTATTCTTAATTTGATTGAGCATTGGTAAAAGATTTAAGCAGGGGAGTGACATGACCAGGTTTGTGTTTTGAAAAATACTTTTTCCCTTCTTATTATTTTTTTTTTTTTAGACACAGGGTATCGCCCTGTTGCCTGGGCTGGAGGGCTGGAGTGGCATAATCATGACTTACTGCAATCTTGGACTTCTGGGCTCAAGCAGTCCTCTTTCCTCAGTCTCCTAAGTAGCCAGGATCACAGGCACATACCACCGTGCCTGGCTAAGTTATTTATTTATTTTTTTATAGAGACGGGGTCTCACTTTGTTGCCCAGCCTGGTCTCAAACTTCTGGTCTCAAGCAGTCTTCCTGCCTCAGCCTCCTAAAGTGCTGGGATTACAGGTGTGTGAAATAGTTTTTTTAGTTGCAGTGTGATTGGATTGGAGGGGGCAAGAGTGAATTAGGGAGAAAAGAAAGAATAACATTCCAGAGAGAACAGCATGAACATCAAGGAACTCAATATGCTGATGTATTGAGGTGGGGGAAGGGTAAGAAGTTCAATATTGCTGGTACAAGGCTGGGACTAAAGAGGTGGTGGAAGGCAAAGCAGGGTAAGTTAGAAGGCATTCCTGTGCCTTTCTTCTTAATGTTTATGAGAAGTTTTAGGATAGACCATTATAAGATCTGTGATTTACACAGATCAGCATTGCCGAATTGAAATAAAATTTTCACACAAACCACCAATGATATGAATGTCAGAGCTTGGGATTATAGTAATCATCTCCTAAACTCTTAAAAATTAGATCTTTGAGGCCGGGCGCGGTGGCTCAAGCCTGTAATCCCAGCACTTTGGGAGGCCGAGATGGGCGGATCACGAGGTCAGGAGATCAAGACCATCCTGGCTAACATGGTGAAACCCCGTCTCTACTAAAAATACAAAAAACTAGCCGGGCGACCTGGCGGGCGCCTGTAGTCCCAGCTACTCGGGAGGCTGAGGCAGGAGAATGGCGTGAACCCGGGAGGCGGAGCTTGCAGTGAGCTGAGATCCGGCCACTGCACTCCAGCCTGGGCGACAGAGTGAGACTCCGTCTCAAAAAAAAAAAAAAAAAAATGAGATCCTTGAAAGAGTTAAGAGTTAGATTCAAGAAATCAGCACATAGTGGGAGAAGTTAACCAGTCCTAAACGCAGGAGTTGAAAATAATAGAGTGTAAATTATAGTTGGAAGATTGTAAAGTGAATTTACAGGGTGTAGTTTATGGATACATCATCATGTTTACACTGTAATGTATAGAACAGAACTGCTCAACTGGTGTCCCAATGACAGGTATGATTACCAAGAATTTGAAAAGATTATCATTAAAAAATCTTAATCAGGCCCATGCGGTGGCTCACGCCTGTAATCCCAGCATTTTGGGAGGTAGAGGTGGGTGGGTCACCTGAGGTCAGAAGTTCGATACCAGCCTTGCCAACATGGCAAAACCCCGTCTCTGCTAAAAATACAAAAATTAGCCGGGCATGGTGGCACATGCCTGTAATCCCAGCTATGGGGGAGGCTGAGGCAGGAGAATTGCTTGAACCAGGGAGGTGGAGGTTGCAGTGAGCCAAGATCATGCCACTGTACTCCAGTCTGGGTGACAGAGTGAGACTCCATCTTAAAAAAAAAAAAAACTTAATCAGAAGCTGTGTGTGGTCGTTCACACCTGTAATTCCAGCACTTTGGGAGGCTGAGGCTGGAGGACTCCTTGAGGCCAAGAGTTTGAGACCAGCCTGGGTAACATAGTGAGACCCTGTCTCTCATTTAAAAAAAAAAATCTTAGAGATTGTATAGCTATTTTATCATGAAACCTTAATGTCATAAAGGTTATATTTACAGAAATATACTCAATTTCCTCATGAAAAAAATCTAAAAATATTCTACTTGGATATGTAGCCAAAATCAACATTATTTTCCCCAATACTTTGTTTTTTATTTATATTATTATATATAATTACAAAGAAAACATAAGGAAAGTTTTTTCACCAAGCTCCTCATAGGCCTCCCCTCAGATTTACCCCCATGTGTTCTGCAAATATTAGAATTTTATCTTTGTGCCATGACATAATGAAATTGGGAAGCAGTAGGAGGTTAACTTACCTAAATGAAATGATATCATTAGAAAATAGGAGGAGTGCATTAGGTTGGCTTCCCCCAGAGCAGACACTGTCACAAGGATTTGGAATGCTAGTACTTTGGAGATGATCCCAAGAACTTCCAGTAGGGGAGTGAAGAAGTGATTCAGGGATGGGAAGGAAACCAGAAGAGGAGGGGTTGATAGGCACGGTACCCCTCTGGGCAGCCTGGGCTCAGTCTTGCTGGGGAGCGTTGGGGAGACAGTGTGGTACACACATTGAAGTTGTTTTACCTAGGGGTGAGAAAACATGTTTACCTACTTTTTTTTTTTTTTAACATCATTTTCGTTACTCTCAGTAGCATAAATCCCCCACTTTAGACCTGTATGTGGTCAGAGAAGGCAATGTCGCAGTTCTTGCAGTAAGATGATTTTGGACATACGAAACATGCAACTAAATTTATGTTTCACTGGATTTTCATTCTATCACCACTAAATAACTTTTATGATTTGGCATCAGACCTAGGACTGCCTACAGAAAAGAGTATGTTTTGTCTTGTCCAGCTGATGCTACCCCCAAATCTCCCTTGAGTCAGTGAACTTCTGTCCCTTTGTTCAGGCTGCCAGTGTCCTTTGCACTGCATCAGTAAACTGCTAACCACTTTCCACTTTTCTGCTTTTGCCATCCCCACTAGTCCATTCTTGCTCACAGCAGCAACAATGACCTTCATAAAATGAACATCAAATATGTCACTTCCTAACTAACTCTTTAGGGGTTTTTCATTGAATGATGAATCCACATACAGTTCTTAAATGGTTTACTATTGTCCTTGCTCAGGCCTCCTTATCTTCCTTTCACTAACTCCATTGGATTTTCACCTCCACTGGACTTCTAGCAGCCCTAAAAAAATAGTCTAAAAGCCCTGCTATTGGGCCTTTGTACATGCTCTTTCCTCAGTTTGGATCACAGACCTAGAATATGCTTCCATCAAGTCTTGATGTGTTTGTTTCCTTTCTGTCTTTCTGGACTCAGTTTAATTGTCCTTTCCTCAGATAGGCCTTTCTTTTTTTTTTTTGAGATGGAGTCTTGCTCTGTTGCCCAGGCTGGAGTGCAGTGGTACGATCTAGGCTCACTGCAAGCTCTGCCTCCCGGGTTCATGCCATTCTCCTGCCTCAGCCTCCCAAGTAGCTGGGACTACAAGCACCTGCCACTACGCCTGGCTAATTTTATTGTATTTTTAGTAGAGATGGGGTTTCACCATGTTAGCCAGGATGATCTTCTTGATCTCCTGACCTTGTGTTTCGCCCGCCTTGGCCTCCCAAAGTGCTGGGATTACAGGTGTGAGCTACCGTGCCTGGCCAGATAGGTCTTTCTTGATACCCTCACAACCCTCTCCCTCCCTACTGTTTTCTGGAGAACTCTGACTAATACAACTTTCCCAAAATGCCAAAACAAAATGAGGTGTCCCAGCTATACTGTCTCTCAGAATTTCATATTTTTCCTTCTGAGCAAGTCTCTGGACCAGGCAACCATAGCCTCTGGCTTCACCTGCTTTTCCCTTAGACCAAGTAGGTACTTCTGCCTCCAACTGCTTTTCCCTTAGAACAGAAGTCTCAAAATCTTAAAGAAAGAAGGGCTGTCAGGGGGCCAGACAGGTTATGAGTGAGTGGGTGGAGACAGTGGCAAACTGGGGAGCACATGGCAGCTATTCACAATTCTAGCTGTTTGTTGTTGGACTTGGCTAGATTTATTGATTTTTTTTCCCCGAAGAGATCAGGAATCCTGATTTTTAAAGAAATTTCTTTCTATTAAAATTTTTTTGTAGACACAGGGTCTTGCTGTGTTGGCTGGGCTGATCTTGAACTCCTTGCCTCAATCTTTCCTCCTGACTCATCTTCCCAAATGCTGAGATTACAGGCATAAGCCACTGAGCCCAGCCAGAATTTGGGTTTTCTTTTTTTTTTTTTTTTTGAGACGGAGTCTCGCTCTGTGGCCCAGGCTGGAGTGCAGTGGCCGGATCTCAGCTCACTGCTAGCTCCGCCTCCCGGGTTTATGCCATTCTCCTGCCTCAGCCTCCCGAGTAGCTGGGACTACAGGCGCCCGCCACCTCGCCCGGCTAGTTTTTTGTATTTTTTGGTAGAGACGGGGTTTCACCGTGTTAGCCAGGATGGTCTTGATCTCCTGACCTCGTGATCTGCCCGTCTCGGCCTCCCAAAGTGCTGGGATTACAGGCTTGAGCCACCACGCCCGGCCAAAATCTGGGTTTTCATGTGAGATCTCATTTCTAACCGTTGGAATTAAAACAAACAAACAACAAAGCCCTAGGCAGAGTAGCCAAAGACAATCTTCAAAAAAAAAAAAAAAAAAAGAATAAAGTTCTTATACTTCCTGATTTCAAAAAGGATTACAAAGCTATAGTAATCAAAACAGTGCAGTACTAGCATAAAGACAGACATACAGACTGATGGAATACAATAGAAATCCCAGAAATAAATCCTTGCATAAATGACTAAATGATATTCAATAAGTATGTCAATACCATTCAGTGAGGAAAGGGCATTCTTTTCAACAAATGGTATTGCTAAAATCTAGGTATCCACGTGCAAAAAATGGAAGTTGGAGCCTTACCTTACATAGTACAGAAAATGAACTCAAGGCCAGGTACACTGGCTCATACCTGTAATGCCAGCACTTTGGGAGGCTGAGGCAGGAGGACTGCTTGAGCCCAGGAGTTCAAGATCAGCCTGGGCAACATAGCAAGACCTCTGTCTCTATAAAAAAAAAAAGTATCCAGGCTTGGTGGGACATGCCTGTAGTCCCAGCTACTTGGGAGGCTGAAGTGGGAGGATTGTTGGAATCTGGGTGGTCAAGGCTGCAGTAAGCTGTGATTGCATCACTGCACTCCAGCCTGGGCGACAGAGCAAGACTCTGCCTCACAAAAACTAAAACAAAAAAACCACACCTCAAAAATGGATCAAAGACCTAAACATAATACCTAAAACTATAAAACTTTTAGAAGAAAACATAGGGGAAAAGCTTCATGACAGATTTGGCAATGTTTTCTTGGATATAACATCAAAAGACAGGCAGCAGAAGTAAAAATAGGTAAATTGAAGTACTTCAAAATTAAGTTTTGTGCATCCAGGGATACAGCCAGCAAGCAGAGTGAAAAGCACCCTATGAAATGGGAATCTTATATTTGATCAGAGGTAAATATCCAGAATATGTAAAGAACTCCTACAACAGGGCCGGGCGCGGTGGCTCAAGCCTGTAATCCCAGCACTTTGGGAGGCCGAGACGGGCGGATCACGAGGTCAGGAGATCGAGACCATCCTGGCTAACACGGTGAAACCCTTTCTCTACTAAAAAATACAAAAACTAGCCGGGCGAGGTGGCGGGCGCCTGTAGTCCCAGTTACTTGGGAGGCTGAGGCAGGAGAATGGCGTAAACCCGGGAGGCGGAACTTGCAGTGAGCTGAGATCCGGCCACTGCACTCCAGCCTGGGCGACAGAGCGAGACTCTGTCTCAAGAAAAAAAAAAGAAAAACAAATTTCCATGGCTTTAGGGGTACAAATAGTTTTTGGTTTCATGGATGAATTGTATAATGGTGAAGTCTGAAATTTTAGTGTACCTATCACCCGAGTAGTAGTTACACCCAATATGTAGTTTTTAAAAATCTCTCACCTTCCTCCCACTCTCCCCGCTTCTGAATCTCCAATGTCCATTACACTCTGTATGCCTTTACATATCCAAAGCTTCACTGCCAATTATAAGTGAGAACATGTGGTATTTCATTTTCCATTCCTGAGTTACTTCACTTAGAAAAATGGCCTCCAATTCCATTCAAGTTGCTGCAAAAGACATTATTTCATTCTTCTTTATGGCTGAGTAGTATTCCATAGTGTATATGTACCACATTTTCTTTATGCACTCATCAGTTGATGGGCACTTAGGTTGGTTCCATGTCTTTGCAATTGCAAATTGTGAAAACAGGATCTCGAAGAGATATTTATACACTCATGTTCATAGCAGCATTATTCACAACAGCCAAATGGTGGAATATCCACAGATGGATGAATGGATAAAGTATGGTGTGTACATGCAACGGAGTGTTATTCAGCTTTAAAAAGGAACTTTTTACACATGATACAATTTGGATGAAACTTGAGAACATTATATTAAGTGAAATAAGCCAGTCACAAAAGGGCAAATACTGTCTGATTTTACTTACATGAGGTACCTAGAGTGGTCAGACTCATGAAAACTGTAAGTAGAATGGTGGTTGCCAGGAGTTGGGGGGAGGGAAAATAGGGAGCTATGTAATTGATATGGAGTTTTTTTTGTTTGTTTGTTTTTGTTTTTTGAGACAGAGTCTTGCTCTGTTGCCCAGGCTGGAGTGCAGTGGAGTGATCTCGGCTCACTGCAACCTCCGCCTCCGGGGTTCAAAATTCTCCTGCCTCAGCCTCCCGAGTAGCTGGGACTACAGACAAGTGCCGCCACGCCAGGCTAGTCTTGAACTCCTGACCTCAGGTAATCCACCTGCCTTGGCTTCCCAAAGTGCTGTGATTACAGGCATGAGCCACCGTGCCTGGCCGAGTTTCAGTTTTTCAAGATGAAAAAGTTCTCGTGATTAGTTGCATGGCAATATGAAGTTCCTGATAGTCTTTTTTTTTAATTCTCTTTTTTTTTTTTTTTTTGAGACAGAGTCTCGCTCTGTCGCCCAGGCTGGAGTGCAGTGGCTGGATCTCGGCTCACTGCAAGCTCCGCCTCCCGGGTTTATGCCATTCTCCTGCCTCAGCCTCCCGAGTAGCTGGGACTACAGGCGCCCGCCACCTCGCCCAGCTAGTTTTTTTGCATTTTTTAGTAGAGACGGGGTTTCACTGTGTTAGCCAGGATGGTCTCGATCTCCTGACCTCGTGATCTGCCCGTCTCGGCCTCCCAAAGTGCTGGGATTACAGGCTTGAGCCACCGCGCCCGGCTGAAGTTCCTGATAGTCTTAACTGCCTGCCATACCTTTAGCTATGCATTGTGCTGTGTGATCTTGCTTTTCTGGCCACTAATACACTATAGACAATGGACTAGGCCTAACAAGCAGGACATGGAAACTCTGCCCAATTTTGCACATTATATATTGAATAATGTAATTAAAATGATCCAATCCAACTTTTGGATGCAGGACACACAAAGGCAGGTCAAAGAAGCACTCTTAACCGAGAGGGATGCTTAATTTTGAGGGAACAACAAAACTGGTCATGTCACCAGAGTTGCCTCTTTTTATCTTAAGCAGTTGTGAACAACATTCCTCAGATGTAAGGCCTGTGTGGCTGCTGAAATGCTGCTTGTGTTTTTCCACTTCCTCATATGACCCTAATATAAACCTGCATCTTCTTTGCTAACAAAAGCAAGCCTGTCTTCTGTGTTTCTTGGAACATCCTCCTACCTTCTGTCTTGAAAGCTCTGATAGCTCCATCATACTGTTAAGTCTCTGCTTTTCCATGGAAGGAAACAATACTCCACCTTGATGAAGAATGTGACTCCTTAAGTCTCAATTTTGTTAAAGAAAAAAATATTCAATGATACTTGCTGAAGCATGGTAAGGAGAACTTTATTCAGGAACTTCATGATAGGTATATAAAGCTCACTGCAACAGGGTTTTGCAGTGGAAGAGAGATTGGGCTCAACTCCGAACAGCAGCATGGGCAAGTGGGAATTTATGGCCAAGGAGCTGTGTAGGGGTCAGTGGATGGAAAATTACTAAGAGGAAACATCAGGGGTAAAGGAGATTCTGGCTAAATAGACCTAATAGGATTCTTGCTGGAGACAGGCCAACGTAATCAGACATCACCTGGGGGATGGTGGAGACTAAGGAACCTGATCAGATATTGAGAATAACCACATAAGGCGGGGTGGTGGTGGTGGTTCTTGCTAAACTGACTTAGCCAGGGTCTGTGCTAAAACTGGATTTTACAGGGAAGTGCACAGATGGGCCTAGCAGAAAATTCAGAAACGTAATTCAACCAAAGAATCTTTGCCAGTGTGTTGTATTTGAGAAAAATTATAAACTATACTTTTACCAATGAGATAGGGATTGTACCTTCTGCCAAAATGCCTTTGAATAATTGCAATTTGATTCTTAGGGAACGTTTTGGAATTGCTGTAAAAAATCAGCACACGCATCTTATCCCTGCATCCTGCTTTTTTTTCCTCCGGATTGCCCCTCAGTTCATTTAGTGTAGACAGCACTACAAAAATCTTAGCAGGTTTCCCCGCCTTTTACCTCTCCATTCTTTCCTCCCTGCACAAGGGAGAAAGCGGACTGTAGTTTAAAAAGCAAGTGGCAGTGCTACAGCAGGTTGTCTGCAGCAGTAGAGATGGCCTTAAAGGTTGTGAACATCTTATGGAGTATCGAGAAGCTGCACAGCCACCTAGAAACGTCCACAGAGGGATTGGGTCTGAAATATCACCCAATTCAGAGACTGAGGCAGTGACAGGCGAGTGGCCCTCAGGGAGAGATGGTGAGAGAGCTGGTCCCTACAGGCATAACTGCCACGATTCTCACTTGGACGACGGCCCAGGGAGAACCCAATTGGGGCGGACGCTTTTTGATCTGGGAACTGGGCCAGATTCTTTCAGCCAATCCGTTAGAGAGTTGCTGCTGACGTTACTGGCCGCGCTCCAGTCGGCTTCTGATGTCATCCCGCAGCGCCGGAAGCGGTGAGGCACACATGAGTAACGTGAATTTGTCCGTCTCCGACGTCTGGAGGTAAGGCGATTGTCAGCCTATTTCTGCTGGCTGGGCTCAGTGCCGCGGGTGAGCGTTAGGCCGAGGCTGCTCCTACCCTTGAGTGATGTGCCTTGAATGACGCTGCTTTCATTCGCTGCTCTCGCGGCTGCTTTCTCTGTCCTCCCGTCCTACCCCCTTGGGCTGTTTCAGCGGGCGCTCCTGTTGGTCTTCGACCCACTTTGTGTTTGTTCACGTGTGCTCCCGACACCTGTACGTACCTTGGTCACAACACAAGCAGAAAAAATATGAGAGAGTAGGCCCTGTCCAACCAAGGAGGCGGCCCAGTTTGTCGGGAAGGACAGCGTTTCCGCTAGAAATGCTTCGTGAAAGGCACTTGAGGGACCTTAGCAGCATCCTCAACAGGCCTTGTAGGAATGCCAGAAGAAGCAATCCTTGGCCGGGCGCGGTGGCTCATGCCTGTAATCCCAGCACTTTGGGAGGCCGAGGTGGGCGAATCACCTGAGGTCGGGAGTTCGAGACCAGCCTGACTGACATGGAGAATCCCCGTCTCTACTAAAAATACAAAATTAGCCAGGTGTGGTGGCGCATGCCTGTAATCCCAGCTACTCGGGAGGGCGAGGCAGGAGACTCTTGAACCCGGGAGGCGGAGGTTGCGGTGAGCCGAGATTGCACTTCAGCCTGGGCATGCCAAGAGTGAAACTCCGTCTCAAAAAAAAAAAAAAAAAAAAAAAAGCCTTTCCCCATACATACCAGTGATAGTGGCTCAACATAGCGGGGATGAAATTTCTATTTGGAATTACTGTGGTCCAGGTTTGGAACTTTTGGGGGTGGTTCATATGCGAGGCAATACAGATTTGTGCTCGTTCTTATTATACAGTTATTGCTTTTCTTTCTGTCTTGTCTTCTCTTGTCTTTTTGAGACAGAGTCTCACTCTGTTACCCAGGCTGGAGTTCAACGGCATGATCTCGGTTCACTGCAACCTCCGCCTCCCAGGTTCAAGCGATTCTCCTGTCTCAGCCTCCCAAGTAGCTGGGATTACAGGCGTGTGCCATGACGCCTGGCTAATTTTTTGTATTTTTAGTAGAGATGGGGTTTCACCATATTGGCCAGGCTGGTCTCAAACTCCTGACCTCAGGTGATTCGCCCCACTCGGCCTCCCACGGTGTTGAGATTACAGGCATGCGCCACTGTGCCTAGCCACAGTTATTGCTTTCAAATGATCTTTTTATATGTCCACAGCTCCTGCTCCTACTTTCACTATTAACAACAGCAATAATAGTGTTGAATGGTTTTTATCAGACACTGAGCTTTACATACTTTGTCCTTTAGCTCTTGTGACAATCCCATGGTGCAGAGCAATTGTTAATACCGCTTGACACTTGAAGGAATGAAGACTTGGAGAGGTTAAATAACTTGCCCCAAGTCACACAGCGAGTAGGTGGTAGAACCAATATTTGAATTCAAGCAATCCAACTTCAGAGGCCTTGATCTTCGCCACTGTTCTATATTGTTTTTCTTCGGCTGTCCATTAAGTTCCCAGACACCTACTCTTTGTTACCTTTTATTTTATGGAGAAAATTAGGATCATGAGACGAGCTTTCCCTCGCATTTCTGCCTCTGCTT